>NC_050574.1:199456796-199772010 GCF_011100635.1 Trichosurus vulpecula | reverse complement strand
CTCTCTTGAGTTTTGTATTTGGAGATCAAATTTTCCGTTGAGTTCTGGCCTTTTCATCAGGAAGGTCTGGAATTCCCTTATTTCATTGAATGTCCATCGCCTTGCCTGGAAAATTATGCTTAGTTTTGCTGGGTAGTTGATCCTTGGTTGTAGTCCCAGCTCCTTTGCCCTTCGGAATATCATATTCCAATTTCTCCTGTCTTTTAATGTGGAAGCTGAGAGATCCTGCGTGATCCTGACTGTAGTTCCACGATATTTGAATTGCTTCTTTTTGGCTGCTTGCAGTATTTTCTCCTTCAGTTTATAGCTCTGAAATTTGGCTATAATATTTCTTGGTGTTTTCAGTTTGGGATCTCTTTCAGGGGGTGATCGGTGAATTCTTTCAATGACTATTTTGCCCTCTGGTTCTAGGACCTCTGGGCAGTTGTCTTTGATAATTTCTTCGAAGATGCTGTCAAGGCTCCTTTTTTCATCGTGGATTTCCGGTAGACCAATAACTCTCAAATTGTCTCTCCTGGATCTATTTTCCAGGTCAGTTGTCTTGCCAATCAGATATTTCACATTTTTTTCTATTTTTTCATTCTTTACGTTTTGTTTTATTACTTCTTGATGCCTCATAGATTCATTAGCTTCCACTTGCTCAAGTCTAATTTTAAATGAGTTAGTGTTTACATTTTGCTTTTGAGCCTCCATTTTCAATTGGTTGATTTCACCTCTCAGGGTGTCATTTTCTCTCTTTAGATTCTGTATCTCTGTAGCCATTTCACCAATCTTATTCTTTAGGGACTTTTCCATTTTTTCCATGTTTTCTTTTACCTCTCTAATTTGGTTTTTAAAATCCTCCTTTAGCTCTTCCAGCAGTGCTTTTTGGGCTGGAGACCAGTTCATATTAGCTTTTGAGGTATCTGATGTATCTACCGTGTCAATGCCGTCCTCCTCCATGTCGATATTTTGATCCTGCCTGTCTCCATAAAAAGAATCTATTGTCCTCGGTTTTTTTGTATTCTTCTTCATATTTGTTGTTTTCCCTTTTCCTGGCGTTACAACGAATTTCTATCTTTGGGCTCTCTGTCCCAGCTTTCTTATTCTGGGGGTTGTGAGTCTAGAATTAAAACCTTCAGTTTCCTGAGGTGTGGGGGAGGGGTCTGGCTCCCTGGCGTCTCACTCCCTGTGGGTGCTCTCCAGCACTTGCTTTTCAGCAATGGTCTCAGCTGTTTGTTGTTTGAGCTGATGTCTGGCACTTCCCCTGGGGGAGCAAGGTTATGTCTCGGCTCCTGGCGTTGACTCCTTTCTAGTATTTGTCCTGTGAGGCCCCACTACTCTCTCCTCTGTTTCAGTTCTCTTTTTTTTTTTCCCGAGGAATTCTCTGGGTGAGGCGGGGAGGGGTTAGAGCCGTTTACCTGGCCATTGAGTCTTCCGGAAGTTCAAGAAGACGCGTTCCTGGGTTTAGCAGGCGTCAGGAGTGGGTGTTTTCACAGCTGGTGGCCTTGCGCTGCCTCTCGTCGCTCCCACAGACTGCCGTCCTGTATTGGGAGGCCTGGGGATCTCTGCCGGTTTCCGGCGCCCAGCTTTCTCCCAGCCCGTCTCCCACGTGGATTTCTCGGCCAGCCGCTTCCGCCTTGGTCTGGAGCAGCTCTGCACCGAGCACTCTCCGAGCCTGCAGGTTCGTTCCTCCGGCCTTTCAAACTCTCCCGACTCGGAAATTTGCCCCACGCAGACTGCTCCCGGTTTCTGACGCTCTCAAATCTGCTCAAATTCACTTTTTTATAGGAATCTGACAGACCTTGTGAGAGAGCTCCGGTAAGACGCTGCCTTCATGCGGCCATCTTGGCTCCGCCCCCCTCTTTTTCCTCTTTTTTTAAAAAAACTTTGGGATCTAGATCTAGTAGTGGTATTGTTGGATCAGGGTGTACACAGATGAATAGCTTTTTAGTCATAGCTCCAAATTGCTTTCTAGAATGGCTAGTCCAATTCATAGCTCGGCTAACAGAGCATAAATGTACATGTTTTCTCAAAACCCTGCCAGCACTTTGTCATTTTCCTTTCTTGTCAACTTTGACAATTTGATGGGTATGAGGTAGTACCTCAGAGTTGTTTTAATTTACATTTCTCTAATTATCAGTGAGAATATTTTTTCATGTGATTATTGATAGCTTAGATTTCTTCCTCTAAAAACTACCTGTTCATATTATTTGACCATTTATCAATTGAGAAATGGCTATTATTCTTTTAAGTTTGAATCAGTTCCTAACATATCTTAGAAATGAGACCTTTGTCAGTCAAACTTGCTGCAAAGATTCCCTGCCCTGCAATTTCATTCTTTTCTTCTAATTTTTATTGCATTGATTTTGTTTGTGAAAAATGTTGATTTTATGTAATAAAAATATAATTTTACTTCCTGTGAACTTCTCTATCTCTTGCCAAGCCACTTTGTACTTGACTCCTTTGCATTTATTCTTTTATGTTTATCCTATATTTAATTATGTATCCTTGTGTCCCTCATTAGAATATGAGCTCCTTACAAATGGGGAGTTTTGTACTGTTTATATTGATATCCCCATCATCTAGAATAGTGGGTTCTCAATAAATGTTTTTGATTGACTAAACTAGAGATAATGAACCTGAAAAAGACAAAACTTGGAAAACTTCAAAAAAATAGAGAGCTGTCATCTGAAAGAAAGATTTGATTTATTTTTGTAACACTAGAGGGCAAAAGTAAAACAGTGTGGGTTCTTCATTGTTCCCTCTCCGACACCTGCTCCCATTCAATGCCTTATTGAGTGTTTTCTGGATTTTTCCACAAAACCTCTTGCATCTTTCCCCTAATCTCCACTAATACAGAAAGTGTACTAGTTTGGGACTTGATCACCTCTTGTCTAGATTTAGATAATTTTAGTAGCCTTCTACTTAGTCTTTCTGTTTCTATTCTCCCTTCATTAATCTATCCTTCAAACAGTTGCCGTATTGGTAATCCTAAACATAAGTTTGGCTATCTCATTCCCCTGCTTAAGAAGATTCAGGGATTCCCTATGATATCTAGAATAAAGTGCAAACTCCTCTATTTGACATTCACAATCTGGTTCCCATTTATCTTTTTAGAATGATTTTCTATTATTCCCTTTAATTCATTCTGTGTCTCAGGCACACTAGCCTCCTTGCTCCTCTCTATACAGGACATTCCATCTCCCTTCTACATGTCTTTGCAGACGCCATCCCTCATTCTTGGAATGCTTTGCTTCTTTGTCTCTGTCTCTTGGAATCTTTCTCTTTCTCTAAAACACAGCTCTTGTGACCCCCGTCTCCATGACACCTTTCCCGATTACCCCAGTTTTTAGTGTTCCCCTCTTTCTAAAATTTAGTTGTGCTGTCTTTTTGTATATTTTGTATTTACTTGTCTAGGTCTATGTTGCTTCCTTCACCACCACCCTCAATTTACAATCACAAATAAATTTTCTGAGGGTAGACATTGTTTTATTTTTGTTTTCCTGTTCTCCAGTGCCTAGTATACCATCCAGCACACGATAATTCTCAATGTTTTGAATTAAACTGAGGGATAAAAATTACAAAGAGGCATATTTTGGTTTACAGTGAAAAAAAACTAATAATTTAAACTATTGACAAATTGCAATTGACTGCCTTTTGGGACACTTTCCCAAAAATGGAAGCATTCAATCAGACAGTAGGCTTTGTTGTTATTTGTTTATTTTTTGAGACTGAGTATCCTTATCTGTCCTAAAGTAGAAGTATAGCAGCCATTCAGGGACCTGATCCTACTTCTGATCCACCTGGGAGCTTTACCTCCTCCATTTCCATCCTGGGAAGTTCACCCCTACTTAGGTAGCCAGGTGGCCCTCCACTCCTGAAGGCCAACCATATTGGTGCCTGGTGAAAGATCTAGCATAGATCAGGAGTGCTGAACTCAAGAGATACACCAGCCTCAACCTCCACAGTAGTAGGGATTGGAAGCACATGCTGCCTCTACACTTAACCTGACTCTCACTATTGAAGAGGATACTTTTATATTTGGTAGAAGCTTCAGGGTCAGCAGTCTCTCAAGGAGGAAAAAGAAAGTTTTTACATATCCTGCACATTTAATTTTTTATGTGTTTCAACATTTTGTTGAATCTTTGAGCTCTTGATGATGGGGGCTTTCTTTCCTGGTATAGATTGAAACCCTTCAATGCCTTTTAATCCAATGTTTTTTCCAGTTTATCTCTCCTATAAATCCTACATAAAAGATCTAGTCAGTGCACTGGAGGCCTTCTCTTTTGTTTATTTTTGTTTTTAGTATTTTGTGGATAACAGAGCAGAACCTGGGAATCCATCTACTCCATGCCAGGTCTACCTCATCTCCTGGCCACACACGCCTTTGATAATAACTTTAACACTGTTTCTTGTATACAGGGCATCACTGGTAACATTTTGTATTCTATTTATAGCAAGCATATGTCTTTCCATTGCCCTGTGGATCACATGCTATGTTACCTTAATCACACTGGTATTTAAAAAATGAATTTTTGTAGCAGGCAACAGTTTGAGATCATTGAAAGATTTGTACAGTTCCTGAGATTTAATCTACTCCATTTTTTTCCTCCTATTTCATTCAATGGGACCAAATTTATTATTCATTTAGAGCGTCTGCCCAAGGTACACATACAGGCAGCAACGTGATTTGATCGATAGAGTACTGGGCCTGGAGTTAGGAAGACCTGAGTTCAAATCTAGCTCTGAACACTTACTAGCTGTGTGATCCTAGGCAAGTCACTTAACCTCTGCCTCACTTTCCTCAGTTGTCAAATGGGGTTAATAACAGCATCTCATTTATAAAAATGAGCTGGAGAAAGGAAATTGCAAACCACTCTAGTATCTTTGCCCAAGAAACCCCAAATGGAGTCATGAAGAGTTGGACATAATGGAAACAACTGAAGAACCACAACCTTGCAGGGTCATTACGACGAATGATTGAGATATTTATAAAGTGCTTAACGCAGTGCCTGGCACATATTAGGGGATAAATAAATTGTTAATTTCCTTCCCTCTCTTCCTCAGTGATGGACCGAGACACCTGCATATGACTTACAAACAATGGGAAATATGTTTTTCTTCCATTTTGATTTTCTATTACAATAATCTAGACTAATCTCCTCCCCCATCACATTCCTAGTAAATACCTTTGAAGAACTACATTATATTTTATATATGTAGATATATGAAATATAAATGCAAATGCAGCCTGTCCTCCTTAAGATTCTTTGAACTGCTGGCCCAACACTCTCATAATTGTTTGATGTCCAGCAAGGATCTCCTCTGCATACAATTGGTCTAACTCAACTGCTTTTCCCACTTTGGGGCTCTCTGTCTCCATTTCTAGAATAAAATTGAAGAGTCACAATTAGATGGCAATTGTTCCCAAAAAAATACTCTGATGGTTTGAGTGGACTATAAGGTCAATATGAATCAGCTGTGGCATCTGGGAACCCAAAATTTGATGCTGTATTAGGCTGCATTAAGTGGAGTGCCAGCTTCCAAGAATAGAGAGGAGATGGTCCCAACATACTCTGACTTTGTCAGACCTCATCTGGAGGATTGTGTTCAGTTCTGGGGACTACCAAATAGAGAGGCCGTTGATAAGCTGGGCAATATCCAAAAGAGGACAATCAAAGCAGTGAAAGGCCTAGACTTTGTGTCATGATTGGGAAAGACTATGGAGAAAACTCAAAAGGTATATGATAGCTGTCATGACATATTTGAAAGACTGTTAAGTGCAAGAGGAATTAAATTAGTTCTGTATAACCCCAGAGGACGAACAAACCACAATAGGAAGACTTTATCGGGGACAAGCTTTCAAAAGTGAAAACTCCATATTATGTCTTCACAATTAGCTAAAAGATGTAAGGAATAAGGGATATCACTGTATTTATTATTTGTTGACTAATTAATTAATATTTGTTGACACCTTTAATTCAGTACAGCAAAAAATAAAAACATAACCTGCCTTTAAAGCTCCTTTCCAACAGGGTCTTTCTCATATATACATTAAAAAAATTATTCAAGATTCCTTAAAAGACATACTACCAATACCCTTGTTAGACAAATGCCTGATTTTTAATATCTGGAAAGATACAATATGGGTAATGCACACTCATTGCTGAGCAGCCCAAAGTTCAAATGCAAGAAGGATTCTCTATTGATGATGGGGTCCTTAGGATGCTGTTGTTTTCAAATTACACTGTGCTGATTATGTCAAGCCCTAGAATGTTTCAGAGTCTCCTGAACAAGCTTTATAACCACTTAAAAGAATTTGGCCTAAGCATTCATACAGGAAAAACGAAGCAGATGAAAAATGCCTGTTATCTAGATTATGACATGCAGTTAGATGGACAACCTATAGCGCTCATCCATCAGTATAAATATCTTAGACAGTAGCTGCAAATGAATAATGTTGGGCTCAGAATTAAAGAGGAGGAGAGCAGGCTGGGTAGCTGTGGGGAAATCGCAAAGCTCATTTAATGACCCCTTACTTCACCTTGAAACAAAAGCCCTGTCTTTTCAATACTAATATTCTTCCAATGTTTATATAGCTGTGGATCATGGAACACATTGTCTGAAGAATTAAAAGGAATATCATTCAGGGGGCAGTAGCAAAGTCCATGGAGGGTGTGATCAGGCCGTGATATGTAACAACTAACAAACCACAAAGTCTGTCAGTAAGTCAAGACTCGTATTTTAAGGACTTACTACGTGCCAGGCATTGTGCTAAGCCTTGAGGATGTAAAGAAAGGCAAAAACATGGTTGCTGCTCACAAAGAGTTCACATTGTAATGTTAGAAACATATGCAAATAATTAGGTACACACACACACATACAGATTGTATGTTTATATTTATACTATTTGTGTGTATGTATACACATGTTGTATATATGTACATATGCATTATATAACACATGTATACAGACACACATGTAGTATAACTATATCCATATATTGTATATGTATATGTGTGCATATGTATGTGTGTATACATATGCATATATGTACATGTAATACATACATATATATTAAAAGCAGAAGGTAATCTCAGAGGGAAGGGAAGCACAGGGCTGATAGAGAAGGTGGAATCTGAACTGAGTCTTGAATGAAGTCTGGAAGTAGAGGTGAGGAGGGAAAGTATTTCAGCCAGGAGGGACAGCCAATACTGGCTGGGAGCTAGAGCATCATATATGAGGAATAGCATATAGACCATTTTAGCTAGATCATAGAAGGAGTAGAGGGAATTAAATTGTAAAAAGATGACGAAGGTAGGAAGAAGCCAGGTTATGAAGAGTTTCAAATGCCAAATAGGGAACTTTATTTTTGATCCTGGAGTCAGTTGGGAGGCACTGGAGGTCACTGAACAGTGGAGTGGCATGGATAGACCCATAATTTAGGAAAATAGTCTCGCCAGCTAAGCAGAGGATTAATTGGAATGGGAAGAAACTTGAGGCTGAGAGCCTAAAATGAATTAAAGTCCATAGACATTTATTAAACATTTACTATGTGCTAGACATTGTACAATGTGCTGGGAATATAAATATAAGCAGAAAGGAAAACAGTCCCTCCCCTCGAGGAGAATACATTCTAATGGGGAAGTCAACACATAAAAGGAAGCTCAAAAATGGGGGAAGGGGTGATATTCATGCAAAGGCAGGGTAGAGAAAGTCCAGAGTGTCAGGAGTGAAGCTTGGGGAGACTAAAGAGCAATTTATCATGGTAGTATAGGAGAAAGAAGCTGAAGACCTGAAATAAGATGGTGTCTGTGTGAATGATAGATGAGAAAGACTAAAGGGAGAAATGGAAAGATTTGGTGACTGATTGGATGGATATCAAAGTGAATGAGGGCAAAGAATCAAGAATGACATCCAGGTTGCAGACCTCAGGAGACCTCTCCAGATTTGGACATAGTCAGGATGTAGCAGAGGATGGGATTTTAGCCTAGATCTTACTGAGTCCATGGTCAATTTTCTATCATCTTCGCAATACTGTCCCTCTTACAGCTAAATGTAAAGTAATTTTGAGGACAGTACTAACAACTAAGGGGAATGATCTGAGTCTGAAAGGAAAGTAGGAATTCTGAGAGGTAGAGATGAGGAGGGAGAACACTTGAAGAATAGGAGGTAGTTTGCGTGAAGACACAAGTAAGAGGAATAGGAGGATGTAAAGCATAAGAAGTTTGGGCAGGTAGGAAGGGGACAGGTCATGAAGGTCTTTAAGCACTAAACAAAGAATTTTATATTTGATTCTAGGTGTGGTAGGGAGCCACTGGAGATGATTGGTTTGGAGGGTAGGATAGGATTTGGAAAGTCCACTTGACAGCTAAATAGAGACTAAGCTGAATCAGGGAGAAACCTGAAGCAGGGAAAACAACCAGTGGGCTATTGCAAAAGTCCATAGATGAGTGCTAACCTATACTGGTAGAGTAAGTATCCTTCTCACTTGGGAGTTCTCCATATGAATAAGATCAAAGGTCCAGTCTCTATCCTATTTCTAGTCTATATATAAGACAAGAGAAACTCAATCAAATTCAGTGTAATAAAGATTTATTAAGCATAAGAGGCACAAGTCATATAGGGCAAAAATAAAATATTCCTTGATCTCAAGGAACTTGTAATTTATCAGGGAGATAAAATGGAAAAGCAAATTAAATAAATAAGAAATATCTATTTACATATATTATACATATGTAAATATATATTAAGACAGAGCAAATTCAAGTGCAGGAGAATGCTAATCATTGGTCAGGGTAAGTAATCAGGAAAAGTCCCCATGACAGATGTGATACCGGCCTTACCCTTGGAAGCAAGCCAGGGATTCTGTGAGATAGAGGTGAGGCGGGGGTGTTTCATTCCAAATCTGGAGGACGATGTGTGTGAGAGACTTAGGGCCAGGAACAAAACCAATCACACTTCAGCCTGGGACTAGGATGCTCATTGCCATATAGGTGCTATGTTAGAAAGTCCATTTGGTCAACAATCGCCTCTCTATGCACCAGACCTCTCAGATGCACAGGTATTTAAAGCCAAAAGGGACCATGGATATCACATGGTCCAACTGCTCTTCATCTGATAAGTGAGAAACAGAAACACTGTTAAGTGTTTTGCCTGAGATCGCACAGCTAATGTGAATGGCAAAGTCAACAGAGACCAGATCATGGTCACATTTTACTGGGAAAGAGTATTAAGAGGAGTGAATGTTCTCAGAAGTAACTGTGGGAAAGAGGATCAGCTGTAGCAGCTGTAACTTTTGATGAAAGGCTCTGCTAAAATCACACCAAATATTTGTTTAATGGCTTCTTTTTTTTTAAATAAATAAAAACACCCCATCGTAGCCATGGCTGTTGAACTTTGGTGTTAGTGCCCAAATTAAAAACACAGACAGCAAAATGAATCTAGAGTGCCTGCCACAATGACTCCATAATCCTTCACAGCTGTCTGACTTAGAAAAGAGAGGATATGAGTGGTGGATAACAGAAGGGGATGAAGAGAGAAGGGGGAAGGGATGAACAAGGATAATAACAGTTAGAATTAGCTCAATCCTTGATCTTCATCCAGTGAAAACAACTCGTAATGCCCCTGAAGGAATAACATTTGGCCTATTGCAGCATAAGACAACCAAAATAATACACATATAGTGAGGTTACACTGGATCATGTGAATCAGTGTCAAATGTTCTAGGAACAAGTTAGCAGCATGATTCGATGTTGATGGAAAATAAAACTGAATGGAAAAATCATTTAGAAATGATTTAAGGAATATCTAAGAAAGCAAAAATAAGGAGCATCAAAAATACATTTAAAATGTCTGCATTCAGAAGGGACAAGGCAATTAATTTTTGCTACTGTGTTAAATTTAATATGCACTTTTAAAAACAAAGTATATAGAACACAAGTTTGTGGTTTCATATATAATCCTTGTTTTGTTCTTGTTTGTTCATTTGGGTTTTGTATTTGTTGATGACTATTAAATTCATAATAAAAAAATTAAATAATCTGAGAAGGGGAAAAGGAGAAATGATAGAACAGAAAAATAAAAAAGGAGCGGTTCCAAAGGAAAACGAAGGGGGTAAAAAATATTCTGACAAGAATGATGCAAAGGCCTCATGTAAGAATGTGTGCAAGAGGGAGAGAGAACAAGAAAATAATCACGTAAAGAATAGGAAGCTGGCACTAGTTCAGAATGCCTGTTTACTTGTTGGTCCTCAGAATCATTAAGTATGTCAATACAGCTTTGAAAAAAAAGTGAATCATTAATGAACTCTCTCTCTCTCTCTCTCCCCCACTGCCCCGCCCCCTTCCAGATTGATAGCATCAACATAACATAAAGCGAACAAAAATAGAGTCTGGCTTGTATTATAGGAGGCAGGAAAAAAAAACCAAATTCTTGAATTTAAAGGTTCTGGAAATGATTTTTTCTTCAATGACATGTTTTCCATAACAGTTGAGCAAAGTTAATCTGAGGTAGCATTTATATGGGAGGCTATGTATTAAAGAGCACTGAGCTAGAGGTCAGAACACCTGGATTCTGATCCCATTTACTGCTGCCTCTTTGCTGTTTGACAACCAACAATTCACTTAAAAAATATGGGTAATAATACCTGCCCTACCTCTATCATAGGGTAGCTAGGTGCTACAGTGGTTAGAGTGCTACTGGGCCTAGAATCAGGAACATCTTCATGAGTTCAAATCTGGCCTCAGACATTTACTAGTTATGTGACCCTGGGCAAGTCACTTAACCTGGTTTGCCTTAGTTTCCTTATCTGGAAAATGAGCTGGAGAAGGATATAGCAAACTACTCCGGTATCTTTGCAGAGAAAATCCCACATGGGGTCATAAGGAGTCAGATATGACTGAACAGCACCTCTATTACAAGTTGATGCAAGAATCCATCAAGATAACATATGTGTATTTGTAAACTTTTATATGAACATGTGGTGTTTTTACTGAAGATTCTGAATCAGTACAACTGCATAAAATATTTCTCTGGTGTTCACTTAGGCACCACATCTACGTACAATATAGTAAGTCTTAGTATATTGTACATATATGTGCTTTAAAGTTTGCAAAGCCCTTTACATATACAACCCTGAAAAGAAAGTCTGATTCCAGTGCTGGGACCTGAAGTTTGTGTGAGAGGGGCTAAGAATTCGGTGCCATATGAAGATGTGGAGGTAGTGAGTTGAGACAAGTTTGGGTTTATTTTGTCTGTGACAAGGAGAAAAGATCTAGTATCAAGTTTCCGGGCTGTGGGACACCACAACATGAAGATCTCAACCAGCTTGGAGCAGGACTCCTGGATTTTTATCAGGGTAGTTTACAGTAGCTCATGATGAACCAGTTGTGATAACAGAAGGGACAGCATCCTATTTAGTCCACTTCCCATCCCTGATGTCACAGACCAAGGAGATGTCAATTATCTAAGGAAACTAAAGTTTTTTAACCTTGAAAATTGTGAGCAAAAAACACTTTAGATCAGGGGTGGGGAACCTGTGGCTCCCAGATCACATGTGACCCTCTAGGTCCTCAAATGTGACCCCCTGTCTGTTTGGATTCGGTCAAAGAGCCGAACTCAGATCTCTCACAAGAACCAATTCCTTAGAGAAATATACATGACCTCGAGGCCAAAGGTTCCCCACCCCTGCTTTAGATAGTGGTGGGCTTCAAGAGAGACAGGGGTAGACATTAGGAGGAAGAAACTCTAGAGCAAAGACAGACTTCACTAAAAAAAAATCTAGTTTAAAAACAAAATGTAATTTCCCTTAAACTAATTGAGTAAAAGGCCCTATTGCTTTTAACATTAACTGATTTGTGAGATTTTTTTTACAAGATTTCAGATATGAGTGGTTTCAGTAAGGAGTGAACTATGGGTACAAGACAGGAAGTTGGAGCATTTCTGAGGAAGAGGCAATCTCTTCCATAAAAGTTAGCTTCTGTGTTTGCATTCCATCCCACCTTGCCATCCCCCAGACTATAAGATAGACATAATAAAATACCACATCTCAGGATTTTGAAATTCCAAGGAAATTTTAATTTTAGCCTCTAAAGGGGAGAATAGTTATGGATATATTTTATATTCCCATCATACAACTCCTTACTCAGAATCCAAATATGAGACTATGAACTTACAGATGATTGAAATGCATGGAAAAATCCAAGAAGTAAATGTGCACACTAAAATAGTAGTCTGCTTAAGTGTTCTAATCTATTGTGATCTCAATTAATTCATTTCAATCCAATTCAATTCTCTCCAACAAGGGTTTGTTAAAAGCCCACTCTGTTCATGGCACTATGTTAGACATTAGGGATTCAAATTTAAAATCAGCACAAGTTCTTGTGCTCCTTTTCTACTGGGAGATACACCAGTTTAAAGAACTAAGTAAATATTAGATCATGTGAGGAGAGAAGGAGAACTATCTCCTAAAGAGATCTAGAAAGGTTACCTGTCAGGAGGTACCTGTAGTAGCTTGTTCAGAAGGAGATCCTTGAAGGAAGTTAAGGCTTCTAAGTAATGTAAGTTGAGGAGAGGCACAGCTTGTACATAGACACAGAAACGTAATGTGAAATGAAAAATTTTGCTAACAGCACATCAGCTAGTTTAGATGGAATCAGAGTGTGTTGGAGTCAATTCAGATTCCTCACAAGAACCAATGGCTAGATTTTCACTGTGAGCATTTATGCCTCACAACTCAGGTCTTGATTTATTTATTGTTGATTTTCTACTCTAGACTTACAAAAGTAAAGAAATGTTAATAATGCATATTAGACTTAAAAGCGTATCACACCTACATCTCCCTCTCCTCCTCCTGCCCCCAAAGCTAGCTGTTAAACATTTATAGGCACACTACTGTCAGGAACCTAGAGTGTATGAAAGAGAGTCATGTGAAGTAAGTCTCAAAAGGTGGGCTGGAGCCAGACTGGAGTCACCGAACTTGCGGGTAGATTCATCCAAGTCTTCCATCTTTGATCTTTTGTTTCTGGGATGGTTATGCTGGGGTGTAGCTGGCTTTCAAAATCTAGCTTTGTGACTAGTACAATTATTTGAATAATTATTATCATAAGTAATTATCTATAGTTTTAAATCAGACTAGCTTTGGGTATCTATATGGGGTTGCTTGTGGGGCATCTTTAAAAAAATATTTCTAAACCAGATTGCAGCAGAAAATTCAGTTCATCTGATCCACCACCATTGGCCTATGAGGGTCTTATTTTACATGCCAAAGCCATAGAAAAGATGGTTCTGAAATTCCCATGAAGTGGAAAGAATGAATGTTTTGATGCCCTTTGGGGTTAGCAAATGTCACATAGATCCAGTGGACACCAGTAATTTGTATATCTGTTGGGTTCAGGGAGAAGAGTATGAGAAACACAGTCATGTAGAAACAGCAGCAAAATTGTCGGAACATGGATATTTTTTGATTCAAAGGGGTTTTTATCATCACTGGGAACTTCTCATGCGAAAACTACTTTAACTGATTCAGATAGACAGGAGATGAGCCATTTGTAGCTCCTTTTCTTAGAGAGTTGCCCAGGGCACTGAGACTTTCCTACTAAGCCTGGGTCTTCCTGAATCCAAGGTTGGCCTTTTAGCCACAGTACAGCAGGGCATTTCTAGATCAACAGTTCACATTTATGGAGTATTCTAAATTTTCTAAAGCACTTTATGCACCGATTAACTACACTACTAGATAACTCTGTCATGAACAGTGTGATGAAACATTTTCTGTAAACATCCAGATGAAGAAAGAGTTCTCAGGTAATTTGTATAAAACCTTTATTTTCTCCTGGAAGGATGCTACTTAGAATTTTGGATCTTATTTGTCCTTTGTAGCAAGAATGTCTTTATCAAAAGCTCTGAAAAATTCATTTGAGCTTGGGATTCTATTGAATAATATATCCCCCCAAGAACCTGAGAAAGTATGAATTGTCCTCCCTCCTCACTCCCCCCACTCCCATATGCCCAAAGTGTGAATGGAAATCCTGGATGATTCTAATCATCCTACTCTTCATTAATTTTCAGTTAAAGTTAGTCATAGCTTCGCCCAGTCTTTCTCTCTTCCTAATCCTATACTATCCAATATTTAGCCAATTTGTTTTCAAATTCTAATCAGATTGCCACCTGCCCTTTTTGCACTTACTTGAGGCTTTTTGGAATGTGTTTGCACATATGGGGTCATTTTGTTCTCAGATATATGCTATGTAATTCTCATTTACTTTCCAGGATTTTATACCCAACCCCACCCCACCAATTTATACAATCATACCAACCATCTCGGTTTTATGACTCATTGTTAGATTTAGACGTCAAGGCTCTCCAAAGCCTTAAAATTATCTGGACCTGAGAACTGAACATAGTGTACAAAGGAAGGGGTTGGCACAAGTTATGGGATATAAATTGTCAAGTGGCTAGAGATGATAGCCCCCTGGTAATAATATTCTAAGATTATGAACAAACTTACAATGAAATGTACTTAGGTCATTTTTCCCCCAAGGCATTAAAAGAAGAAAATACTCTAAGTAGGGAAAAGAGAGATGCACAGCCTCTGATATGGAAGAGCATAAGTGGGGAAAATTAAATGTGAATAGGACATAAATGGGTTGTAGTATAGTTGGATTTATATATAGAATTGTAACTTACCCTTGAGATCCGTTGTTGCTGAAACCTTGCTAGAATTGTTACAACGAATGCCTGTGTGGCAAATCTAAGTATATAGGGTCATGCAAAGTCAGGGACAAAGAAAGAAGCTATATGCAAATCATGAAATTCAAGTAATGCTATGGAATGATAGGAAATGACATCGGCCTAATGACCGGATTGACAAAAAGCTAATAGAAAAGGTGGAAATTATTTTGAAGCAAGGATTTCATCCTATGAGACTGAGAGACAAAAGTAGAGACTGCCAGACCACGGCAAGCTCCACAGCCAAGATCATAGGCTACTTTCACAGTCACCAAGGAGCATTTTTTGAGTAATACAAAGAAGTGGTGTAAATAGAAATGGTTCAAATAAACCATATATGATGCCTCTCTGTGGGCCACGTATTGATTTAAAAAACACATTAACATTATCTGTGTTTTACTGTGTTTTTATTTATTTTGTTAAATATTTCCCAATTACATTTTACTATGTCTTGGCCACACTTGAGCATTGGGCAGGTCATATGTTTGACACCTCTGCTGTAGAGTCTCCTACCAGTCTACCATCAAGGAGTATCAGCATACTAGGCGGATTCCCAATCTAATCTCGAAAAGTAAATTCAGTGCAAGAGAGCCTCTTGGCAACGCACATGGATATTACCAAGGTATCATAGCATAATATCCTATTGCACTAATTAGTTCATTTAAACCTAGAGGTAATTTGATGCCTACTGAGATACATATGATTCGCTTCTCTTTGGATTTAAGAAGTTTATTTTATTTTTTTATTTTATTTTAAGTTTATTTTAGGCAAACAGTTATTAGTTGAATCTCAATCATTCTGAACCCCACAGTTAGGAAAATTCTTAACCTTTAGGCAGAGACTGGGTTCTCTGCCTAATGTTATATTTATAGATATTGCTAATCAATGGCCTTAAAAAAGGTCCTGGGCTTTTTTAAAAAAAATATTGAAGAAAAACTCAGATTATTAGAAACATTTGGGTAAAGAAATAGCAAATTATATGGAAGTATCTATGGATAGATTTACATTAAAAGTTTGGGAAAGATTCAACCTTTCAGGTCCAAAATACTCTTAGCCAAAGTCTTTTGCTTTGAGATGCCTGTAGAGTCACTGACCTTCCTTGTTATCTTCATTCTCTGCTACAGTTCAGCCCTACATTTGTTCTTGAACCTCTCCAACGACTCAGGTTCTATAGCTCAGAGGTATCAAGCTCACTGCCCACAGACAGCAAATAGCCCACAAAGCTCCTAAGTGTGGTGTAAACTGCATTAAAATGTAATTGGGAGGGGGGCGGAGCCAAGATGGCGGCTGGTAAGCACGGACTAGAGTGAGCTCCGTACCCGAGTCCCTCCAAAAACCTATAAAAATGGCTCTGAACCAATTCTAGAACGGCAGAACCCACAGAACAGCAGAAGGAAGCAGGGCTCCAGCCCAGGACAGCCCGGAGGGTCTCGGGGTGAGCTCTATTCCACACGGAGCTGGGAGCTGGGAGCTGGGAGCTGGGAACGGAGTGGAGCAGAGCCCAGCCTGAGCGGCGTGGACGATCCAGACCAGAAGCCTGGCGGAGGGGGCCCTAGCGCCCTGAATATGTGAGCTGCGGCAGTTACCAGACCCCTCGACCCACAAACACCAAAGACTGCGGAGAAGGTTAGTGGGAAAAGCTGCGGGAGTGGAAGGAGTTCGCGGTTCAGCTTCCAGCCCCGGGGGCAGCGGAGGTGGGGCAGCTACAGCTGTTGTTACTTCCGGCTCCAGGCCCACCTGGTGGGGGGAATTAAGTGGCGGATCACAGCAGGGGTGCACAGCCTGCCGAAGATCTGAGCCCAGTCTGGACTGGGGGTCCTTGGGGAAGGAGGAGTGCGGCTCTGACAGAGCTGGCACCTCCCCCCCAAACGTAGAACATAGAACTCTGTAATCTACAAGCAGTCATACCCCACTGAAAAGCTCAAGGGTCAAGTTAGTTGGTTGGGAATATGGCCAGGACGCGAAAACGCGCCCAGATTCAGTCTCAGACTTTGGATTCTTTCTTTGGTGACAAAGAAGACCAAAACATACAGCCTAAAGAAGACAGCAAAGTCATAGAGCCTACAACCAAAGCCTCCAAGAAAAACATGAACTGGCCCCAGACCATAGAAGAACTCAAAAAGGATTTGGAAAAGCAAGTTAGAGAAGTAGAGGAAAAATTGGGAAGAGAAATAAGAAGGATGCGAGAAAACCATGAAAAACAAGTCAATGACTTGCTAAAGGAGACCCAAAAAAATACTGAAAAATACACTGAAGAAAACAACACCTTACAAAATAGACTAACTCAAATGGCAAAAGAGCTCCAAAAAGCCAATGAGGAGAAGAATGCCTTGAAAGGCAGAATTAGCCAAATGGAAAAGGAGGTCCGAAAGACCACTGAAGAAAATACTACTTTAAAAATTAGATTGGAGCAAGTGGAAGCTAGTGACTTGATGAGAAATCAGGATATTATAAAACAGAACCAGAGGAATGAAAAAATGGAAGACAATGTGAAATATCTCCTTGGAAAAACCACTGACCTGGAAAATAGATCCAGGAGAGATAATTTAAAAATTATTGGACTACCTGAAAGCCATGATCAAAAAAAGAGCCTAGATACCATCTTTCAGGAAATTATCAAGGAGAACTGCCCTGATATTCTAGAGCCACAGGGCAAAATAGAAATTGAAAGAATCCATCGATCGCCTCCGCAAATAGATCCCAAAAAGAAATCTCCTAGGAATATTGTTGCCAAATTCCAGAGCTCCCAGATCAAGGAGAAAATACTGCAAGCAGCCAGAAAGAAACAATTTGAATATTGTGGAAACCCAATCAGAATAACCCAAGATCTAGCAGCTTCTACATTAAGAGATCGAAGGGCTTGGAATGCGATATTCCGGAGGTCAATGGAGCTAGGATTAAAACCTAGAATCACCTACCCAGCAAAACTGAGTATCATGTTCCAAGGCAAAATATGGATTTTCAATAAAATAGAGGACTTTCAAGCTTTCTCAGTGAAAAGACCAGAACTGAATAGAAAATTTGACTTTCAAACACAAGAATCAAGAGAAGCATGAAAAGGTAATCAAGAAACGGAAATTGCAAGGGACTTACTAAAGTTGAACTGTTTTGTTTACATTCCTACATGGAAAGATGATGAGTATGATTCATGAGACCTCAGTATTAGGGTAGTTGAAGGGAATATGCATATATATATATATGCATATATATATGTTTATGTATATATATAAGTGAATGTGTATGTATGCATGTATCTATGTGTATATGTATGTATGTGTATGTATGTATATATATATATATGTAAAAGAAAGAGAGCAGACACAGGGTGAGTTGAGGATGAAGGGAAGATAGCTAAAAGAAATAAAATGAAATTAAGGGATGAGAGAGTAACTTACTGAGAGAGGGAGATAGGGAGAGATAGAATGGGGTGGATTATCTCCCATAAAGGTGGCAAGAGGAAGCAGTTCTAGGAGAGGAGGGGAGTGGGCAGGTGAGGGGGGAATGAGTGAACCTTGCTCTCATCAGATTAGGCCTGAGGGGGAATACCATACATACTCAGTTGGGTATCTTACCCCACAGGAAAGAAGAGGGAGGAAGATAAAAAAAAAAAAATAAAAGGCAGGGGGATGATGGAGTGGAGGGCAAATGGGGGTGGAGGCAATCAAAACAAACACTTTGGAAAGGGGACAGGGTCAAGGAAGAAAATTCAATAAAGCGGGATGGGTTGGGAAGGAGCAAAATGTAGTTAGCCTTTCACAACATGAATATTGTGGAAGGGTTATACATAATAATACATGTGTGGCCTAGGTTGAATTGCTCAACTTCTTAGGGAGGGTGGGTGGGAAGGGAAGAGGGAAGGGAATTTGGAACTCAAAGTTTTAAAATCAGATGTTCAAAAACAAAAAAACTTTTTGTATGCAACTAAAAAATAAGATACACAGGCAATGGGGCGTAGAAATTTATCTTGCCCTACAAGAAAGGAAGGGAAAAGGGGATGAGAGGGGAGGGGGGTGATAGAGGGGAGGGCTGACTGGGGAACAGGGCAACCAGAATATACGCCATCTTGGAGTGGGGGGGGAGGGCAGAAATGGGGAGAAAATTTGTAATTCAAACTGTTGTGAAAATCAATGCTGAAAACCAAATATGTTAAATAAATAAATTGCATTAAAAAAAATGTAATTGGGAAGTGCTTAACAAAATAAATAAAAATATGACACAAACTAGATAACGTTAATTTGTGGTTTTCTAAGTCCATATGTGGATGGCAGGGATCCATTTCTATTTGAGTTTGACACCACTGGTACAACTTAGTAATTCACAGATGCTCTCTGGAATGTAGCCAAGTTTCCTTAATGTATGTAAACATGATTCATATCTAGTGTCACTATAGTTCAAAGGACTTTTTTCATTTCTTCCTTCCTTCCTTCCTTCTTGCTCTCCTCTCCTCCCCTCCTCTCCCCTCCTCTCCTTCTTCCCTTCTCCCCCCTCCTCTCCCTTCCTCTCCTTCTTTCTTTCTTTTTTCTTTCTTTCTTTCTACAGTTAGTTTAAGAGATATATTATTTGGGTATCATCACTTTAAATGCAATGGGGTTAAGTAAATCCTCTTTTTACCTTGGTAGAAAATGGTAGTAAATCCATTGTAACCCTAAATTTTTCCCCCTAGTTTTGCTATTTTCTGTTCCCAAAAAAAATACTGGAGTATTTTTGGCAAAGTCCATAATCTCACATCTTGGAAAGTTCTTAGTGAGTTGGAAGAGGTTTGACGTTATCTGTCTCAAATGCCTTTACCAGTGTTTTGTAATAAGGAACCTCAGGAAAAGTCTATGTGGCTCAGTTTGTAAATAATTCTGGTATTAATATTCTTCAATACTTCCAAGTAAATGAATGATACCACTTGACAAACAGATATCATTTTACAAAGTTCTCATAGGTTATTGCCTTCCTTGTTGCTTGCAAGAAAGACGTTCCCCAACCCCACAACAATAAAAAAAGAAAAAGAAAATAAAGGTTCCTTGCTCAGAGGGGAAGCTTGTATCCTTAAGCATTCCTTAAGTTTCTGGGACTTTCACTATGGGGAACAGGGATCTAGTGCCAGCTAGAAATAAATCTCTTGCCAATAGATGAGAAATAAAACTGTCTTCAGTGAAAAATTCTTCCATGAGTCATTTATTATAAAAGGGCATTCAACTGAGATCTGCGCAAAATTTTTTAGGTATCCCTTTCTACATAGGGTACACTAAATTTTCTCTAAGGGTTGCTGTACTATAGGTAATTCCTTTTGAAACCCAGGCAAATTTCCTCAGTATCTATTCAAAAATGTACCCCAAACCCCTCCAATGGTTCCCCATCACAATAGCACCCCTACCAGAATTCTAAACTTGCCCAATAAAAAGGACAAAAAGCCTTAGTCAGGGACAATAGAAAACAGGTTCATTTATTTGTCTTGGATGTGTGAGACACCAGCAAGTGGCCTCAAAATGAAAGAGAATGATACTTATTCTGGTGGAGGCTCCCACAATGTAGTCCATGTAAAATCTTCAGATCCTGATTTCAACTCCCACTCCTACAGATGGTTCTTTGAATTAAAAAGGCTATATTTCCCCCTCATAAGTCTAAGGGTGTTGCTTAGGAGTTGCAAGGTGAATATCTAAAGCAGTGGCTCCTTCTTAAACTGGGATCCACGTACTCCTAAGAACTTTGTGGATAGATTTCAAGAGGTTCCTTAACCTGCAATCTTTAATATTTCAATAACTATCTTAATATAATTTGTTTCCTTTGCAATTTTATGTTTGTGCATTTTTAAAAGTTACTCTGAAAAGGAGTACATGGGCTTCACTCTACTGCCAAAAGCATCCATGGCACAAAAAAAAAAAATTAGAACTCCTGCTCCAATACCAGTGACTTGAGCACCCACTGGTGTTTCTTCCCAGTTTAGAATTATTTTGATCAGCCAGCCTTAAGTAGCTTTTAGAAAAGAGTATTTAAGATAAATATAATTGGTATAAAATACTCCATGAAAAGGTCTCTGATATACTCTGCCACAATTAATAGAAACCAAGGGAAAGTGGGATCAAGCTTAACGAACATATGTGGCAAACAAACAAAAAATCCAGCTCTTTAGTTGCCAAAATTTTTTTCTCCTATTTGTGAGGTGCTCAAGAATTTCCCCTTAAGTTTGGTGAATCTGCATCCATCTGTCCTTGGCTTCTGGTGTATATACTACTGCCAGCTGATCCAGATATGTGGCTAGGACCCTGATGAAAGGTTTAAAGCTCAAATCCTCCAGACCAGGGGTGGGGAACCTGTGGTCTCGAGGCCATATGTGGCCCTCTAGGTCCTCAAGTGCATGCAGCCCTTTGGCTGAATCTCGACTTCACAGAATAAATCCTTTTATTAAGGGATTAATAAATTATAGTGGATTTTTGGGGGTGAGGCAACCAGTGTTAAATGACTTGCCCAGGGTCACACAGCTAGTAAGTATCAAGTGTCTGAGGCCCGATTTGAACTTATGTCCTCTTGACTGCAGGGCTGGTGCTCTATCCACTGTATCACTTAGCTTCCTTTGATTAAGGGAATTGGTTCTGTGAAGTTTGGATCCAGTCATAGGGCTGTACTTGAGGACCTAGAGGGCCACATATGGCCTCAAGGCTGCAGGTTCCCCACCCCTGCTCTAGACCCTTCAAATCTTACAAGGACCCACTCTAACCAAAGAAGAGGTAATAAGAACTGGCCAAGGCAGAAGTTGAGGCCTCTCTTTTACCCCTAGAAAGTTCTTCCTCAGTGTTGTGCTAGAAAGCCACACTTGATCTAACCTCTAGAAAGAATCTCGACTTGATTAATAATGTATAGACATGACTTGGGATGGGGCCACATTTCCTTAGCTTATCCAAATGCAGTTTTTGTGTAATACCACAGTTCTAAGGGCTTTTCACATTTAGTCTAGTGTCTATGACTGCAATTGATTGATTAGGTATGTTACCATTCAAAAGGATATGGTAGAGTAAATAAATCATCCCACTCTTATGTATATACAATTATTTCTCTGGCCCACTATCCCAGAGCCATTCTAGTTATAATGTTCCCTCAGGGTCCTAAGGGTACCGAATGGTTTTGAAAATGTCTCTTTTCTAACACTGTAGGCCCAAGACCTCACCAATTACACTTCTTCCAATATTAGATGCCAGGATTAGCATTCCAGTTCCATTTAACCACTTAACATCTATTAGGAATACTTCAACTACAAAAGTACAAACATGTCCTACCAACAGCTCAAAGGCACACTCTTCCCTACAGCCTCAGTCTCTGGGGACAATGGACTCAGACTTACCTGGGTTTCTACATGACATTGGTTCAACCAACTTGATCTTCACATTTGGCATTGCTACCAGATGAGTCCTTATCTCTGATACCATGTTGTAGGATCTGTTAGGCCACTTCCAAAAGTCATAAAACCACTAATTACTCATCAGGGTGTCGATGCTAAGTTCACTACAAAATCTGGATGCCAGAACACTCTCCTTTCACCTAAAATGAAATGATAAGTGCCCAGTCAGGCAAAGAATGCAAGCCTGTATTCACAGGGCCATACATCCTCAGAGGGTAAGAGGTCCAAGGCATCTCAGCTTCTGGCATTGCCTCTTTCCAAGTATTGTAAGCAAAGGAATCAAAGACATCCACCAAAATCAGGCAACTAAACAGAATGAGTTCAAGAGAACAGCCAAGGCCAACTAAGGCCTTTATGAAGGTGTCCCCAGTTCTAGCTGCACAAAAAAGGTTTCTTCAAAGAAGAAGCCACATGGTCAGTACACCAGAACTATTTACAGAATATCTATCTACATATACTCCACAGTCTTTTGAAGGTACTTCCATTCCATTCCACTACTCCCTTTAGAGAGCAGGATTCACATCCAACCTCAGACACTCACTAGCTGTGTGACCCTGGGCAAGTCATTTGACCTATGTTTGCCCAAGTTTCTTCATTTGTGAAGTGGGGATAATAATAGCACTTATCTCATAGGGTTGTGTGAGGATCAAATGAGATACTATTTGTAAAGTGCTTAGCACAGTGCCTGGCTTGTTTTTCAAACCTATAAGCCTTATATGAAAGTAGTAGTAGTAGTAGTAGTAGTAGTAGTAGTAGTAGTAGTAGTTGTTGTTGTTGTAGTAGTAGTATTGGTAACAGTAGTAGTAGTAGTAGTTGTTGTTGTAGTAGTACTGGTAATAGTAGTGGTAGTAGTAGTTATTGTTGCTGTCCTACTCTGATGTTTCATCACAGTATGGGGACAACCCTGAATTCTTTAAGTCGGTGTCAGCAGAATGAATGATGTAAACTCTGGACTGTCCTTCCTTTCAAGGTAAAAAACTTCAGATATGGACATTAGGTTGTACTGGCTAGCTGTCATCTGAGAATGAACCTAATCAAATTCAGTGATACTCATGACAGGAAGGCTGATCACATGGCAATTCACATATGGATTATAGCATGTCATGAAGAATGTCTCCTGAGCAATAGAAAGGTTGTAATCTATGTCAATGGAGAGGGTCAGCGCTGATGTCAATGAAATCATGGATCTTGGAAGTGTTAAAGTGAACATACAGAGAGAAAGAGAGAGAGAGAGAGAGAGAGAGAGAGAGAGAGAGAGAGAGAGAGAGAGAGAGAGAGAGAAAGGGAGGGAGAAAGGGAGGGAGAAAGGGAGGGAGAAGGAAAGCCTTTTCTTTCTAGCATAGCAATGTCCTTATATGCTGAATTAGTCATTATTGAAAGCCTATCTTTTTAAATGGAAATTTCAAACTGGAATTTGAAATGTATACCCTCTTTGACTCATTTATTGTTTTACCTATGTTTTAATTTTATTTGGGATATAAATATAGTACTCATCAGGGGTACGAGTGCTCCAATTTAAATTATGTAAATAAATACATTTTAAATATACTTAAGCATTTAGCTAGGTTTTCTAGGATGAATAATTTCATTAGTATTCTAACAAAATTTGGAGTAGTCTGAATTTGTCTCTAACTCACATGCACTTTAGAGGTGAAGGAGTAATTAGAATATACTTTGCTGAGTAGTATATGTTGCCTTGAGTGTATTGGATAGAAGGGTTTTTTATGTGCATGTGTGTGGCAGGGACTGAACATGGGGTTGTGGAGCATCTCTAATCTCACAGACACCTGCCAATTTCTATTTCCATTTTATTGATTACCCACTTGAGCATCTCTTTTAATGAAATGAGCCAATTTAAAGTGAGATGAGCAAAATGGGAAATATGTAGGCTGGCTGAGCTCCAGTAAGTTGATACTCAAATTCTATTCAGTTAATGCCTTACATAGGGTATTGCATTGACCATCACATTTCATGCATGCCAACTGATAATAGCCTAGGTTACTTTTGATTTATTTATTTTTCCCTTCCTCACCCCACCTGGAATTCTATGTAGCATTTTCTGTTTTTTTGAACATATACCAAAGTTGTGATAATTTTGCAAAAGTCATCATTTCATAACACTGAATGTTCTACACTTAAAGGCTGTAAATTCTAAGTTACTCTTTTGTCATACAATAATCAAATTATTCTTTCATGCTTTGGCCAGTGCTTTACTTGCCCCGTTACTGCATAAATGGAAAAATGGTTGACTTGGGTCAGAAGATGTCAGTTTCAATCTTGACTAAGGCATAAATTATCTCTGTGATGGCTTAAAGTCCCTAAACTCATTTCCTCATTAGCAAAATGGGAATCATAGTACCTTCCTTGTAGGATTGTTGAGAGAATTGTTGAGATAGCATTGCATAGAAGATGGAATGGTGGGTCATTGGATCATAGACTTAGAGCTGCAAAGGGTTGTAGAGGTCATCTAGTCCAACCCCCTTCATTTTATAAATGAGTAAATTGAAGCCTAGGGAACTGACTTTCTTCAATATCTCATGGGTAGCAAGTGTCAAAGGTATTATTTGAACCCAGGTTCTCTTTCCGCTGTGCCACCCTGACTTGGAGTTGCAAGCCAGCCTTGAGCTCAAACATAGCTGTGTGACTGTGGGCAATTTCTGAGTCTCAAATGCCTCATCCATAAAATGAGGACAATAAAGCCAGAGGTACTTATCTTATCAGATTGTCTTCAGACAAGAAATAAGATATACACATTAAGTGCTTTGCAAACTTAAAAATGCTCTATAAATGTCAGTTACTATTGCTGTTGTTATGGGAGAGTGCCTTGTAATGGGAAGGCACCATAGAAATATATGGCATTATTTTTAGATAATGATGATGGTGATGGTTATGGTGATGATGGTGATGATGATGACGATGATGATGATGATGATGATGATGATGATGATGATAAAGTACCTGATACTGGGAAAGCATTGAATAACATAAGGTGTTATTTTTATAGTCTCAGTTTGACAGCACATTAACTCCAAGGATGGTTAGTTCATAGAAATTTATTTGGTTCACCTTGGACAGCTTGACCATGTTGAGTGAACAGTACATGAATAAAAACACCTTGTAAATAGTTGAATAAATATGAGCTATCCTAAGTGATCATAAAGAACGTTTTGTAAATTTCTGAAGACCCTAGTAAGTACTAGGTAATGCTCATATACAGGATCAAGTGTGTTTTCAAGAGTTGGAAACTCTGACTAGTGCTGGAGAATGGCTCCACTCACTAAATAAAACAAGTTCAAATAAATACAGATCTCTCAACTCGGGTGACTGAAACAAAACATATGTTCCCTGGCTGAAGAGCAGGAGGAGAGCTGCCATCACTCAGCTTAGTGAAGGTGGGTGTCCTGAACACAACTGTTCTTAAAGATTAGATTTTAGGAGGCTGCTTTCCCCAGGACAAACATGTGAGGCCAATACTTAATTCTGCCCTATGCTGCCTTTTCTAGGCTTTCTAAATGGCTTTCTATAAGCACTAAGCAACCAGATTAGTAAAGAGCAATTTATTATGTCCTGCATCCAGAAACCACACACCAGACAAATAATATTTCAGCCTCTTGATTACCACCAAGCAACCCTGTAAGTTGGGACTATCACAAACTAATATCGGGGTTCCAATATCTATTCCTACTTGCAACATCCCCGCAGAAGCTTTAGCCCCTATCCCTCTTGGGATAAGATTTGGAGGCTTTCTTGTCCCTACTACCATGCACAGAGTCCCTGCTCTTCCACTTTACCAAACTGCCTGACAAAAACAAAATTTACTTTGCCTTCTATTACCACTGATTATTCAAGTACCAGATGTTTCTTTTTCTCCATTTTCACAAGACTTATCCTATGCCACTATCAACCAGCAATCTTTTCAGCTTTGTGATACATTCCATTCTCTATATCATTGCTCAGTCCAACTCATTTCATTCTGTCAATCATTCCTTTATTTTTTTCTTCAAGGAGCTCAGCCCCTGGATCAGTCTTTCTTTGTACCCCAAACCACATCTTCATACTTGTGGACTTCAATATCCATGATGACATACCACTAAAAATTGTGGTCTCTCAGTTGAGAAACCTTCTCAGCTCCCATGACCTGTCTTTAGTACATTGCAGGCACTCATACTTTACATCTCAAAATGTCACTAACTCTGCTGTAGGAACAATAATGAATTCTGAAATTACCTTCTATGATGATGATTTGCTGTCTCTTTTTTGCTTCATTTTCTAAAACTGTTCTTCATTCTCACCATGACCTATACCCTTCTATATTTTACCATTCCATTGTATGTATTATGGCTTAACTTTCTTCCATCAGTCTTTACCCTATGGTTGGCCAAACTATGTATTTCTCTGCCTTTGAATACCTTGCTCCCCTTTCCTATCATAATTCATGTCCTATAATATCTTAACCCTCATTACCCCAATTATACACATTTTGCTCCTATTCCTGAGGTGCTAAATAATGCTGGATGTAGTGATTATAAATTCATGCTAAGTGGTCTTAACTGGGTCCTTACTGTTGCATGGCAGTTTAAAAATTGTTTCTTATCTGCTCTATTGTACTGCCCAAATGAGCTTCTTCCCTACATATTTCAACAAAAGACCTCACACCCCAATTGACTAAGAAAATTTGGTTTATCCACATCCCCTTCAAGTATTGTCTTCCAGCAATAGAATGTAAGTTCCCTGAGGACAGGAATTGTCTTGCCTGCCTATATTTGTATCCCTAGCATTTAACATAAGTACTTTGCACATAGTAAGAATTTAATAAATGTTTGTTGACTTTTCATCTGTCTATCTATCTATCTATCTACCCATCTATCTATCAACACCCTCTGTTTCTCATGTTACCCCCTACCTATTTTCTCTTCTTTTGCTCCATTCTTTGAAGAAGAGGCTACCCTCTTTTGAGCCAAGGCCAACCCATCATCATTGCCTGTGACCTAATCCACTTCGTCTCTGCTATGAATTTGATTCTTTGATCATTTTCACCATCTCCAATCTCTCCTTAGCTACTGGCTCATTTTCCATTGCTTATAAACATCATATCCAAGTTTCCTGCAGCATTAACACACACACACACACACACACACACACACACACACACACACACACACACACACCACTTTGTGTTTGCAGCTCTGCTTGGTTGAAACTTCAAGGAATATGATGCCCCACCCAGGATAAGCTGATCACCAGAAGTCTCCTCATCATAGGGCTAACTCAGTTTTGGATACCCAACACCTTGCCAGTTCCCTCAGATTCTTCTCAGATTAGAGGGCTGGAGGGTGGAACACTAAACTCCTCCCAAACCCCTCCTCAATAAAGGGCTGTATCTGGATTCTCCAACTAACTCTCCACTTTCCACTTGCAGTTTTGCTTGGTTTGAACTCCAAGTACCCTGGGATGTTCTCTCCTCCCTCTTTACCATGCATTCTTCCTACCCCCCAGCCCTGCTTTTCAGCTTCCTTTCGTGTGTTGTCTTACCCCATTAGATTATGGGCCCCTTGAGGGCAGGGACTATCTCTTTCTCAATTATATCCCCAGAGCTTAGCACAGTGCCTGGCACATAGTGAGAACTCAATAAATTTTTATTTCATTTATTGACTTGACACACATGTGAACACATGCACACACATGCAAGCATGCATGTACACAAACATAAAACAAACTTCATTTGAGCCTGCCTCCCCCTTCAGCTGTAATCCGTTATCTTTTAATAAATGTCACTGACAAAACCCAAGAAAAACTTGTTTACATCCACTCCAATTCTTCACGTACAACTCACTTCTTACACCCTTGCAAACAAGTTCCAGACTCCTTTACTGGAATAGTGCCTTTCTCCCAGGCTTGTAATGAGGTTAATATGATTTGCTATAGGTCAAAAGTCCTATATACAGGTTACGTATTATTTTTGTGATATCATACCTCCAAACCTAACCTTTGTATGAACTTTCTAATTTCTTTTGAAGTATCCAATCAATCAGTAAGCATTTAACGTAAAAATATATACAGAAGGAAATCAACCTTAGAGGTATCTTTGACTTTTCCATCTCAATCATTCCCGTAACCAAGTAATTGGCAAACCATCTATTTCCATAACTTCTATCATGTCAATCCTCTTCTCTTCACAAACAACTACTATCCTGATGCAAATCTTCCTTACTTCTTGTCAGAATTATCAATATATTTTCCTAATTTGTTTCCCTGCTTCTAGGTCTTTCCTTTCAATTCCCCTTCAACTGATCCTTCAAAATGCTGTCAAAACAATCTTCCTGAGTCACAGATCTGACTCTGTTACTCTCTGAACATAGTTAAATTCTTCCTTGTGCCCTATAGGGGGTAAATATAAACTTGTCAGCCTGTTTTTAAAGCCCTTTACAATCTAGCTAGAGATTTCCTTTCCAAACTTATTAGAAGTGAATACTACTCACACTGCTCCTTTTCACACTGGATTTCTAGGTTCCAGTCAAGTAGGCCCACTATCTATTTCCCAAGCTCAATATTCTATCTCTTATCTTTATGCCTTTGCATAGATTCTTTACCATGCCTTTAGATCCTCTGCAGGGCTTCCTCAACTTTTTCCACTCATGTCCCCTTCAGTGCTTCTTAAACTACAGGTTTAAGGTCAGGACCCACAGTTTAAGAAGTGCAGCTCTAAAGGATCGTCTGAGTCCACTCGCTATATGAAAACTTTTCCTGGTTCCCTACCCCCTCATTCTAAATTGATGACTCTCTGTCTCTCTTCAGATTATCTCATTTATTTATCTGTCTACATGTTATATCCTCCTGATAAAATATAAGCTCCTTGGCTTCCATTTTGTCATTTTTTCTTCACTACCCAGCACATAGCAGGCATCCAAAGAAGAGTTGGATAATGTTGTGGCATATAAAATTCTCATTTGTGTGCATGTTCTGTAACTCCCTCTACTCTATCACTTGCGGAGTTTTTCACATGAGAAGAGGGTCTGTCTGAGAAGCTGGTTTCTCTTTCAACTTCAGACTATGGACCCTGGCTATTTCCACACTAGGATAGTAAATGAAGGGTAGAATCTTTTCCATTTCTTTTACCCTATCACCAGGTGCCCATACACCACACAGCAGAGGTGTCAAACACAGAGTCTTCATGCAGCCCACTACCAAGCCTGAGCATTGCCCAAATCTGATTAAAACGTAATCAAGAAGCATTTAACAAAACATACAATAGAACATAGATAATGTTAATGTTTGGTTTTCTAAGTCAGTATCTGGCTGTAGGGATCCTTATATTTAGTGGCTCTGTTTCTTTTTGAGTTTGACGCCCCTACCTTGGAGTACTCCTCCTAGTCAAGAGTCTGAATATAGAGTTTTAGGTTGGGCAGGAATGGAGAAAGAGAGTAAAGAGAGGAAATAGGCCCAATTTTATGCATAGTTTGTAAAGTCAGTGGTAAGCAGGAATAAAAGATTGGGATTTCTGAATTCAGGGAATTCCACAGTAATTTTTGTTTGGGGGGAAGGGTGTAGATCAAGTGATTACTTTGCTCAAGAACCCTTTGATTATATTGTATTTGTTCATACAATATTTGTTCATATTGTAATTTCCATTTGGGTAGATAGACCATAGAAGTAAATGATTCATAAGGACCTATCACCTGTACAGACTCTGAATGCAGACAATGAATCAGATTCAGAAACAAAAAGTTAAGCAACAATCATTTATTAAGCTCTTACTATGTACCAAAGAGCAAGTAGGTGGTGCAGTGGACAGAGCAGTGGGCCTGGAGTCAGGAAGACCTGAGTACAAATTCAGCCTCAGACACTTACTAGCTGTGTGACCCCAGGCAAATCACTTAACCCTGTTTGCCTCAGTTTCCTCATCTGTAAAAAAAGAGCTAGAGAAGGAAATGGCAAATCGCTCCAGTATCTGTGCCAAGAAAATCTCAAATGGGATCGTGAAGAGTCAGACATGACTGAAATGTCTGAATACCAGCAAATACTATTTACGAAGTGAAATAAAATAAATGGAAGAAGAAAACAAATTGGATTACGTTTCTCCCTGAAACAGCAATCCCTCCCTCATTTTAACACTAAGACTCTTTTGGTGAGATGATGGCTGCAAATCTCGGAACACAAAAATACAAATTGTTTATCACCCAAAGGAAAATGGAAAGATTCATGGTGGATAGAAATAGGTTATAAAATATTGTCAAACATGAAGAAAAAGTAAAAATCATTTTTAGCGACATTCTCGAAAATGTTTAATTGCGAAAGGAGGTGGGTAAGGGGAAAGAGTAAGAAATCATTATAGGTTTTAGAGTAGGAAAGAATGTCTGAGGTCATCCAATCCAAACTGTGTATTTTATAGACAAGGAAAATGAAGCCTAGAGGTGAAATGATTTACCCAATTTGAAACCAGCTCCTCTGACTCCAAATTCAGCTTTTCCATATAGTGCAGTATTATCTATGAAATCTCAAAGACCTCCAATTCATTGAGTTGATCTCCTAGAGGTTTTAGGGGAAAACATGAACAAGAGTCAGAATGGAAGCTTAGGTGTGAATGTTTTTCAGTCTGCATCATTGGAGAAAGTACCTCTACCAAAGAAATAGCATCTATTGAAATATTAAAGAAAAACAAAATGATTTGTAGTCATAATGTGCTCTGCTATATACATGAAATGTTACATACCTGAACTATCTATGTGGATGGTATTCAATGTGAAAATTTGCCTCTTTGCTTTGACTACATAATATGTATTTTCATGGGGAGGTGGGGCGGAGTGGTGGCAAAAATTCCATTGAAGTCAACATATCCAGCAAAAACAAGTGTTAACATACTGCAAAAAAACAACTCTGGACAGCTTGCATACAATCCTCAGTGATACCAGATGTTTTTAGAAGAATTCTGTGTTTGTTTAATGTCAGTTATACTTGACTTTCTTCCAAACAATCACTTCTAATTATATCATTACTCATTCAAATTTTGCAAAAGCTCATCCATACACTTCAGCAAGGATATTCCCTACACAAATTAACTCTCACAGTATTCAAGCTAAACTAATCTTTAAAATAATAGTTTCTAATTTAAAACACAAATGAGAAAAACACGTACCCATTAGGATTAATTATAAGTAAAGGTGCAGATGGATGATTTTTGTTTAATTGGTTGATTTTTTACATATACTATCTACACAATTGATGAAGATTTCATTTCTCACCCATCTATTCATCTACACCCTTAGGTCTCTTACTGTAATACCTAAACACCATTGAACGTATCATATCACTAATTATGGTAAGGTCACTGCCCCCTAAGAGGGTCATTCTAAGGTTGGACATCTCAACACAAATGAGAAAAACATGTACCCATTAGGATTAATTATAAGTAAAGGAGCAGATGGATGATTTTCGTTTAATTGGTTGATTTTTCACATTTACTATCTACACAATTGATGAAGATTTCTTTTCTCACCCATCTATTCATCTACACACTTAGATCTCTCATTGTAATACCTAAACACTGTTGAACATGTCATATCACTAATTATGGTAAGGTCACTGCCCCCTAAGAGGGTCATTCTAAGGTTGGACAGCTCCTGTAAGAAATGTTTTCTTTTTTTATTTTTTTACCTAAAACCTATCTCCCTTCCTCCTTCCTCTCCCCTTTTTCTTGTTTTGTTTTTTAGAGCCACAAACAGCAAGACTACTCCCTCTTCCACATGACAGACTTTCCCATTCCCATCTTTTCCAAGTATTTTCTTCTCCAGATGAAACATTACCAGCTTCTAATATTGTGCTTTTGACATCATTTCAGACCTTTCACTATCCTTGTTTACAGAAAAATCACCCTGGATAGGAGTTTGTTACTATTCCTTTGGAAATGTGGCCATGGATCCTGTTAGGAAAAAAATACTCCAGATACTGTTCAAAAAGTATAAATGAGTTCTGAACACCATGTTGTTTCAATGATACCATGACTTGAACTTAGCCAGAGGGGTCATTTATCGAATAGAAAGGCCATTGTCAAGTGACCTTTGGTTAGGCCTCTAAAATGAGATTGCCCTATAAATCTTCAAACTAATCCCCAATTTTCATCAAATAAGTTCCTATAATGACCCAGAATATAAGGTAAAGAAAGTTGTTGCCATCTTTCCAGTCCTATTGCTATTGTTTTTGGTTTTGCTTTTTCAAAAGTGAATCCTAGTCAAAGTCCCAAGGCAAAGTATTTCAGTCAAATGACAGAAGTTGAAAGAATTATGGGAAAATATAGATTAGACATAATAATTCAGAAAATTATAGTTTAGACATGGAAAGGATTTCAGAGGTCATCAAGTTCTCACTTTATGGATAAGAAAATTGAGACTCAGATCAGTTAAATGACTTGCTGGTAAGTAAATACATGAGGCTGAATTGTAACTCAAGTCTTTCCAGTTCTCTCCAGTCACACGGCTAGTATGTGTGATATATCTGAGGTGGGATTCAATCCCAAATCTTCCCAACTCCAATTCCAGCTCTCTATCCCCATACTGTACTTCTGTGAAACATGAAATCAATTCTTAAATGGAGAGTATCCTAAAAATGTATTTTCAAGGGATCTTAGGGAATGCATTTTCCCATCAATGTTATAAATGATAGTTAGCTTCCCAAGCTAGTTGAGAAAAGCCTTAATGAAATTTTAATGAAATAAAAACACTACCAGCTTTAGTTTTGAGTCCCCCCAAGCCTCCTACACAAAGCTCTTGTAAGATCTGAACCAATCTGTGATGTCAATTTGTCAGTTACTGTCCCCCTCCCACCCCCCCACCATGGCATTTCTTTTGTATTGGGGAGCATCAAGGCCCAACTCACTTCTGCCCTCTTCTGGCTGCTTTGATCTCACCTCTTCACATCATTTTCTTGGCTTCCCTAAAGTCCAGATGCCCAGCTCCCCACCTGGGGAAGAATACAATCGCTACCTCTCTCCTCACCTGCCTCTGTTTTCTGAAACCAATATACCACACAACCCTCTTGTATGTTTTAAATACTAGAAAGTACACAGAAAACATACAAGGGAATATGCTTGGGGTTAAAATAACATATGGAAAGTATAAAAGTAACAAATAGCAAAGGTTCTTATGGACCAATCCTAGTGTTAAGCACAGACTACAGGCAACTAGGCTTCTTTCTTTCTTAGCTCCCTTTTCTCTCCTTCCTGAATCCCTTCTGCAACATAGTCTTTGATGGTAGCTCAGTTCTTATTATCTTGCTGTGAATTCAGCTGGCAAAGTGGTGGCATTTCGTTTTCATTCATCTCAAAGAGTGGGAAAGTAGAAACAGAGGATCTAGGACAGATAAATCTCCCTCTCCCTCTCCCTCTTCCTCTCCTCTCTTTCTCTCTCTCTCTCTCTCCCTCTCCATCTCTCTTTCTCCTCCTTCCCTCTCTCTCTCTCTCCCTCTCTCTCCCTCCCCCCACCTCTCTCTCTCTCTCTCTCTCTCTCTCTCTCTCTCTCTCTCTCTCTCTCTCTCTCTCTCCTCCTGTGTTCTGTCCCTGCAGCTTTTCAGCCTGCCCCTTTAAGAGCCAAGTCCAGTAGCATCATCCCCTTAGGGAAAACCTCTCTTTATAGGATTGGCCTTTCATGACCTAGGCAGAGTGCTGCTGCTGCCACTAACTAGCTGTGTGACCATGGCTGAAATAACCCCAAGGCACTTGCAAGGTTGAGAAACAGCAGTTAAGTGCAGAAGATCCCATGGTAGGCTGGCTAAGAAAAGGGACTAGGGATTGAAAGTGGAATGGGAGAATGGATTGGTATTTAAGGTCACTTTCAATACTATTTCTTTGGTTATTCTTTTTGCTTTTGTTTGTTTCCCTTGAAGTTCCCTTGTTATCATCAGAATACTTTTGTTTTATATATTTTGTCTCCTCCATTAGAATGAAAACAGGATGTATCATTTTTTTTTGCTTTTCCTTTGTGTTCCCAGTACATAGCACAGCACCTGGCACATAGTGAAAACACCATCAATGCTCGTCGATTGAGTGATTCATGGCTAAGGTTCCCTGATCTATTGGTGTGGGTCCTCTTTTCAATGGTACAGATGGTAATGCATCCATGTCTTCTCTTCTTCTGCCAGTTTTATCCTTGTCCATAGGTCCTTAACAGAGAATCTACTGGAAGGCTGGAGGCCTTCCTCTAGGTCTGGGGTATAATGGACCCCTTTGGTATCAGGCTGGTGAAGCTGATGGTCTTTTTCTCAGAATAATGTTCATAAATAACTGAAGGGAAAATGCTAAATTTTAGTAGAAGTTAACAAAAATAAAGATATGTTGTTTTTTCTTCTAACCAAATTCATAGATCCCTTAAAATTTATCTGTGGACCCCATGTAAAATACCCTTGATCTAGGTCATTTGAAATTTTATGATACCAGTGCAACATGGGATGTGTATCTACTATTGATTGCTGCTAAACAAACCAATTCACCTCCTTGTACAATTATGTGTGCTCTTGGTGAGATCTTTCACATTAACCCACAGATGAATAATGACTTTTGATTATACACAGTGCCCTAAAAGTCTTTGTGAAGGTTTAAGTTTTAGTAGCCATGTAAAATAGTGCAATAAAAACCATGGGGCTTATGAAGAAAATATATTTGGGGTGCAACACTCAAAAGCTTTGTCAGTGATACATAAAAAAGGAACCTAATGAAATGGTAGCATGTTATAATGCTAAATGGTTAAGAAATACAAAAAACGCTACAAAAAATAATGGCTGCATCGGTGGCCTCCTCCTGCTGATCTACCTGCACCTGGCTCCCGGGAAAGTCGGTGGCTGCAGCCAGAGGCTCCAAGCCCTAAGCAGTAATGCCACAACCTTATAAAGTATATAAGTAAGGATAAGAAGTCATTTCAGTGTTCAGGTCCCATCAGAGCTGGTGTATGATACCTAACCTTTCTTTTTGCTATTGCCCTGTTCTCTTCAGTTCCTATGGACCACCTACCCACTGATCAATTTCCTTGGACCTCAAAACTCAAACCACTCTTTTTTCACTTTTTTGATCAATACTTTATGATTTTACATCACTTTTATTTCCACATATACCCCGCACTACCTACCAAGGAAGCAACCTGTGTAATGTAGACTTTTTAAAAAAAAGGACAAAGCTGTTTGGCACAATTAATCAACAAACTGCCTGTGTTTGATAATAGTTCACACACTCATAGTCCCTTGATTCTGCATTGAAAAAAGAGGAAGTTGCTTTTTTCTCAGTTCTTTTCAGGGGCAAAGCTTGATCATTATAATGAAACAGTGTTGACTTTTGTTGTTCCTCCTATTGATTCTATAGTCATTGGGGATTATGTTCTCCTGGTTCTGCTTACTTCATTCATCATTAGTTTAAATAAGTCTTCCCATGAGGCCTCCCATCCTTTGCCTGCCCCTGTTTTTCCTTCACTATCTACCACCATCGCTAGCCATACAGGCAACTGGAGGCCCTAAGGGAAGACCAATTTTATGAGGATTTTCCAGATCATGGGGCACTGCACCCCTAACCCCTGCAATATGGAAGGGATAACTGTATTTCATTTTATCTCTACAACAAGCCTGGGAAATTGAAGCTGTTATGGTCCCCATTTTAAAGTTGAGGAAATTGAAGAAGATAGAAGTTGTGACTTTTGCTGGGTCACACAGCTAGTGAGTTTCTCAGGCCGTATTTGAACTCAGGTCTTCCTGACTCCAGGCACAGCATTTTATCTACTCCTCAATGTGGCTGCCTCTCTATGTGTCTGTCTGTCTGTCTATATATATATATGTATATATATATATATATAGATAGATAGATAGATAGATAGATAGATAGATATAGATAGATATAGATATAGATAGATACATATATGCAAATATATATAATTTTTGTTGTTTCTCTCTTTTGGCCATGCCTGACTCTTTGTGACCCCGGGGTTTTCTTGGCAAAGATACTGGAGTGGTTTGCCATTTCCTTCTCCAGCTCAGTTTACAGATGAGAAAATTGAGGCAAACAAGGTTAAATGACTTGCCTGGTGTCACACAGCTAGTAAGTATCTGAGGCCAGATTTGAACTCAGGAAAATGAGTCTTCCTGACTGTAAGCCCAGCACTCCATCTACTATGTCATCTACCTTCTCTACATACAGCATACAGTACATTTATGTGTGTATATAGCATACAGTACAAGTAAGTCTATTCTATGTATACATATGTAATATATTAAACGTTAGATTGTATAGTCAGGGTCCCAGGTCATCCTTCCTTTATGAGTGTCAATTTCCCCAGACAGTTTAGATGGTAATGACCCCAAGGACCCAGTTCATGGTTGTGAAATACATTGTTTTTTGGATATACTTATGTTTGCAGTATATAGAACTGGATTCTAGGAAAATCTATGTTTTAGAAAGAGAATGAATATGCTTTAATTCAATTCCTATTGCTATCGTTTTTTAACTCTTTTTGAAGTAAAGAAATGTCTTTAACTTGAGTGTTTTTAAGTTCCGAACCAATGGTTTCTCTCCCTGACAGCAGGGTCTGCCTGTAGAGTTAGTCAGTAGTCTGTTCTATTTGCAAATGGAGTGCTTTCTGCAGGTAATGGTTGGCCTCTATGTAAAGGTTTTATAGGCTTTTTATGCATGTATTTTAATGACAAACATTATTCCACCAGGTAAGGAGCAATATGAGAATCAGGACTGACTCCTTTAGCTCAGACAATTGCCATGTGAAGAGTTATTTGCATTTCTTGCCAAGACTTCATATTTGGCAGACATTCATAGCAAATGCCCTTGGAGTGGAAGTTCAAGCTGGACTTGATTTCATATGATGGGAATAAATAGATAATAAGGCACCAGCCACATTAATCCAAGTCTGATGTTCAGTTATAGCAACACTCCAGCCAATTTAGCAGCTGAAATAACCACATGAATGAATGATTCAGCTCTTTCAAAAATGAAACTATGCTGTGGAAAACAAAAGTAATGTATTATGTTTCCTAAGACTACTTTTCCAGGAAAGCTTTGTGCAAGAATCTCAAGAACATTTCACAATTTCATTTGCAATCTGTCCTGTAAAATTCATTTTTGAATTAGAAATAAGATTCCTTCTTAGGTCAGCGTCACCACTAAAGTCCTCTCCACATGCCTTATGATGGTATGAAAATGACCTTGGAATCTTCAGGTCTAAAAGAGTGGAATAAAAGCTCTGACAGGTCTCTCCAAATTGAAAGACTCGGATATGGTAGAATAAAATAACAAATATGGGACTAATGATAGACTGTGCGTCATTTGAGGACAAACTTAGTTAAGCATAAAGAGATTCACCCACAGGTTGGCCTTTAGTATGTTGACTGTTTAGGAATCTAAAGATCATCTGAGGTTGCAATAGACATCAGAGGAAGGAATATGTATATTAATGAAATCATGGAGCCTTGATGTTAGCCATCAGATACAAAGCCAAAGGAAAATGAGTATTCTCCCAAGAAACATTAAGGTTACATCTACATAACACTCACACTCCAGATTGGAGTGTAACCAGCTAGTAGGCATAGGTTGTGTTGAACATTAAAAAACACAATCGTTAGATTGGTATTTGGGGCTGTAGCCACATTCAATTAATTATGTTGCTATTGGGATTCAGCAAACGGGAGTTAAGTAAGCTAAAAGAGTTTAATTGATTTTTTAAAAGCTATTGTTTTAAAAATAAATTGATCCTTTGGAGGGAGGGAGGGAGGAAATAAATCTTTATTAAGCACCTACTATGTGCCAGGTACTGTGATTAGCACTTTAAAAATATTGTTTTATTTATTTGACCTTCACCATCCTGAGAGGTTGTTGTTCAGTCCTTTCAGTCAGGTCAGACTCTTCTTGACCCCATTTGGGGTTTTCTTGGCAAAGATACTGGAGTGGCTTGCCCTTTTCTTCTCCAGCTTATTTTTACATCTGAGAAAACTGAGGCAAACAAGGTTAAGTGACCTGCTCAGGGTCACACAGCTAGTAAAGAGTCTGAGGCCAGATTTGAACTCAAGAAGATGAGTCCCCACTCGATACACCATGCCACCTGGCCGCTCCTGGGAGGTAGGTGCTATTATTACCTCCATCTTACTATCGAGGAAATTGAGGCTGACAGAGGTTAAGTGCCCAGGATCACATGGCTATTAAGTACGTGAGCTAAGTTTGAACCGAAGTGCTCCTAAAGTCTGGCTTTTGTCCCACTGAATCATACAGAGTTCCATTACTTTTTCTTCAGATTTTAATTCCTGATAGAATTTGAGTGGCCTTGGGAGCAGTAGTACTTTAGGCTACTACTTCTCTTTGGGTATGCTGCAGCAGGGATTCTTGGGGTCCCTTCCAACTCTTTTTCTATTCTAGGAATATAGGAATTGCCGCAGAGATGCTTCCCTGCCCAGTGTTTGACAATGGCATGGTGTGGAGAGAGCACTAGATCTGGAGTCAGAGGACCAAGCTTCAAATCCCAGCTCTGCCTTCTATAGCTGGTAGGGTTGTCCCCTCTCCAGGCCTTGATTTCTTAATTTGCAAAATGAAGTGCTTTTTAGTACTTCATTTCTATGGCCCTTTCCAGATCTAAATCTTACGATCCTATCAAGGCATTTAAAAGTAGTCTGGGGCTTCCCATACTCAGCCTGGTGAACTCTTCTGCTAATGAAAAAGATATCCTTCCACCTTTAAAGATTTATAATAATGCTATGAACTTACCAGTGTGAAAGATTTTCATATACAAGTCTGTAAACTGGCATTGGTATTATTTAGATAATTCTTTTATTTGAAAGTGTATTCATTTGCTGAAATAACTCAGACTAATAGATTTTATATTTTTCATTATTCATACAAGAAGAAATCTAAGTAGAGTCTAATTTTACCATGAGTATAATGAAGGTTGACATAACTTCATTAAGAAGAGCCTATGTAGAAAGGTTCTTAATTAGGTTTTTAAAAAATGACCACTTATCTTGTAACTTTACCTACAAAGAGGAAAGAAGTCCCAAAAAGTGACAGCACATATGTGTTGCAGAAGGCTTTGCTTAAACCAATTTTTAGTTTGCTTAAAATTTGTTTGCCTAAAACTGAATAGGAAGGTAATTGTAGAAAGCACAGGAGAGTATTTATTTGTTTGTTTATTAAATTTATTTCATTTTAATTTATGGAATAAAACAAGCATTTCCATAATACAGTACAATAAAAAAGATGATTGCATGTGAAACTGCAAATCTACTAGGCCCAACTTAATATTCTTTTCAAATATACAACAAAATTATCATGTAAATTTCTTTTTTTAATCCCTCTTCTCCACTCCCTAGAGATAGCTACTGTTAGACACTAATAGGCATATATGTAAAATTATTCTATACATACTTCTATTTATCAGTTCTTTCACTGGATGCAGATAGTATCTTCCTTCATATTCCCTTTATAGTTAATTTGGGTATTTTTAATAGACAAAATAACTTACTCACTCAAAGGCTATCTTGAGTTGGCCCTTGAGCCTGCCCAGACTTGACTGGGCATAGGCCAGTTGACCATAGTGGCAATGGTTCATGAAACATAGGCGGTGTTAGGCTATAGGCGACATAAGTGACAGTGGCTCATAGGAGACATGGGTGACATTGAAAATTTGGTGAAATTGGTGACATTTGTCAGTAGGTGACATGTACAGATAGGTGAAAAAAATAACATTGGCATTTAGGCGATATAGTTGGCATTGGGAGATAGACAACATTTAGTGATCCCCTGTCTTCCTCCCCACCTGAATTTTGTCCTTCTCATCTCCATCCTTTTCGGGAATAGATTTGAACTGGGATCTTCATTACTCCAAGACTGGTGCTCTATCTGCTGTGCCACACAGCTGCTCCTTTAACAAGGCTTTCCTTGTGGATGGATCTTTAAATCCAGGGGTACAAAGTATAATCCTCTCTGCCTCACCTACCTACTTTTACTGGTACCTCATCTCCCAGTGCACTGCGGTTGATTTCCTTATGAGACATTTTGAAGAAATGAAACAGAAATAAATAAAAAGTCTATAGAAGAATGTTTTTTTTTCAAAAGGCTGGGAAACAGAGTAGGGCAGGGTAAAGATTTCTCTGCTACTGACTTTCTATGCAACTTTGGTCAAGTCTCATAGCTCAACCAACTAACCAGCAAGTATTTATTAGGTGCCTGGTATGTGCTAGGCATGCTGCTTGGAGATGAAGATATAAGTACGAAAAACGAAATGATCCCTACTCACAATAGTTTATTTTCTGATGGATGACCCCAAATTTGTGATTCAAACTAACTTTTTTCACACAAAACAAATGGTCTTTTCATTTGCTCTTCACTCTGTGTCTCAAGTATACCACATCTCCTTGATAACCATAACATTGTCCATAAGAATACTTAGAGTATTCTTGGTTTCCCTGATGTAAAATACAAACAGGAGCATACAGGAGTCAGTTTAGTACTTGTTCTTGAGAACTGATTGTTAAATTTTCAGTGTATTTACTCCTTGGAAATTGACAAATGCTACCTGTCAGAAAGAGGAGCTGGGTGGTTCAGTGGACAGAGTGTTGGACCTAGAGTCAGGAACAGTTCAAATCTGGCTTCAGACACTTCCTAGCTGTGTGACCCTGGGCCAGTCACATAACTCTGTTTGCCTCAGTTTCCTCATCTGTAAAATGAACTGGAAATGGCAAACCACTCCTATATCTTTGCCAAGAAAACCTCAAATAGGGGTCACAGAGGAGAGCCAGACACAACTGAAAAATGACTCAACATGTTAAGGCTTGATTTATTATGATGATTGTCCACTTTAGACATAAGAAAATGATGGAGAAAATGTGAATAATGCAGCCTAAGCTTAAAAGTATGTCTGTGTACACTTTGTCCCCCCTGGAGAGCCAGTTGTTAAACATTTAAAAGTAGATCCCAAAAGTACCTGTCCACCTCTGCAGATCCCAACTCTTCTATTGGTTGACATTCCTTGTGAAATCCTAGGTCCAAAAAAATTTAACACCCATTGGCTAGTCTGACCATGAGCCTCTCGGAACTTTGCTGGGTTCCTTCTTAGATTACAGTTGAAGAGATCCTCAGCAGAGCACAGTCAAAGCTAGTATTTCATTTGTAGAGTCTTTGCGAAGCCAAGGGTGCCTTCATGCTATAATGAGATATTGGAGAACTCCAATGCAAGAATACTGAGAACATTAAAACATCCCTCACCCCAGCATAATGTTTTTTTTACTTTTCTGTGTGTCTCCACCATGTAGAGTTGCTGTTAAAATAAAATTACTTTATTATTCCCATTTTAAAGATGAGAGAATAGAGACTCAGGAAGCTTGAAAATGATCCAAGTTCACATGATCAACTGATAACAGAGTTGGGGCCAGAAGCTGCATTTTGAGGGTGAACAACCAAGATCCCCACTGGGGTTGTCTATGCAATACTTCCATGAAAAAAAGGAGCTTCAGACTAATACTAACGGGCATCTGGGTGGCTCAACAGGTAGAGTACCAGGCCTGGATTTGGGAAGACCAGAGTAAAGTCTGGCCTCAGACACTTACTAGCTGCGTGATCCTAGGCAAGTCACTTAACCCTGTTTGTGTCACTTTCCTCATCTATAAAATGAGCCAGAGAAGGAAATGGCAAGCCACTCCAGTTGTCTTTGTAGGGTTTATCACTGAATGGAAGTTTTGAAGTTATCTAGTCCAGCGTAAGGTTAATGGGGAATAAGATCTTACCTGCCCATCAATAGGCCTCATGTGGAGCCCATTAAGGGAAGCTTGCTTGCTTGTAGGAAGGCTTACACACCTTTTGTTAATTTCTAATTCAGCACTGAGCCTAAAGAGTATATATTCTGAGAGGTGAGCTTTTGTTTTGGGGGCTCACTTATGAGAAAAATGTTGTGATTCCCTGGTCAAGACTCTGAGTATCCGTATGTTCAGAACCACCCCCCCCAAAACTGCTCAGAGGTAAAGGCTCTCTCCATTCAGTGGTGGATGTAAAGCTTTGATTCAGGCAGTAGAGCCCTGTCTGTTGGTCTTTATTTCTCTTCTCCGTATTTCCTCTGTCTATATTTTATGTGATTAAAAAGATTGTTGACCCCTGAAACAGCTGTCTTTCCTTAGTAAAGCAGATAAGAGAACCTGCACCAGCAATCATCCTGGGTATGCCAATGTGGTCGTTGCTACATCCAGTCTTCAGATTTTCAGTATGAACAAGCTAAGTCCAAGAGTTAGATGATAATGGAGCTAAAAGGATAGGCTGTGAGGGAGTCTGAAGAAAACAAAATTCAAGAGAAGCAGTTGTGGTTTGTCTTTCATTTTTGAAGAGGACCATATGTAGTAGCAATTTAGATTTGAAGATCTTTCCCACCCATTAAAAGTCCATGTGACCTGCTTATATCACAGGAAGCCTAAGACACATGTGGTAGGAGGAGCTTCCTGACAGGAAAAGGAAGTTATGTCACAGGAAATGGAGAAAGGGAGAGAGAGAGAGAGCAGTTATGACTGCTAATGGCTGCTAATGGCTACCCTCGTGATTGTTAGAACTGAACAGGCTGACTTAGCTGTGCTGTGAGTTTGGTTTTGGGGAATACGCCAGTAGGGGGTTGGAGAGGTTTTGGGATGGTGATGCTCCATGTTGTGATATTGTGTTTTGGGTTCCTTGCTGTTGTGATGAAGTGGGCCTGCTGGCTGTTGGAGCTGAACATTTGGTTATGGGATATGGTTCTCTGGTGTCTGAATAAATGTTATACTTCTTCTGCCTTCTATATGGAGAGTCTCTCATACTTTGCGATACAGAACTACATAGGCATATTCACGATTGTCGTTTATGTTGTATTTATTGCCTTACTGATACACCATGACATCAGGGAGGTGATGATATGACATGCAATTTAATTGACTTTGATTTGAGTGAGGGCAGGCTGTGTAAAGTCACCAGCTTCACTTTCTTCTCCAGAGCCATCTGGGTCCAGTGGCCAGATATTGATCAAGATGTTTGGAGATGGTACAGAGTGCAGTGGGAAACCTTGGCCCTTTCAAGCTAATGTCTCACTTTTAGTGCTTCAATGCCCATTCAATGAATAGGCCTCTTTAAGAAGTGAATCAAGGGATGGCTCCTTTAATAAAAAAAATCAAACTGGGAGGGGAAGACCCTCAGGGTTGCTGGCCAAAAGAGAAACAGTTACTATTTACATTCACCCTGAGCCAGTTGGGCCCAGAAAATAACCATTAGGTGATGCTTGGGCAGGGATCTACCCAATCCCATGTCTAATTCCCGAGATCCAGAGTGAATTGGGTTTAAGGCTTGGTCTTTGACAAAGAAATCTAGCCAGTTAACCCCAAGTTAACTAGGTAGCTTTTAGCCATCAAAAATTTCCCTTCCTTTGGGCAAAAAAACCCTCAGGTAAGGGGAAAGGAGAGGAGAGGATGAGGTAAGTTGCCCAATTGGAACTGGCCAGCTGGGTCCCCATTCAGACAGCTCAGGCTACTCCCAGGTTGTGGTTTGTCCTTCATTCTCAAAGAGGACCATGACACTAGGGAGATGATAACATGACTGGCAATTGACTTTGATTTGAGTGAGGGAGAGCTGTGCAAAGTCGCAGTGAGACAGTGCTGGCAAAAGATTATCTCTGAGCTTTGAGCTTCAGTAGTTCAGTACCTGTGGCTCCAAGAAACTCTAGCATACACAGTGGCCACACTCCTATAAAACTATCTTGGTAGATGGGCTAAACCAGGTTGAGGGTAATCCATGGGTCCATAGGTGAGTTAGGGTAGTGTCTACCCCAAGTCTGTGAAGACTCTCCCCAGTGGAATGGGAAGATGAGAAGAATTTATTTCAATGGCCATGAAGGAGGTTGAACCAGGGCCCTTGGAGCGCTTGGAGCTTGGTCATTCACTACATCCCAGGCCATCACCAGTTGTCCTGACTTTTGTCTTGCTACTGGACTTCCATGATTCCGGAAGAGAAAGTGACTCTGACAACTCTGTGCAACTGCCCTGCTTCAGTCCAACTCAAAAGGGAGTCAAAATGTCACTCCATGATATCATTGGCCCTCTTTGAAAATGAAGGACTAACAACTGGTACCAGGTAACTAAGCAGGGATTGAATTAGACAAAGAATTATCCCAATTCGCCACCCTTGGTTGGTTTTTATGAGTATTTATGTTTTTGTGATCAGTTGGTCAATCCTTTAGGTTTTTTTTTTAAGCTCCATCAGTGGAGGGTTCCTGGTGCTGCTCCAGCCCTCTATGTTCTCCTCAGAAAGGCTCAGTCCATAACGGTTCATGATGTCTGACTTGTGAGTTCCTTGAAAGCAGGGAGTCTGTTTTTGCCTTTGATTCCTCATTACTTAGCATAGAGCATGACACAGAGTAAATGCTTAATAAATGGCTTATTGATTGACCCTGTGCACATTTGGTATAATGCTATGATTTTAGAGTACACGGAATAAGAAACGACGCATTTCTATCAGATTAACATCTTGTCCCTAAAATATTTTTTCATGTCATTGCCTTGCAACTTTCAACAGGCTCCCAGAGAATATTCCAGAGAATATAATCTAAACCTGTTACCTGGAACTCAGGGTTCTAGAAAGAGCACTGAGTGGACATTTGGAGACTTAGATTTGAATCTTGACTCTGCCACTTACTAAATACATATACACCTTGGCAATTCATGTAACCTTTTTTGCCTCAGTCTCCTCATCCGTAAAACTGGGGAAATGATACTCGTGCTACCTGCTGAATAGGACTGTTATTAACAAAAATGTTTGCAAACTTCCCAGCACTATATAAATCTCAGTTTTGGTTATTTATTGATTTATTGCTATATATTTATGTTATTTATTTATTACTATTCTGCCTCATCTTACATGTCTGACCTTATTTCCTACTAACACCAATCTAAACGCTATGCTCTCTTTCGATTACCCTCCTCACTGTTCCCAGAATGTTATGATTATTTGTGCCTGGAAGCCTTTGCTTATGCTGTTCTTCTTTCTCTCTCCATGCTCCCCAGAGTGTCCTCTCTCTCTCCCCTCTACTGATCCAGACCCTACTTATCCTTGACATTTAACTCAAGCCCCACATCCTCCATGAGGTTTTCTGGATCACTCCAGCCCATGCCGTTCTCCTACTTCTCTAGCCACCAATGACACCTGCAACTCTGCTACCCCTTATTACTTAATGGCTTAATATGTATATATCAAAGATCTTCAACCAGATTACAATTTCCTGCAAGACAGGAGTCAGATCTTATGCATCCTTGATTGATTCTGGGCACAGAGGGGGTGCTGGATGATTATTTGTTGAATGAATGAATAAAGATTTTACAATTCTGAAAAGTACCGATCACAAAGGCCTCCAGCAAAGCAAGTAACAAAACTAGGAATGTCTCAGACTTTAATGTAAGGTAAATTTGTTATGCAATCCTATTGGGGTCCAAAAACAGCAGATTGGGTTTTGTATTATTCACATGTAGACAGAGACAAAGGCCCGGGGAGCTGGGAGAGGAAGGATGAAGACTGTTATAGAAAGCCAAAATGGAATTCATCATCTTTGCAGGGATACCCTCAGCAGGGTTCAAGGTAGAAACTACTAGTACTGAGGAAAGGAAGAAATAAAGAGAGAAAGAAAGAAAGAAAGGAAGAAAGGAAGGAAGGAAGGAAGGAAGGAAGGAAGGAAGGAAGGAAGGAAGGGAGGGAGGGAGGGAGGGAGGAAGGAAGGAAGGAAGGAAGGAAGGAAGGAAGGAAGGAAGGAAGGAAGGAGGAAAGAAAGTGGAAGGAAGGAGAAAAGAAAAAAAGGAAGAAAGAAGAGAAAAAGAAAAATCCCATTTATCTCATGCCACAAAAGAAGAGAAGAGTACACTCTTGTTTCACTTCTGATAATGTGATCTGTGCCCTGGAGGACTTCAGTGGTGTTATATGGAGTCCCTGTGTTGTGTTTACGTGAAGCTCAGAAAAGTTGTGGGGTCAGGAGCATATGAGCCTTCTGGACAGACAAATAAGGCACTGCCAGGTTCACTGAACCTGAGATCCCATCTTCTATTTTAATTCCTTTCTCTCTTTGGCTCTGAAGGCTTGCTCTGACTACCTCAGTTCAGGTTATTATTATTGCCCTGTTAAAGCTGTCCTTATGTTTCATACAGCACTTCCCAGTTTGCCAAACATTTGCTCGAAGTCATTTCACTGACTATACTTACATGAAAAGTGTTGTTTTCTTTGAGCATCTCTTCCATGCTGGTGATAATCAGAGCAGCTCCTGTTTAGATAGTGCCTTACTTTTATAAATGCTTTAGATGCTTGAAATGAGATAGCATGCAATGGAAAAGCCTTCATTAAGTACTTAGCATGTGTTGAGCACTGTCTAAGTGCTGAAGATACAAATAGGAGAGGAAGTATTTGTTCTTGAGAAGCTCCCATTCTAATGAAGGGAGAGTCCAGCTTCAGGGCAGATGGAAAGCCCCAGGATCCAGGAAGGATTGTAAGGCCTGATAGACCTTGGAGAACAATGACAGGTCTGGAGATCCTTGACCAGTGATGGTCATGAAGGACATGATGGGTCTGAAATTTGGAGTGGAGCTCTGGATATTAGCTCAGGAAGGAGCAGAGATGGGCAGGGGTGGGCTAGTGTGGGAGACAGTGTATACATGGAAGAAGGGGCATCCAGTGCCTGGTGGGAACTGGGCAGTGGGAGCTAGTGTTGAGGAAGAAAAGGGCTCCCTGAAGCAGATGCTTGCTGGGCTCTTTGACACCCTTTAATATGTGAGGAGTAGGTGAACTGGAGAGGGGAAGAGAAAGGTGACCAGCTTCTGGTAGGACCCCCCCTCCCTGCTTTGCCGTTGGGCTACTGCTTATTTTCATACATCCTCCCAGTTGGTCCTTAAGATAATCCCACGACGCAGGTAATTGGAGGGGAAGGAATATGTATGATTTTATTCACATATGGAGAGACATCCTGATAAAAAGATTCCCTTTGCCAGTGCAAGTTAGCAAAAGTGATCTTTTTGTTGTTCAGTCATTTCAGCCCTGTCTGACTCTTCGTGACCCTGTTTGGAATTTTCTTGGCAAAAGTATTGGAGTGGTTTGCCACTTCCTTCTCTAACACATTTTACAGATAAGGAAACTGAGGCAAACAGGATTAAGTGACTTGCCCAGGGTCACACAGTCTTTATGTCAGAGGATTTGAACCCAGTTCTTTCTCACTCTGAAGTCAGTGGTATATCCTGACTCATATATATATATATATATGTATGTATATATATATATGTGCTGACTCTTAGACAATAATAATAAAGTTTTCAAGGCACTTGATTTACTAGACTCACAACCCTGTGAAGTATGTTCCGTGGGTACAATTATGTCCATTTTCTAGCTGAGAAACTGAGACTTAGAGATATAGCTAGAAATGTCAGAGGCAGGAAATGAATCCACACCTTCTTGACTGCAAATTCAGCATGCCCTCTCCTCTATCCACACTGCCTCTCTAGGCAGCATGAGTATACTGCCTCTCTCTTAGAGATGAAGGGATGGGGCCCAGATTGAAGAAATATTTTACTATAAGTCACATAGGGACTAAGACTTGAATTCAGATCATCTTAATCTTAATAAGGCTACCAAAATACAACTTTTTTAAGTCCAACATAATGCACCAACAAGAGGCAAGCAGCTACTGTGGCCAAATTTCAATCAAACTGGTCAAGCTGGCTGCCAACTCTGAATCTAAATCTAGTGCTGTTTCCACCACATTTTCTGCCTCTTCATGCTATGAGGCCTCTTCTTGTTGTGCTTGGTTCAGTGCAAAAAGAACCTTGGTTCTAGTCTCAATTTGACCATTTACCTGTGTGACTTAGGCAAGTTCCTTCACCTCTGTGCCTCAGTTTCCTCATATGTAAAAAGAGGTTAGTCTGAATGATCTCTATAGTGCCTTCTAGATCCAAATCTATGATTCCATGAGCCATGAACATTTGATGTTCACCATTGCTTAGGAAATACTGGTGAGGCTATGTAGGGAACCAGATGTGAAATCCACAGACAGTCTGTACTATTAGGCCCCAATGAGTGCAAATAATGAATCCTATGAAGTAGTCCCATGTATATTTTATATATCATACATTACATAAATATATTATATGTACTATATGCAGCTTCATTATAATATACTTAGCTATTCAAAATTATAATTACGTAAAACATGGTCATTGGTTCCAGCCCAATGGAAACATACAGCTCCAATAAATTAATTGCTTCACCAACACAGGATTCATTATTTTTGCATCCATCAGGACCTTGCTGTATCTCATAGTTTAGAGAGGTCTGGATGCTATCACTGCTATGTAGTGACTATGTATTAGTCCAAAGGACACTTAGTTGGTTTTTCTCTCAGTAAACCTGTCTGTCAAAGGCCTTCTTTATTTAATTATTGTAATTCCTGTCCACCAAGTGCATCACTTGCAAGTCAAGACATCACCCTCTTGATGTCATCGGTTCTCTTTGAGAAGGAATGACAAACAACAACAACAAAAGAACTCTCCCTTCAAAGGGATCAACTATAAAAGGATCACTCCTACGTGGTCAATGACGTCTTCTTGTTCCTTATTCCTGATCCCACTTTGTACTCACAGATAATTCAAACAAAATTAATGTGTAAACACCATGCAATTCATGTGTGGATCTCTCTCCCTCTGTGTATATGTATGTGTGTGTATACACAACACATGCATACATGCACACATACATATATACATATAATATACATATATACATATATATTCCACCTATATAAGCTGTTAAACTTCTGGTTGGATGAGACATAAAAGCCATAGTTTCTTAATGATTCTATGAAATGATTTAATCACAGATTTGTCTCCTACTTGAGACTTCCCATCCCACTTCACCCCTTCACCTCAAGGCACACAAATCCAATATTTACCTCCAAATTTCTCAGATATTCAGAGGTGTGGTGGTAAATCTTTAACAATTGGGATCTCTGGGAAAAAAATTCTATGGACATATGTGTGTGTGTGTGTGTGTGTGTGTGTGTTTCAATTTAGTCTGCACTATCAACACTTTCTTAATTCTAGAAAATCAACAGAACGATAAATCAAGCCCTGATTTTTTTAGTGATTGATGATTTCTGAGGTTTAAATGCTCACAATGAAAAAAATAACTCCACAATTGGTTCTTGCAAGCTAGTTAGACCTAACTCTAACAACCCTGCTTATATCCTGGAGTCCCAGTATCTTAAATTCTCTTGCCCCAAGACAGACTCTCTCCACCACTCTTCCCCCTCCTCTATTCCAGGCTTCTACTGTCCATGCACACAAAACAAACCATCTTTAGAACTTGCTTTTGCACATTTATCCTTGCTAGCTCATGTTTTATAAGAGGGGACCCATTGCTATCATTGTAGGACAATTGCATAATATAAAACCAAAGAGGCCCTCTATTCCTTCTCGAAAACAAAACAAACTAATCAGGAGCCTTGAACTGACCCAAGCTAGAGCCCTAATATACAACCAATAGTTTTAACTAAGAGTTCTTGGAAAATAGTCCCTGAAATTTGGTCATTAAAATTCCCAATGGCTCATCTGTACATTTACAGATGTGTAAGGGGGTAGGCTGCCACTTACAGACCAGTAAACTTCTTGTTAAATTTAAGTTTCATGAGGGAAAGGGACATGTCTTATGTGAGCTTTGTATTTTCCACAGCACTTAGCACAGTGCTCTCTAGACAGTATGGGAATAGGGATGATATTTGTGATTTCATTTGTATATGGGTGTGGAAACTCACTCAACTAATACAGAGAATTATTTCTCTCTTAGAGAACTGCCTCAAACATACAGGGTGAAGGCTGCCCCAATATAGCCCAAATCAGATTTAAATATAATTGGAAAATCTATAACAAAATAAATAAAAGTATAATAGGGGATAGATAATGTTAATATGTGGTTTTCTAAGTCCGTGTGTGGCAGTAGGGATCCTTATGCATGTTTCTATTTGAGTTTGATACAATTGTCCTAGAGCACTGAGAGGTTAAATGATTTGCAGCATGGGACCTGCTGGAAAAGAAACAACAATTATTTGAATAAATGTTATTAAACATATGCATAATAAGGTAACAGTTGAAAAGTGGAAACAAGACAGACACTGTATGTAGGTCATTGAGATGGCTTCTGGTAAACGGGGCTAATTGAATTCTCTGATCCCAATCTAATGCACGTGCAGCCGCAGCATAGTTCCTGACTTAATCACCCTCCACATAAATTTTCTAACAGAGACAGTCATACTTACTCATTTTATATGAGTCTGATGGGAGTTATTTAATTTAGAGGAATTTAAAAACCGTTCATTTAAGGTAACACTGACATACAAACAGTCAAATAAAATCCCAAAGTATAATTCCTTAAAACTACAGAAAAACAAAAATGAGCCACATATTTCATATGGGGATGTCTTCATAAAACCACGAGCTTGATCAACCAGCCTACTCCATTAAGAAATTCACACTTAATTTGAATGGTCAAGAATTCTATGTGCAGAAATGTCCTGGAGGGATGGATATATCTGAAATCCGGCACATCACTCCTAATGGCAATCCCCAGGATAGAAGGGTAAAGACATAAAGAGAAGCACAGATATGGAAATGGATGAGTTTGGGGAGCTGACTTGCCTTGAAAAAAGAAGTAATAAAATAGCTGCCAGTGCTCTTTTTAAAACTGCTAACATGCTTCACTATGCCAGAAATGGTCCCATCATATCACAGCCAATGAACTCTTCTCGTACCTGTGATACCTGGATTGTCAACCTAATATATAGTAACTCAGGGTGGCACATTCCAGGACCAGCCCTGAAAAGAGATTCGGATCACAATTACTTCAAACCACCATTAAGACAAGTATTTTGAGATTTTTTAAAGACCCTCTTTATCCTAATGAATATACTAGCATACGCAACAATCTCTCCCAATGCTTGCAGCCTTCTTAGACTCCAAGTGGAAGTATGAAAAATTGATGATAGTTGTAGTTTGGGCAGGTTGGTTGGTTGTAATCCTTTGTTCTTGAAGAGGACCAAAATGACATCACTATGTCTGACTGTGCCTGATCAGATCAATATTAGCTCTGAATGCTCTACCTCAGGTCAGACACAAATAGTCCACGTGAATATTTAGGAGGGATTCTCTAAATTTGCGCACCTCACATTTCTTTTGAGCTACTTCAATTCTGCTTTGCTCTTATTGCACAGCACCTTCTCTGATGAGGGCATGTCCGTGTCACAGGATCAATTCCCTTGAGAGTGTCCTGTATTGCTTCTTTTGACCACCATGTGAGCTCTTGCCCTGTGTGAGTTCTCCATTAAAAAAAAGTCCTTTTGGCAAGCCTACATGTTGCATTCAGACAGGGTGGCCAGCCATGGAGCTGTGCTCTCTGTAATATAGTTTGGATGCTTGGCAGCTTTGTTTGAGAAAGGACCTCAGTAAGACTTCAGTTATTGACAGTAAAACACTGTTCTGGGTTAGTTGAAAGTTACATAAATATCACCCACAAAAATATGTTCTACTGAAGTTTTTCTCTAGCTAAAAATTAGTAGGTGGCTGGTCCTGCCATACATTTGTACTTGTGATCCTGTCTGAATCCCAGTTACCAGGGGAACCTAACATCACCCCTGATTTAAACTCTTCCCTTTCACGCACACAGGTCTTATTTATGTGCATTTAACTATTTACATTTTCATACCCTTTTAAATAGAATTACAGCTGCACTGTTCTTTTGCTCTGCATGTTTAGAAGCATTCTCTTGTTTGTGACACAAGTAAAAATGGTGAGCTGGGAAAAGGTCAAGACAAATCCCCACCCAAAATAACCTGAACAAGTTTCAATCTTATGATCGAGTTAGAATGTGCTTACTTTTTTCTGAGCTGATTATACGAAGAGTTTTCCAAAATCATTCAATCAAAAAACATTCTTTCCAAATCATCAAAGTGCTCATTTACTTAAAATCTTGCAAGATATGCTCTCATGGGGAAGGATCCATGAATGAAAACTACGTAAGCTGAACAAGTGGGTGTAAGTGGGTGGTAGGTTCAAAGGTTGTGTACAGATCTCTGTTCTGCTTCTGGCATTTCTCCTGAAGTTGTTGGCAGCAAACACCATACTGACCGTTCCTAGGACTTTTCTGAAGCCACACTGGCTCTAAGCTAGATGACCATCTTCCAAGTGAAGGATCAGTCTATTAAGGAGGACTCTTGAAAGAATATTGCCAGCAATTACTATGACAGAGACCCCCCAGTGATTGTCATAGGACAATCTATTTCCTTTACCTTTATAGAGATGGACAATGGAAGCATCCTTGAAGTCCTGGGGGATAACCTCCTTTTGCCATATGACCCAGAAAATGTTAGTCATTTTTTGTATGAGCAATGGACCCCCTAACTTATAAATCTCAGCTGGAATAGAATCAGCAGTAGAGTCTTTGCATGAGAGAGGAGCCAAATGGCACTCAAAAACTCTTCTTTCATATTTTATTATTTAATATTTTTAGTTTTCAACATTGATTTCCACAAGATTTTGAGTTACAAATTTTCTCCCCATTTCTACCCTCCCCCCCACTCCAAGATGGCATATATTTTGATTGCCCCATTCCCCAGTCAGCACTCCCTTCTGTCACCCCACTCCCCCCCATTCCTTTTCCCCTTTCTTTCTTCTAGGGCAAGATAGATTTCTATACCCCGTTGCCTGTATATCTTATTTACCAGTTGGATGCGAAAGCAACTTTTTTTTGAGCATCCACTTTTAGAACTTTGAGTTCCAAATTCTCTTCCCTTTTCCCTCCCCGCCCACCCTCCCTTAGAAGGCAAGCAATTCAACATGGGCCACACATGTGTCATTATGCAAAATACTTCCATAGTAGTCACATTGTGAAAGACTAACTATATTTCCCTCCATCCTACCCTGTCCCCCTTTATTCAATTTTCTCCCTTGATCCTGTCGCTTTTCAAAAGTGTTTGCTTTTGATTACTTCCTCCCCCTTTCTGCCCTCCTTTCTATCATCCCCATTTTCTTATCCCCTTCCCCCTACTTTCCTGTGGGGTAAGACACCCAATTGAGTGTGTATGATGTTCCCTCCTTAAGCCAAATTCGATGAGAGCAAGATTCACTCATTCCCCCTCACCTGCCCCCTCTTCCCTTCCAACAGAGCTGCTTTTTCTTGCCACTTTTGTGTGAGATAATTTACCCCATTCTATCTCTCCCTTTCTGCCTCTCTCAATATATTCCTCTCTCACACCTTAATTTTATTTTATTTTTAGATATCATCCCTTCATATTCAATTCACTCTGTGCCTTCTGTCTATATATATGTATATTCTCTTCAACTACGCTAATATTGATTAAGGTCTCATGAATTACAAACATCATCTTTCCACATAGGAATGTAAACAAAACAGTCCACTTTAGTAAGTTCTTTATGATTTCTCTTTCTTGTTTACCTTTTCATACTTCTCGTGATTCTTGTATTTGAAAGTCAAATTTTCTATTCAGCTGTGGTCTTTTCATTGAGAAAGCTTGAAAGTCCTCTATTTTATTGAAAATCCATATTTTGCCTTGGAGCATTATACTTAGTTTTGCTGGGTAGGTGATTCTTGGTTTTAATCCTAGCTCCTTTGGCTCCAGAATATCATATTCCAAGCTCTTTGATCCCTTAATGTAGAAGCTGCTAGATATTGTGTTATTCTGATTGTATTTCCACAATACTTAAATTGTTTTTCTCTGGCAGCTTGCAGATTTTCTCCTTGACCTGGGAACTCCGGAATTTGGTGACAATATTCTTAGGAGTTTTCCTTTTGGGATCTTTTTCAAGAAGCAATTGGTGGATTCTTTCAATTTCTGTTTTACCCTCTGGTTCTAGAATATCAGGGCAGTTTTCCTTCATAATTTCTTGAAAATTGATGTCTAGGCTCTTTTTTTGATCATGGCATTCAGGTAGTACAATAATTTTTAAATTATCTCTACTGGATCTATTCTCCAGGTCAGTGGTTTTCCCAATGAAATATTTCACAGTCTTCCATTTTTTCATTCTTTTGGTTCTGTTTTATAATATCTTGATTTCTCATAAAGTCACTAGCTTCCACTTGCTGCAATCTAATTTTTTTGTAAGGGGGAAGGCAGGGCAATTGAGGTTAAATGACTTTCCCAAGGTCACACAGCTACTAAGTGTGTCAAGTGTTTGAAGCCGGATTTGAACTCAGGTCCTTCTGACTCCAGGGCTGGTGCTCTACTTGCTGTATTTTCTTCAGTGGTCTTTTGGACCTCCTTTTCCATTTGGCTAATTCTGCCTTTCAAGGCATTCTTCTCCTCATTGGCTTTTTGGAGCTCTTTTAGTCTATTTTTTAAGGTGATATTTTCTTCAGCATTTTTTGGGTCTCCTTTAGCAAGTCATTGACTTGTTTTTCATGATTTTCTTGCATCACTCTCATTTCTCTTCCCAATTTTTCCTCTACTTCTCTTACTTGCTTTTCCAAGTCCTTTTTGAGCTCTTCCATGGCTTGAGACCAATTCATATTTTTCTTGGAGGCTTTTGATATAGGCTCTTTGACTTTGTTGACTTCTTCTGGCTGTATGTTTTGATCTTCTTCATCAACAAAAAAAGATTCTATAGTCTGAGTCCATTTTCTCTGCCTGTTCATGTTCTCAGTCAACTATTTGAACCTTGAGCTTTTTGTCAGGGTATGACTGCTTATAGAGTACAGAGTACTTTGTCCCAAGCTTTAGGGGCTGCATTGCTGTTTTCAGAGCTACTTCTACTCCACTGTCACTGCAAGCTCTGACACACCAGTGCTCCTCTGCCCCCAAGAACCACCAACCAGGACCATGACTCAGGTCCAAGCAGGGCAAAGCAAGAGAACCCTGCCTCTGCACCAGCAAAGTGTTTCCTGAACTCTTGCTCTGTTCTGCTGCTTGATTCCTCCCACGAGGTGGTCCTGGGGCAGGAAGGAATCCCAGCTGGAGCTCTGGAAGCAGCTGCAAGAGCTTCCTGCTGTGGCCGCTGCCACTGCCAGGCCACTTCCACTGCCCCTGGGGCTGGGGCTGGACCACTCACCCCGCTCCAGCAGTTTTCCCTAAACCTGCTCTGTTGTCTTTGGTGTTTGTGGGTTGAGAAGTCCGGTAACTGCCACAGCTCAGTGATTCATGGCCCTATAGCCTGCTCTGCCTGACTCCTGGTCTGGTTGGTCCTGGTGAGGCCCACCCTGGGCTGCACTCCACTCCCAGCACCTTGCAGTAGACCCTTCCCAGTGACCATCCAGGGTGTCCTGGGCTGGAGACTTGCTTCTCTTTGGTATTTTGTGGGTTCCACAGCTCTAGAATTTATTCGGGGACATTTTTATGGGTGTTTGGAGGGATTTGGGGAAAGCTTAAGCGAGTTCCTGCTTTCCAGCTGCCATCTTGGCTCTGCCCCTCAAAAAACCTCTTCTTTAGTTGGAAATTTGTCTAGAAAGGGATTGTCTTCAAACTGAGGTATATAGTCAATAGCTTCAGCATTGATTGATAATGGTCTGTTGAGAACATTATGGAAATGTTCATCCCATCTTTGTAGGATCATGTGGCTCCATCAGCAGTGTGCAGTTGAGATGCACCATAGATCTTTGGCCCATAAGTAACCTTCAGGGCATCATAAAAGTGCTTTGGATTGTTACTATGAACATAAAACTGAATTCCCTCTGCCTTCTTACTGAGCCAAAAACCCCACATCTCTCTAAGCTTCACTAGTACTTTACTTTTGATGCAATTAAATGCTACCTTCTTAGAGATGGCTCAACTATCCTGCTGGTAAACCCTGTGGAGTTCTCATTTTTCATTTAGCAGCTTCTGATTTTCCTCATCATTTTCATCACACTAGTCTTGATGTTTGTGGGTGTTCTCACCCAATTGAGCAGATGTAGTGCTGTACACCAAATCTCTGAAAGCTGCCTACTCCTTTTCTGCTCTACTGTTGCCAACTGTGTGTTGGCTCAACATTCCCCCCAAGTTGGCAACAAACTGTTTATGCTCAGAGAAGTCCTCTAATCTGTTGACATTAATTCTTCTGGTTGTCATTTTCCTTGGGGCTGTTACTTTTGTTGAATGTGAATATTTAGCTTTGGAGAGGATGTCTATGATCAGTCCAGCACTCTGCACCACATGTTGCCTTTGTCACTCTCATATCCTGTCTCTTCTCCTTATAATCACATAATTTATTAAATGCCAATGTTTGCTGAAAGGGTGTATCCACGAAGATTTATTGTGTTGAGGCAAATGGAAGACAGTGTTGGTGATGAAAAGGTCATGAGATGCAAAGTCTTCAGCAGTAAGTGACTAATGCTGTTGCTATTTCCAACTCCATTCCTCCCAATTACTCCCTGCCCTGTCTGGTAGTCTATGTCTGCTCTGGCATTAAAGTCACCCAGAATTTTAAGCTTGTCTTCTTTTGGTCCACTGATGATAAGGTCTCCAGGTCTTCTGGAGGTCCCTGAACCCAAGAGCCTTGGGAATGGGAATGCTTCTGACCCAGTGCCAACAACCATTGTCCTGGTAATCAACCCCTAGGGTGATTCAGCCTGGTAACTGCTACTGTAGGTGCTATAGTCACAGCTATTTAAGACCCAGAAAAGAATGGACCTGCTGCCACAGTCCTTGGCATTGTCAAATGATCCAACATCAGAAACTACTTTTATCCCTAGTGCTTTGTACATGGCAAGTTCTTAATAAATACTTCGTTCATTCATTTTCAGTTCTGTGTCCATCATTGTATTCCTGTCAAACTCTTGGCAATGTGAATTATAATAATGCTTGACTGCTGTGCCGGTCTTTGGAGATTATCCTTGAAGGTGTGGATAATAGTGCTGTAATTCTCTGTTCAGACAGTGAATGTGGTTTGCCATTTTTACCTAGGTACCTCTTCATGATGATGTCTTTGAAGTTTTCTAGAGAAATATGCTATAAATATAAAGATGAAAATAACACAATGGGTCACAAAGGCCATGATCTTGGGACTTTTCAGTCATTATAAAGGGAATTTGTTCTCCTTTGGCTTGATTTGGTTTACCTGATCTGTTTGATTTTTCTCATAGGCTGTGACAAGGAGATGAGTAATTTCTATATGAAGGAATTTGTATTGTTTAAATATTATGGAGCAATTAATATTGTCAAAATAGAGTGAAACTCCAATGTTTAAAGACTAAACAATGTATGGAAAATACCAGTTAAGTATGAAGCTAGATTACCTTTCCCAAGGCAATAACTACAGTTAAATATGTATCCTCAAATCAATCAACCAACCAATCAACAAACATTTGTTGAGTCCCTACAGTATTCCAGGCATTGTACAGAAGTAATAGCTTCAAAACGCAGACCTCCTTGGTATGAAAACTTTGACTGGGAACTAAAAGAGAAAAACAAGCATTGAGTCAAGAAATTGCTCTATAATTTTCTTTCTTTGTTTTGACTCTTCCTGGTTTAGGTATGAGTACCATATTTGTGTCATAAAAAGAATTTTGTAGGACTCCTTCTTTGCCTATTTTCCAAATAGTTTATAAAGTATGGGAATTAATTGTTCTTTAAATGTTTGATAGAATTCACACGTAAAACCATCTGAGAATTTTTCCTAGGGAGTTCATTGATGGCTTGCTCAATTTCTTTTTCTGAGATGGTGTTATTTAGGTATTTTACTTCCTCTTCTGTTAACCTGGGCAATTTCTATTTTTCTAAATATTCATCCATTTCCCTAAGGTTGTCACATTTGTGGCAATACAATTGGGCAAAATAATTCCTAATTATTGCTTTACTTTCCTCTTCATTGGAAGTGAATTCACCTTTTTGATACTAGTAATTTGATTTTCTTCTTTCTTTTTTTAATCAAATTGACCAAAGGTTTATCAATTTTATTAATTTTTTCATAAAACCAACTCTTAGTTTTATTTATTAGTTCAATAGTTTTCTTGATTTCAACTTTATTCATCTTTCCTTTGGTTTTCAGTATTTCTAATTTGGTATTTAAATGGTGATTTTCAATTTGTTCTTTTTCTAGCTTTTTCAGTTGCATGGCCTATTCATTGATCTCCTTTTTCTCTCTTTTATTCATGTAAGCATTTAGAGATATAAATCTTCCTCTAAGAACTGCTTTTGCTGCATCCCATAAGTTTTGGTATGTTGTGTCATTATTGTCATTCTCTTGAAGGAAGGTATTAATTGTTTCTATGATTTGTTCTTTGACCCACTCATTCTTTAGGATTAGATTATTTAGTTTCCAATTAATTTTTAGTTTATCTTTCCATGGTCCTTTATTACAAATAATTTTCATTGCATCATGATCTAAAAAGGATGAATTGACTATTTCTGCCTTTCTGCATGGGACTGTGAAATTTTTAGGCCCTATTACTTGGTCAATTTTTGAGTATGTGCCATGTACCACTGAGAAAAAGATATATTCCTTTCTATGCCCATTCAGTTTTCTCCTGAGGTCTATCATATCTGCCTTTTCTAAAATTCTATTCACCTCCTTAACTTCTTTCTTGGTTATTTTGAGGCTAGATTTATCAAGTTCAGAGAGGGGAAGTTTGAAGTCCCCCATTAGTATAGTTTTGCTCTCTATTTCTTCTTGTAACTTCCTTAACTTCTCCTCTGAGGATTTATATGCTATACCACTTGGTACATATGTGTTAAGTAATGATATTGCTTCATTGTCAATGGTGCCTTTTAGCAGGGTATAGTGTCCTTCCTTATCTCTTTTAATTAGCTTTATTTTTTCTTTTGCTTTGTCTGAGATTAGGTTTGGTACCCTTGCTTTTTTTACTGTAGCTAAAGCATAATACATTCTACTCCAGCCTTTTACCTTTACCCTGTGTGTATCCCCCTGTTTCAAATGTGTTTCTTGTAAACAACATGTTGTAGGATTATGGTTTTTAATCCATCCTGCTATCTGCCTCCATGTTATGGGAGAGTTCATCCCATTCACATTCACAGTTATAATTACTATTTGTGTCTTTTTTTCCATCCTATTGCCCCCTGCCCCATTTATGCTTTTATTTCTCCCTTCTCCCTTCCGCTCCTCAAAAGAGTTTTGCTTTTGACCACTGTCTTCCTCAATTTTACCTCCCTAATGACACCCCTCCCTTATCTTACTTTTTTCCCCTTGCTACTTCTTCCCTCTCTTTTATCCACCCCGCCTTTTCTTTCCCCTTTCCCCTCCTACTGCCTGTAGTACAAATTTGATTTCTGTATTTATCAGAGTATGTTATTCCCTCCTTGAACCAAATCTGATGAGAGTAAAGTTCAAATACTGCTCTTCTCCCTCCCTTCTTTCCCTCTATGTTTTTGTGCCTCTTCATGTGGCATAATTTACCCTTTTCTACCTCCTTCTTACCTCTTCTCCCAGAACAATCCCTTTGTACTCCTTGATTATGTTTTTTATCATCACGTCAGTTACTTTATCCTGACACCCTCAGTCTATGTTCAACCCTTTCAGTTGTCATAATAACTATACCATTCTCAAGATTGACATCTATATATATAGATAGATTATATATAATATAATATATATATATTTATATATAACATATATAAATTAATGTAATCCTATATAGGGATGTAAACAATTTCCCCTTATTGAATAACATAGTTCCCCTCCCCCCATTTACCTTTTTATGTCTTTCTTGAGTTTTGTATTTGAAGATCAAATTTTCCATTGAGCTCTGGCCTTTTCATCAGGAGGGTCTAAAATCCCCTTATTTCATTGAATGTCCATCTCCTTGCCTGAAAAATTATGCTCAATTTTGCTGGTTTGTTGATTCTTTGTTGTAGTCCCAAGCTCCTTTGCCTTTCAGAATATCATATACCAATTCCTCCTTTCTTTTATTGTAGAAGTTGCAAGATCCTGCGTGATCCTGACCGTAGTTCTGAGATATTTGAATTGTTTCTTTCTGGCTGCTTGCAGTATTTTCTCCTTGACCTGATAATTCTGGAATTTGGCTACAATATTCCTTGGACTTTTCAATTCAGGATCTCTTTCAGGGGGTGATCAGTGAATTTTTTCGATGATGATTTTACCCTCTGGTTCTAGGACCTTGAGGCAATTTTTCTTGATGATTTCTTGGAAGATACTGTCCAGGCTCTTTCTTTCATCATGGCTTTCAGGTAGACCAATAATTCTTAAATTATCTCTCCTGGATCTATTTTCCAGGTCAGTTGTTTTTTAAATCATATATTTCACATTTTCTTCTATTTTTTCCTTCCTTAAATTTTGTTTGACTGATTCTTGATGTCTCATAGAGTCATTAGCTTCTACTTGCCCAATTCTAATTTTTAATGTATTGTTTTCTTCATTTAGCTTCTGTACTTCCTTTTCCATTTGGTTAATTTTACTTTTCAACAAGACATTCTCTCCATTTATATTCTGAACCTTCTTAACCATTTTGCCAATTTTACTTTTTAAAGATTTGTTCTCATCAGTGATTTTTTCCCCATTTTTTTCCATTTTTTCTTTTACCTTTATAATTTGGTTTTTAAAGTCCTCCTTGAATTCTTTCAGGAATGCTTTTTGGTCTGGAGACCAGTTTACATTCCCTTTTGAGTTTTCAGATGTGGGTAAAGTGTCAATGCTGTCCTCTTCTGAATTGGTATTTTGAGCTTCCCTTTCTCTGTAGTAGGAATCAATAGTCTTTGGTTTTCTGATCTGTTTTTTCATGTTGTTTTTTCACCCTTGGCTTCTAATGTGTATCTCTGCTTCTGGGGCTCAGGGGGCTCTGTCCCAAGCTTCTTGTGCAGGGAACTGTGGGCCTGCTCACTGGCTTTGTGTGCTGTGGCCTCTGATTTCATGAGATGTGGGTGAGGGGTAGTCTGGCTGCTGGAAGTCTCCTCTTCCTGTAGGGCTGCACTACCGCATGGGTGGTCTCCACCATTGTCTGTGCTGGTGTCTGCCACTTCCTCTGGATGTGTGAAGTCACATCTGGGGTCCTGGTGTTGACATTTGCTAGCTCCACCCCCCTGGGACTCAGGAACTCAGCTGTTCTGCTGAGGTGGGGCCTGCTGGGACACCCTCTCTTTCTGCACTAGTGTCCTTCTGCCACCACAAGAAGGGCCCTCTCCCCAACTTCTCAAGCTAAAAGGCTACTGAAGCCCCACTTCTGGCTCCTCTATTTCAAGGTTTCTCCCAAGGGAGTTTTATCTGGGTGAGGAAGGAAGGGATGAGAGCCATTTTACCTGGTTATCATGGCTCCCAGTAGTTGAAGAAGGTGAGTTTCAAACCTTTAGACTGTGGCCTGGAGGCCTCAGGGGTAGGGCCACAGGCTTTGTGCTGATGTCTCCTGTAGCTCCAACAGTCTCCTGTCTTGGGCTGAGAGGCCTGGGGATTGCCACTGTAGCCGGTACTTCCTTCCTGGGCCTGCTCTTGCTCCCACATTTCATGTGCCCAGCACTCTCTCAGACTGGTGGGCTGTCTGGGTTCCTCTGCTGCTCTCATTTGGTGTGGTCTGGTACCTGGTGCTCCTGCCCCACTCAGCCTACTAGTGGCTTCTAACTCTCTCAAATCTGCTCAGATTAACTTTTTTAAGAGGTATCTAACAGAATTTGTGAGAGAGATCTAATAGTTCCCTCCTTTAACAGTACCATCTTGACTCCACCCCTGATCCACTCATTCTTTAAGATTTGGTTATTTAGTTTCTGAAAAAAATTAATCTGTGTTTCCGTAGTCCTTTATTTGAAGAAAATTTTTATTTGATTATGGTCTGAAAAAGAGTCTTTTAATACTTTTGCTTTTCTCTATTTGGTGGTGAAGTTTTGTGCCCTATTATGTGATAATTTTTGTGAAGGTGCCATGTAGAATTGAGCAAAAAGGTATACTCCTTTCTATGCCCATTCAGTTTTCTCCAAAAGTCTTTCATATGTAACTTTTCTAAAGTTCTCTTCATCTCCTTAACTTCTTTCTTATTTATTATATGATTAGATTTATCTAGATATGAGAGGGGAAAGATGAAATACCTCCACTAGTATATTTTTACTGTCCATTTCTTCCTGTAACTCATTTAACTGTTCCTTTAAGAATTTGGATCCTGTGCCATTTGGTGCCCGTGTATTTGCTATTGATATTACTTTACTGCCTATGGTACCTTTTAGCAAAATGTAGCATATCTGCTTATCTCTTTTAATTTCTTTCTTCTTTCCTTCCTTCCTTCCTTCCTTCCTTCCTTCCTTCCTTCCTTCCTTCCTTCTTTCCTTCCTTCCTTCCTTCCTTCCTTCCTTCCTTCCTTCCTTCCTTCCTTCCTTCCTTCCTTCCTTCCTTTCATTCCTTCCCAACCTCATGTCTCAACTCACTCAAACCCAGTCTCCACTTAGCTGTCAAACTGATCTTCCTAAAAGGCAGCTCTAACCATATCACACCACACCACACCCCCAATTCAGTAAATTACAGTGGTTCCCTATCACTTCCAGGATAAAATATAAAACTGTCTGTTATAAGGCCTTCCATAATCTGACCTCTTCCTACCTTTCTTCTTACACCTTTCTGTGTATTTTGCCATCTAGTGACACTGGCCTGCTTGCTATTCCTCAAACACCACATTCCATTTCCTGACTTAACATTTTTACCATCATCACCATTGCTGGAATGCTTTTCCTCTTCATCTCTTACTCCTAGATTCCCTGGCTTCCTTCAAGTTTCACTTAAAATCCTACCTTCTATAAGAAACCTCTTCCAGTTTTCCTTAATTTTAATGTTTTCCTTCTGATATTATGCCCAATTTATTCTGTATATCTCATGTTTGTATGTAGTTGTTTGTATGTTATTTCCTCCATTAGACTCTGAGCTCCTTGAGAATGGGGACTGTTTTTTGCATCTCCAGTACTTATCACAGTGTGTGGCCCATAGTAATGGCTTAATAAACATTTGTTGACTGGCTTATTTTTCTTCCTTCTTCCCTCCTTCCCAAGTATTTGTAGGTCCTGCATTCAGTTCTGTAAGCTATAGGTGCATATGAATCTCTTTCACATATGCATAGGTTTCGTTGGTGTTTTACCCCCATCTTCTTCTTAATAATATAAACTCTTATAAGTCAGGAATTATGAAATTTAGCATATATTTCTCTAGCATCTGTGGAAATTCAATAATTTTTTTCTGACTGACTTCATTCCAAGGAATTGTCAAACTCATATGTGGGTACATTTCTATGTACATATGTGAACTTGCACGTGTTTCTGTACATACACATAACTCTAGGTACTTGCTCAAGAAATCATAGAATGTTGAGACCCAGTTGAGTAGTTTTTTTTTGACAGCTGAAATGAACCTGTCGGAATCTTGCTGTCACAAATGTATTTTTGGATGCTAGCAACTGTAAATTCGCCCACCTACACATGTACACTCAGGAAAATAACTTCCCTCAACTTTGAAAAACACCAATACACCCACTTCCCTGGAGAATATGTGGTAAATCTTAAAGGACACAAAGATTTATTAGTAGGAGAAGTCAAGACTACATCCAATTAAAATTTTCCAGACTGTTACTACATATGTTAGATTTGGGGCATTAAAGTTTATTAGTAATTTTTCCTCTCCTCTCCATGCTCTCTTTCAACATTATATTAATCTTCTAATTATCTAGGATAGTTGGATAATTAAGTGTTCTGTTTAAGTGAATGAACTGGTTAACTGGAAGTTACCAGATATAACACACTTGAACAGTTTTCAAAAAATCAAACAGTAAATCAGGCAATAAATACTTATTTACCGCTTACTATATATCAGGCTCTTGTGCTTAGCACTGGGAATACAAAGAAAACCAAAAACATTGTCTATGTCCTCAAAGACCTCACATGTTAATGGGGTAGACAATATACAAATAACTATATGAGAGAGAGAGAGAGAGAGAGAGAGAGAGATTTCAGATGAATTTTAAAAGGAGTCTGGAAAATTAAGAGGCAGAAGTGAAGAAGAGTATTCCATGTATTGAGGAAGCCAGTACAAAAGCATTGAGATGGAAGATGGAGTGTTGTATGAGAGAAACATCAGGCAGTCCAGTATAGTTAGATTGTAGAGTGCATAGAGGAGAGAAGACCAGGAGAGTGCCTTAAATGCCAAACAGAGGGTATTATAGTTGATCCTGGAGATAACAGGGAAGAGCCATTGGAGTTGATTGAGTAGGGAGGTAACATGGCCAGACTTATGCTTTAGGAAATCATTTTGGCAGATCAGTGGAGGATAGATTGGAATTGAATAATACTCAAGGCAAAAAGACCAATTAGAAGGGTAATGAAATATTTTAGGTGAGAGGTAATGAGTTTCTATGTGAGTGCATCTATGGAAAGAAGTGAAGGTGTATGAGAGACATTGTGAAAGTAGAAATGGGAAGTTTTGACAACAGAGTTCGATTCAGGAGTTCAGGATAATGTTTGGGTTGAGAGCTTGAAAGACTACAATGATGGAACTACCCTCAGTAGTGGTAGAATAATTGGGGAAAGAGGAGAGGTTTTTTTTGGGGGGGTGGGCAGTGAACTCTGTTTTGGATGTGTTGAATTTGAGATGCCTATGGGACATCTAATTCCAGATGACCAAAAGTCAATTGGTGATGGGAGACTAGAGCTCAGGAGAGATATCAGGATGAGATACAGCCCTGAGAATAAACTCCAAAGAATTGATAATTGAATCCATGGAGGCTGATGAGATCACCAAGTGAAACAGTATAAAGGAAAAACAGAAGAAGACCCAAGACAGAATTTTGAAAGATACCCAGTTAGTGGTCATGACTGTAAATGAGTGGTCAAAGAAGGAGACTGAAAAAGGAGGAGACTGAAAAAGAGTGGTCAAATGTGTTGACAAGCATGTCACAAAACCAGACAATAGTATCACAAAAACCTAGAGAGAAGGAAGTATGCAGAAGATTGGGATGCGCAGTGTCAAATGTTGCAGAGAAGTCAAAAAGTATGAGATTTGTTCTTTTTATGGTAGCAAAGAATTGGAAATTAAGGGGATGCCCATCAATTGAGAAATGGCTAAACAAATTGTGGTATATGATTGTGATGGAACACTATTTAATACTAAAAGAAATGAGGACGTTTTCAAAAAAACTGTAAACACATGTTAACTGATGCAAAGTGAGGTGAGCAGAACCAGAAGAACGCTGTACATAGTAACAGTAATATTGTACAATGATCAACTGTGAATAACTTGGCTATTTTCATCTATACAATGATCCAAGACAATTCCAAAGGACTTACGATGAAAAAATGCTGTCTAACACCAGAGAGAGAACTGATGAACCCTGAGTATGAAATGAATCATACTTTTTTAAACTTTATTTTTCTTGGGGGGTGTTGTGTTTTCTTTCATAACATGACTAAAATGGAAATATGATTTGCATGACTGCACATGTATAACCTAAATTGCTTGCCTTCTCAATGAGAGGAAAAGAAGGGATGGAAGGAGAGAATTTGGAACTCAAAATTTAAAAAAAAATGCTAAAATTCCTTTTTATATATAATTGGAAAAAATAAAGCAAAAAAAATTTAAAAGTATGATATTTGAGAAAAAGCTTTTAGATATGGGCCCATAAAAGAGCAACCCTCACTGTGACTTTAGGCCTTCCATCTCTTGCTGCACCTGACCTATGAAGGACATAGAACAAAGGAATGACACCTTCTACTCAATGATAAACATTCTTAGGTGACACCCTTCACATCCCAGTGACTGAACTTCTGTAGATTATCATCCAAAACCATTTTTACCCCCCCACCACCTGATTCCTCATTCCTATATCCCTCAACTCTCCTACCCTGAAGTTTCTACCTAATACCATCCAGCTTTCTGTTATGCCCTCTGGAATGCATGTTCCAGAGGAACAGACTTCCCTTCATCTTAAATTTATTTCTCTCCCATTCCTTCCATCTATTGCTTTTGCTGACACCTGGTACCCCTCTGATGATACAGCCTCCCTAGGCACCCTTTCCAGTACTGTCTGCCCTTCACTCAGCTGACTGGTCAAGGAGGTTAAGTTGAAATATTTCTTGTTTTCCATCGCCACTTCTAGGTTCTCCCCCTTCCTCCATTACTTAGTAACTTCTCTTCTTTTGAGGTTCATACTATTCATATCTACTACCCAATCAAAATCCTGGTAGCTGTTGTCTACAGACCCCTATATCACTCCCCTTCTTTCCTCAATGAATTTAATACCTGGCTTAAAATTTCCTCAACCTACTCACCTCCCTCAGGCTACTCACCCCACCTCATCCATATACAAAGATGATCATGTACTTTATTTTGCCATCACCCACAAATGTACCACTTTCATGTTCAAGAATTTTGAAATTCCCTCACCCAAACATAATCTACTGGCTTTCCACTTCTCTGTCTGCCTTCCTTTACATAACCCTACTCTTTGTCTTCACCATGACCTTTAATTCCTTGACCTGTCAATTGTCTTCCAGGCCATCTTCCAAGCACTAGCCACTCTCTGCTCTTCTCCACATCTTGATTCCTTGGTAAACCAATTCAACTCCACACACCATCCTCTTCTCTTGAATCACTTTCCTTCTTACCCTATTGCTGTTTATGCCCACCCAACTCTCAGCCTTGGATCGCTCCCACCTTTTATCACATTTGATCCTACATATGTGCTGCTCAATGAAGGTGAAGAAAACCCCCCAACCATTCTGACTGGGTCCACTACAAATTTATGTTACATAATCTTAACAGGGAACTTGATGCTGCTAAGTAGTCCTACTATACCTCCCTGATCAACTCACTATCCCACACTCCACAGGAGCTTTCTCAAAACTTTTTATCTCTATTCAAATCTCCCATGGCTCTCCCTCCAGACTCTCTCAGCTGAGAATCTTGTCTCATATTTTACAGAAAAAAATAAGGCCATTCACCTTGACCTCCCTCTTCTTCTATCACTCAGGTCTCTTTTGCTACTCTCATCTCCTTCACCCCTGCCTCACATGATAAAGTGACTTTACTCTTTACCAAGGCTGACCCCTCTACTTGTTCAAGTGTTCCCATTCCATCTTCTCTCCAACATATTGTCCTTTCCATCATCCCCATTCTTTCACTTGTTTTTTGCTCTTTGTCTGCTGGTTTATTTCCTATGGCTTACAAACATGCCCGTGTCTCCCTATCTTGAAAAAAAACCCGCTATGTTTTATATCTCTTCTGTCCTTTGTAACTAAACTCCTTGATAAGTCCATCTATAACAGGGATCTCTACTTTCTCTCTTCTCCCTTTCTTCTCAACCACTTCAACCTAGCTTCTGGCCTTATCATTCCACCCATTTTGACTAATGATCTCTTAGTTGCCCAACATAATGGTATTTTTCTTGGTTCTCATTCTCCTTGATCTAATGTTGATCACTCTCTCCTCCTTGATACTCTTTTCTCTCTAGGTTTTCAGGACACCACTCTCTCCTGGTTTTCTTTTACCTATCTGACAACTCCTTCTCTGTCTCCTTTGTTCTGCCTTTTTATCGGGATCATACCCTTTAATTGTAGAAGTCCCTCTGTCCTGTGCCCTCTTTTCTTCTCCCTTTACTACTTTACTTGATGATCTCATAAACTCCCATGGATATAATTATCATCTCTATGCTGATTCTCAAATCTATCTTTCCTGCCCCAATCTCTGTGCTGGCTTCTAATCTAACTTCTCCAACTGTGTTCAGATATTTTAAACTAGATATGCAGTAAAAATCTTAAACTCAATATGTCCAAAATGGAACTTATTATCTTTCCCCCTAAACCTTCCCCACCTCTTACCTTTCATATTATTATTGGAAGGTAACACTATTCTCCCAGTCATTCAGGTTCACAGTCTAGGAGTCATCCATGATGCCTCACCTATCACTCCCCATATCCAAGCTGTTGCTAAGGCCTATTGATTTCATCTTTGTAATATGTCTCAAATAAGCTTCCTTCTCTCCTCTGACACTCCAAACACTATAGGGCAGGCCCTCATCACCTCAAACTTGGACTATTGCAATATCCTGCTGATGGGGATGCCTGCCTCAAGTCTCCCTGCACTTGAATCCATTTACCATTCTGCCATTAAAATGATTTTCCTAAAACACAGATCTGATTATGCCACCCCACCTCCCAAATTAATAAACTCCAGTGGCTTCTTATTTTCTCCAGGAATAAATACAAAATGCTATGGTTGGCATTCAAAGCTCTCCATAAACTAGCCCCCTCCTTTCTTTCTGGTCTTCTTATACCTTACTTCCTAAAATGTACTTTTCAATCCAGTGACACTGGCCTCCTGGCTGTTGCACGAATAAGACACTCCATTTCTCAGCTCTGGGCACCTTCTCTGGTTGTCTTTCATTCCTACTCTACCACCTTGGCTCCAACTACTGAGCTCTCTGGCTTCCTTTAAGTCTTGATTAAAATCTCACCTTCTATAGAAAGCCTTCCTTAACCCCTCTTAACTCTAGTCTAGAGCTTTTTCCTCTTTTAATTATTTCCTTTTCTATTTATTCTCTATATACCTTGCTTTGTGTGAATTTGTATTATATTGTAAACTCTTTGAGGACAGGGACTGTCTCTTGCCTCTTTTTGTATTCCCAGCACTTAGCACAGTGCCTGGCATATAGTAGGTACTTAATAAATGTTTATCGGATGAATGAAAAAGAGCATTTTCAGATAGGAAATACTTTATTTTAAATAATACTGAACCTAAAAACATTTTTTAGGATTCAAAAAGTGTGATAGAATCTCACATTTAATTATAAAGCCATCAATGATTATTATACTATAAAATAAATATAAAACTTAGGCTAAATCTGTATTAACTAGATGATATAACTGAAGACTGCCATTTGGAATAAATACTTATTGTCATTTCCAGTTCCCCATTACGTAGAGGATAGAATTTACTTCACTGAATTCCAGTCATTTTAAATTTCTCATCATTTGGTTTCATGGGAGCATAGATTTAGAGTTAAAAGGGACCTAGAAGGTCTTCAAGTCCAAACTAGATCATTTTATGGATAAGGAAAATAAGGCCCAGAATCATTTAGTGACTTGCCAAGTACATAAAAGTGGTAAGTAACAGAGCTGGGATTTAATCCCAGGTGCTCTGACTCCAAATTCAGCATTATTTCTTCTGAATCCATTAGCCCTCTGTCATTATTTCATTTCAGACCAATCCCCACTGACATCTGTGGGCACAGAATTGCTTTTTACTCTCAGCTGAAAGATGATATTTCTACTGTCCCAGAGTTTCCCTTAGCACCCATGTAAGGCCCAACTTCCCACTAAAGAAGAGAGCCATTGTCAGATGTGGGGAATGGTTGCCCCTTCCTGTCACACTCTGGGATTTCCTGGGAAATGTGCCCCTCCACAAAACTGACCCAGCTCAACCCCACTTAGTTTCTTGGAGTTGATGAGATCATTTCCTGGTGCGGTGGGGCTTTGGCCTACACAATCATGATACTTTGACCATCACTTTTGTAAAAGATAAAGCTCAGAATTTCAGGCTACATAGTTAACAGAGGAGAGTACTGTCTTGTGTGTGGAAACACTGCTTGATTCACATTTTCAATGAAAAATTAAAGTCATATTTCTTTGGCGTGTCAGCAATGATGACTGGAAACAGATTCCTGGTTCTTGATACTAAGGAAACAGAAAAGTGTCTCTCTCTTCCACTTTGGGTATCATGTAGGAGAAGGACGTTACTAGCAAACCTTCCTAGAATCAGTGTGTGGTCTCTGGAATTTGAATGTGTTACTTGGTGTTATAATGGAATAAAAGGACAAGATGAGCAAAGAAATAAATTGAAGGAACAAGCCTTCGTACAAAGCAGGAGCATGTGAATGTTCTTTCTCATGATTCATTCCATTGGTTATAATTTTACAACTGGACTATTATGTAAATAAGTTCAATGTGAAGGTACATGTAGAACCTACATTGGATTACATGCCATCTCGGGGGGAGGGAAGGAGAGAAAATTTGGAACCCCAAAACTTGTGGAACTGAGTGTTGTAAACTAAAAATAAAAAATCAACTTATAATTTAAAAAACAAAGAAAAACAAAACAAAAGAAGAATGTACACAGATGGATCACAAGAAGTAGAATTGAAAAGAGAAGAGTTATTTTTTCACAAATAATGTGGTCAGATGAAGACACTGCTAAGTTGCAGTCACTTGTTTTCTATTTCCTCCTCTACTATTATCCTTCCTAGACATTTATTAAAATCTAGATGCTGCCATTGATCTATTCCTTTTAATTTAGCAAGGCAAAAGGTAGCAGGATGTAGTGGATAGGCTGCTGTCCTCAGAGCAGGAAAGACTTGGGTTTGAGTGCTGCCTTGGACAGATGCTGACTACATGACCCTGCATGACCCTAATCTCTCAGTGCCCCAGGCAACTGCCTAAAATAATAAGCTGTCGAGCTGTTGTTGCTCTGCCTTGGTAAAGGAAGTGTCCTCATTCTATTTCAATGAAATTGTAGGTCCAGACACTGTGCTCGGTGCTAAGGACATAAAGGAAGAAATGGAAAACAGCCCCTGCTTTCACAGAATTTACATTCTACTGGAATCTGTTAACTGTATTTGATATCTGTCAAGCTAAGACCAGAGACAATGGAAGTGAAGTCTTTTGAGTTCCTGAGAAATTGAACAAAAAATAATTCAATTTTATGACCCATAAATTGGACAGTTGGTGGGCATAAAACCACTAGAAACCCCAGAGAGGTGTTTATTGGAAGAAAGGAGAAGAATTGACCTCTTCTACAGAAGAGGAATTGTTACCTCTGAAATCTCTGCACCTCTTCCTAAAGTTTGAGCCATCTTGGTGGAGGGTGTTTTTACATTGATCAGACAATGGGCATTTAAATTATTAAAATGAATGAATAAATCAAAAAACATTTATTAATACTATTATTGGCCAAACACTGTACTTATTGCTACAGGAACCCAGAGTGCCATGCTAAGGAGTACTAAAATAAAAAATGAGACAGTCCTTGCCCAGATACATTAATTAGGGGAGAAGAAGTATACAAGAAAGTTCAGCTCAAGGATGAATCAAAAGCCTCATAATTCCTAAGGGTGCTTCAGCAGTGTGAAAGACAAGGTCCAGAGATTCTTAGGATCTAATGGCAGGTTTGATGGCAGTGCTTGGGATGGGTGGTAGGAAGGGTCTGGATGATGTATTGGCAAGGAAAGGCTAGGATGACCTTAAGCTACAATAGTAAGGCATATGGTAAAACCTAGTGGTCCTTCATCTTACTAGAAAGAATATAAATGGTGACTCCTAGGTCATCCCAGTGATATGAACAGCTTTGTTGCTCTTCCCATTGGACTGTCCTTAAGAGGTTTAGGTAGTTCAGTGTCAGGGAAAGAGGAAAGGAAGGGGAAAGCAGGAACTGGTGGCTCTTCTACATGATAACCCCCATGGGATCTGGCCAGTTTGAGAGAATCTGAGAGGGAGAAAAGAACAAAAGGAATGAGGCCTCCACTAGCCAAATAATCTGCAAACAATTATACAGTCATACATGCATACATATGTATTCACGCATACATCGGTACTCTCTTGCTCACGAATTCTCTATGTCTTTATGTCTTGATTTCCTGGGTAGACTACAAGGGCAGGGATTAAGCATTATAAAGTCAATATGTAACCTGGAAGCTACACAGTTCTAAGCCAACAAAAAAATAATCAAAATATGCTAGAGGATGGACTGACTATGATTGAATGATAGTACATGGTTATTAAATTGACCAGTTTTTCATTAAATCATTTTCTACCAACATCTTAAGAATAAATACCTGTACAATTGATTGTATTGTTTGGGCAGGAAATATGATTCAGGGTTGAAAATAGTCAAAAGAGATCAAATTGACTGTTTTTCAGTCCCCTGTATTTTTATTTTGTAGCTGTGCCCTCAATGTGTCACAGAAATTTAAAGGAGAATGTTAATAATAAAATCCCCAGGCCAAATAATGAAGCTGGAGATATTTTTTCTTCCCACAAGTGCATTTTGGTTTTAGTGCATTGTGTTTTCTTGTACATCTAAATGCCATGGTGATAAGTCATAGAATTATATAGATGCTAATGCATATTTTCAAGTAGGATGTGTTGGTGAATAAAAGCTATGTATGGAAGTATAATTGCTACTTGCCAAAGCTCTTCATCTTAAAACTGTTCTGGAATACAAATGTAATTCATTTTTCAGTTAATAATAGTAACTTGCACTTTAGAACCATCTTTCCCAAAGCAACTTTATAGAGATGTCTGTGAGAAGTAGGTGAGCATATATTAATTGTAACAAATAAGGAAATTCATATGTAAAGAAGCTAAGTAACCTGCTCAACACATAAAAAGTGGATTTGATTTCAGAGGGAAGATTCCTTGACTCCCATTTCAGAATGCTTCCCTTCTAAGACCTAATAGTTATGTGACCTAGGAAAATTCATTTAACCTACCTAAGCTTCAGTTTCCTCTTTTATGAAAAAGAGATGAATGATACGTCTATTCCTTAGACTACAGTAGGAAGCCAACTAACTTGGTGGAATGAGCACTGGACGTAAAGTCAGGAAAACTCAAATCTGAATGCAGCTTCAGACACTTACTGTATGACCCTGGACAAATCACTTAACCTCTCTCAGTCCCAGTTGCCTCACTTATAAAATGAGAACAATAATAGTGTCTGCATCACAGGGTTGTTGTAAAGATTAAATGAGATAACATACGTATAGTACCTTTCACACCTTAAAAAGTACTATAGAAATGATGATTGCTATCATTTATTATAATAATAGTTTATTATTATTAACCACCTCACTGGATTCTTAGGATTAAAGCAATCTATAAGCCTTAGAGTGCTAAAGAAATGTGATTTTATGATTAGCGGTAGTAGTCATATTAATGATATTATTATTATATTTTTTACAAAATCTTTGATTTATTCGGTGTAGGGAACTCCTGGTAAGGAACATCTATGAAAGTAAATCAACACCTTCTCTACAACTTTTGCTTTTGGAGTATTCCTGTGGAGACTGAAAATTTAAGTAATTTGCCCAGGACCACATGGCCACTATTAGAGGCAGGATTCATGTCCAGAAATTCCTGGCTCTGCAACCAAATTTCTATATGCTACATAATACCTCCCATATATTATTGTCATTGTTTTTATTGTCCTCATCATCTTGATATTCTAATTTTTTAATGGGTTTCAGATAAAAAATTTTCCTTTTATATTCAATGTTCTTTGAGCTATTGCAAAGGTGGATATGATAACTGTTCTTCATAGGTGAATGAAAGTATTAGAATTTAAGCTCATCCTCTGTAGCTCTACAAACATCCTTGGCACATCTCCAAGAGCAGAAAGGACAACAGTGACCATCTAAACGTCATCCTATTCCCAAGTGATTTTCATCTCCTTTACAAAGTTTTTGGACAGCTAGATGGTATAGTGGATAGAGTGCTGGACCTGGAGTCAGGAAGACTCACCTTCCTGAGTTTAAATCTGGCCTCAGACACTACCTGCTATGAGGCCCTGGGCAAGTCATTTAACCCTGTCTGCCTCAATTTCTCATCTATAAAATGAGCTGAAGAAAGGAAATGGCAAACCACTCTAGTATCTTCACCAAAAGAAATCCCAAATGGGGTCATGAAGAGTCAGACATAACTGAAATGATTGAACAACAAGGTCTCTAAATTTTCAGAGTTTTATTTCATATAGTATGAGGATTATAAATACTTGATTTTCTAAGATCTATTAAAATATTCTTTAGGTGTGTGTGTGTATGTGTGTGTGATCAATCATTGTTATGTTTTGGAATTTTAGGCATCAGTTTAGCCTATAATAATGGTCTGATTCGAGAGTAGTTTATTGGCTGAGTTCTCTAAAGTATTTTGAGGCCTGTATTTGTTGTATGGGGATTTATCATCTGTTAATCCATGAAAGATAATGTATAATTTCTGATGTATAATTCAAGCTACCAGGTCATTTCTTACTAGGTATTCAGTAGGTGCTAAATTTTTACACCCTACAGTAATGTATTGCACAGTTTCTGCCACTTCCTTATATATTCTACCTTGATCACTAAGCCCAGGATAACCCTTCTATAATTTCTGGTGGCAATGATCTGGTTCTGAATTGCTATCATAATTTCCTCTGCTTTCACAAACAAATGCACATCACCAAGACATTTTTTGATCCTCCCTCGTGGACATATTGTTATCCAAATTCATGCAGATGTCAAACTTTTAATTTCATTTTTAAGTCTTAGCTATTTCTTTGGCTTTACATCTACAGGTAAGCTACTTTCTATTGCATTCAACAAATACAGTGGGAGATACCTCTTTTCAGCCTTCACTTTTGTTCACTGAAGCTTGAGGTCTACTTATTCCAAAAGCATCATTGTGGGCTTCTGACCTGTTTATCTTCCATTGTGAAAAATCATGTTCCTTCTATTTAAGTGAGAAAATATTAGTCTTTCTATGACTACCTTAGGATGCTGGGTCCTGTATTTAATGAAATGGTATGAGTTTTTGTTAGTATATTTTCCGTATTAATTATGGTCCATATTTCAGCTTTGAAACTGTACATTGAAACTGGTATTGTATAAATATTAATTGTTTAATTATGCTCTTCCTTTCAGATTTTATTTCTCTTAAAGTAGTTGGCCACAGCTTTCTCTTTGATATCTTTATGTTCAATGTACTGTGCTTAGAAGACACTAAGGTATTTTGAATTGTTGCCTTCATCCATTGGTTCAACATTACATGTGGATTCAATCTTGAAGCCTTCAATCTCCATAATTCTATGTCATTCATTAGGAATTTTATGCTCACTGAGTCCAAAGGATGTTTTAATAACACTGGACAAAGATTTCATGAGTTAAAGGATCTATTTCATGTATTTTTCAGTGAGGCAATGTAGCTTGATAATATCCATGTATATCAAGTAATTAATAAGATATTTTGGTTTGATTTCTCCTCTAGAAGATATACTTAGTTACATTTAGAGTAAATGATAATGAATGTAAAGGTAAACAGATCCCAAATAGATTATTTCTCCTAAAAATCCCATATTTCTATAAATTGCTTATGATCCATTGATGGAGTATTTTAAATACAGAGCAGTTTTTTGATATGGATACCAAATATTCTAGTGTTCTCACTCTACTTGGAGATATTTTATATTTTATCTGCAGTCCATGAATAAGATAAGAGTATGAAGTAAATCATAGGATTTGTGATAATTAATAAAGAGAGTATAAATGTTAGTTTATCTTCAGGCCAATTGTCCAATAATTTCCAAATAGATAACTATCTCTTTATACCCTTGGGACTTTGGGGGACATGTTTTTTGTCATTATGCCAATATACTATTTTCTTGAAAGTATATATAGAGTTTTTTAGTGAAATAAATCATGAACATTGGATAACATTGGCCCCTGTTATCATATTTGACAACATATAGGTTTTGTCTTCCGTTAAGAAGCTGTCAAAGTACTATGCTAGTAATTCAGCCACTATGAATGAATGAAATATGCCACTATGAATAATTTCAGCCAATAATTATGGATCTCATCCAAGCCTGCTACTTTCCAGTTTTGTAGAGAAGCTAGCGTTTCAATAATCTCTTTTGACATAATCATTCTGTCACTCATTCTATTCCTGCTATGCAAACTTTCTGTTTCTTGCTTGACTGAACATGAATTTTTGTTGTGTTAGACTTTCTGTGATCACACAGATGAACAGAAATTCCCCACGTTCTCCTCTTTTCAGGATTCTGGCTAGATGGTGCCATGGGTAGAGCAACGGGCCTGGAGTTAGGAAGTTGTTCATTTGTTTTAGTCCTGTCCAGTTCTTTGTGACCCCATCTGGGATTTCCTTGGCAAAGATACTGGAGTGTTTGCCATTTCCTTCTCCAGTTTATTTTACAGAGGAGGCAAACAAAGGTAAGTGACTTGCCCAGGGTCATACAACTAGTTAGTGTCAGAGGCCAGATTTGAACTCAGAAAGATGAATCTTCCTGACTCCAGGCTCAGCACTCTATCTACTACACCACCCTAGCTGTTAGGAAGACCTGGGTTCAAATCCAGCCACAGATACTTACTAGCTATGTGACCCTGGGCAAGTCATTTAACCATTGTTTGCCTCCATTTCCTTAACTGTAAAGTGGGAATAACAGCACATACCTTATAGGGTTGTTGTGAGGATCAAATGAGATAATATTTGTAAAATCAAAGCACTTAGCAAAGTGCCAAATATGTAAGAGGTGCTCTATAAATGCTTATTCCCTTGCCATTCCCCAATTTCTTTCCTTCCCAAGTCTTTGCGGCAAAGTTTTTGATTGATTATTTACACTGCTTGAATTCCTTGTATTGCCTTAATCTTTTGACTTTTGCTTTCCAACTGCTGATTAAGGGAATCTAGAAATTCCAATATGGTTTCCTTTTCTGGATTTCTTTCCACATGCTTCTTTTTGTTGTCTTCAGTTGGACAAGTCATGATTTGTCTGCTACTCCATGTACCAATTAGATATTGATACAATCTTCTGATGCCTTCCCATAGATCTTCAGCAGCTCTCTCAAGTCTCTCCTCTCATGATGATGTCTGACACTTGCATTTAGGAATATTATATCCTAGTTCTACCTTTCATTTTTACCATGGCAAAAGCTACTGCGTGTATTACTGTGCACAGGTATTGAAACTTTCTGTCAATTGCTACGAGGGCACATATTTGCTTATGGTAGCTTTATAACAGAATTAGCTTTCTAGCTGGATTAATGACTTCAAATTTTTAAAATGATTTTGGGATTTCTGGTCCAAATATACCCATCTTCCTTTTTCAAGGTAATTTTGGATATTGATGCAGTTTTTGTCATTTATTTCATTATTTGGTATAATTTCTTGAGTTTGAATTAAATGAAAATTTTTAATGACATTGGGATGTTCAATTTTTCCTTCTTCAGATTTTATCAAGTCTTCCATTTTGACTCTTATTTCATCTAATCTAGGCTCAAGGATGTTTATATGTAAAGTGCTTAGCACAGTGCATGGCATGTAGGAGGCTCTATGTAAATGTTATGTATCATCATCATCATCATCATCTACATCACAATTATTTCTTATTTTTGCCCTGCATCAGTCAGCGATACATTGCTGTGTTTCTTGAATCAAGTATTCCCAGGAGGTGAAGTTTTGGTATTTCTGATTTGCTACAACCTATCATATTTTCTTGTGATACCAGAACCCCAAAGCTCTCCCCAACCACTCTACTGTTCGGTGTGTCAAGTCGATCACCATAAAGGTTTCAAACAGAGGTTTCCTACAACCTTACACTACCCCCATCTATTTCTTAGATTACTAGGAGCAGCTTCATCCCAATGACTGGGTTGTTAATCCAATCAGTGTTGTCGCCACATCCCAGTTAGGCCAGTGTTTCAGGCTTCCTGTGAGGCCTTCACAGCTACCACAGTGGTCTCAGGGCTCACAGAGTCACCCCTATCTGGCAATTCCTTATTTTTCTGTTGTATTGCCTCCCCCTCCCCTATGACATGGATCGTGGCTTGAACGTTGAGGAGACTGTTGTTATCGATATTATTATTATGAGAAGTAGTAGTAGTAGTGTTTTACAGTAATATATAAAAGTATTTTAGTATATGTTAATAGTATTACAATTATTATAGCAGTGACAAATCAGCTTTGTGAAACCTCATGATTTTCCCAGTGGTTCACTGAGGAAGGGAATCATCAGGTCAGATAAAAGGAGTTATTATATATGAAAGAACTTAGCAAAAAATTTAAAGCACTATAATAGAAAATATTATTATTCAGTCAATATATTTTATTGAACCACTGTCATGTGGATCCTTATTCACAGCATGGGCCTCCATGGGGCTGAGTTTTAGATCAACTGCTGCCGATAAAACTTCTACCATAAAGCACAAGATGCAACTTTGGGAGAAATGTCATGCGACTGGAAACTACATATGATCATCTAATTTTCAGGTACTGCTAAAGAAAATATAATGACAACCAAATCTCTAAATAACAGTAATACTTCGATGTATTGAGAATCTCACCCTCTCAATGATGAAGATTACAGCCTCACGCCTGTCCATCCTATGCACCCTTATCATTGTCATCCTATAAATCCTCCATGGGGTTCCAGCCAATTTGTGGGGAGCTTCCTCTATATTCTTGTCATGCCCAGATACTAATGTAACAAGTAGGCACTGCTTTAGTTACACCTCACTTTGACTATCTGAATGAATGAATGAGGGAATGATTGAATGAAGGAAACTTCATTTATTAATCCATAGGTACCAAATGCTGTACTTGTGCATTATGTAACGAGTCCATCCTTTTTTCTGGTCATATGTCACTGATGAAATCTTTCATGTAGCATCTCCTACACAGTTCTTCATGGATGATGTATTTCAGCTTGCTTGCATCCATCTTTGCTTCATCTTTATATTAATATTGGTGATAAGCATGACGACGATAATGATGATGATGGTGATGATGAGATTCTACCACATCCGGGTCACTTAGTATCATATGATATCTGAGCTGGAAGGACCCATAGAGATCATTTAGACCACTAATCTCATTTTATATTTGATTATACTGAAGCTCCTGGAGCTGGAATAACTGGCTAGAGGTCACACAATTCATGGCAGACCTTGATTTTCCAAATATCTTGTGCCCCCTTCATTATATTAATCACACTGCAATCTATGTTTTTCGTGTTTTGGTCTACGATGATCAAATTTATGCACATTAGTTTTTATCTCAACTTTAGATATTGGTATTATATTAAGGAGCTATGCAGAAAACAGGAAAGATTCTTAATTGATAAGTAGGGTGCCTAGGGAATAAGAATGAGCCCTTGAAGAAATCCTTCCGAATGCATTCTCCAACAATAGTAACCCCCATAAAAGATACTACTGACTGTTTCTTATTTTTAAATGTCACAGTAATTTTAGTTAATGTACTGATCAGTCCTAATTTTAGGTCGTTAGAGGATCATCGATTTGGATCTAGAAGGCATCTTAGAGCTCATATGATCTAATCCCACCACTTCACAGAAAAGAAAATGAGCTTCAGAGGAACAAAGTAACTTCTGCCCAATATCCCACCTGTATTTTAAACTCAGAACTAAAATTCACAAAGGGTCATTTGACGCTGTCGAGTCCAAGCCCTTCATTTTACTGATGAAGCACCTATGGGGCAGAGGAGGTTAAGTGAATTTTCCAAGGTCACATAACCAGTGAGTGACAGAGCTGGGATTCAAACCTAAGTCCTTTTAACTCCAAATCCAGCCCGCTTTTTACTGTACCATGCTGCTTCAGAGAAGCTAAGGGGGCAAGGGAACAAATGGGCAAGGAATGGAAGAGATTAAGAGATGTTCTTTTTCATGCTTCATTCAAACATTCAGTTTCTATTCAATACTCATTAACTTTCGGTGTATAAATGCACACACTGAATGAATGCCAGATTAGATAGATCCTCCTAGGTCATAGCTTCCATCCATGTAGGTATATGCCTAGAATTTTAAGAAGCTATACTAAACTCTCCAGGCCATTAAGGTACCTTTCAGTAGACATATGCTTTAGTCAATTTGTTCATTGCTATATTATGACTAAATTATTCTTTTGTTGTTCAGTCATTTCAGTCATGTCTGACTCTTCATGACCCCTTTTGGGGTTTTCTTGGCAAAGATACTAGGGTGGTTTGCCATTTCCTGCTCCAGCTCATTTTACAGATGAGGAAACTGAGGCAAACGGGGTTAAGTGACTTGTCCAGGATCACACATTTAGTAAATATCTGAGGCCAGATTTGAACTCAGGAAGATGAGTCTTCTTGATTCCAGGCCCCACTGCTCCACCTAGCTGACTTTCAAAATTCTGTTCAAGCGATACCTACATGATGCTATTCCTAATCGTTCCATCGGCTCATGCTTTGCTACCACCTCTCCCTGCCATGAATTTACCTTTTCTTTATTTTATGTATGTCTGATATAGATTAATGTTCTTGTCTTACCTCAATAGAATGTAGGGTCCTTGAGGGTAAGGATTGTTTTGTTTCTGTCGTTTTATCCATAACACCCAGCACAATGCATAATAAATGCCTGTTAATTGGTGGGAGGAAGCATGGCACAGTGGAAAAAAATACTGGTTTTGAAGTCAGAGGGCCTGGGTTCAAAGCCCAGCTCTGCTACTTACTACTTATGTGAACTTGGGCAAGTCACAACTTCTGGGGCCCCAATTAGTCACCTGTAAAACGGGATGATTGGACTCCATGGCCTCTAAAATCCCTTCCTGCTCTAACCCTATAACCCTATGACTGATTGATGGACAACAACCTTTAACTAAATAGGTAAACTTAACAATCTTTAACTGAACAGGTGAGCTTTTAATCCATCAATACAGTGCCCCCTCTAGCCCTTAAGTAGCTGTTTGACATAATGGACAAAGCTCCGGACTTGGAGTCAAGTCACTTAAGCTTCTGTCCACTTCAGTTTCCTCATTTATAAAATGGAGGTAATCATAGCATTCACCTCCCAGGGTTACTGTGAGAATGAAGTGAGATGTCATTGCAAGGTATTGTGCAAACCTTATAGAACTATATAAATGCCAGCCATTATTGGCTATGTTTTTTGAATTTCACAAATGTCTGTTTTTATGTAGGTATGCTGAATATTGCTATGGGGAACAGTAGGAAGTGGACTGATGGGCAGAAGTGAAAAAGTTAACATCCTTCCATTTGTAGTAGGTAGTTTCAAGTTTGATGAGCTAATGAGGGGACGTTTTGGGAGGCTAATGATTTTCAAGAACATTAACGACATAGAACTAGTGATGTGGAGTTCATGTAATTTTCCTAATTGCTTAAATCTTAGAATATGTTTTATATACTCAGAGATCTTGGCTTTTTCTGCATCTCATTAATCTTTATATATTTTCCACTTTACTTCTATTTACATAGAAAAACTCTTTATGAGCTGAACTATATATTAAAAATGACATCCCAAACATCTAGGGAGATTATCCTGAGATAATGATCCTTCATTTTACTGAGTTTGGGAGTAGTTAGGATGGTAGAATTCAGAACTATATGGGAATTTAGGTATCATACAATCCAAACCATCCAGAGCCAAGGACCCTGTGAACATTCTTTGACATCTAAAGCAATGGCCATTGAGTCAATTGCATCTAGGTAATTTTCTTATGTGGCTTTTTTGATTTGGGTAATAAAATATCCTAGATGTTAGCCCACAGAGAGACTACTGGCTATAGGTAAGCAGGACATCTCTGGAGCAGAACATAAAATGGACCCTAAGGCTGAATATTGAAAAGGCCCCCGAAGGATGTTCCCTGCCTAGAGAAGATGTGGACTCTGATGAGAAAGAAAGAAAATGGTCTATTCTTCTTTTTACCGTCTAGCAAAAGGCTCTAAAGTATAATGTTGAACTCAATGTCATTTCAATGGTCTGTCTCTTAAAGTGACTTCATGCCAGTATAGAAGCCTCTGGGCTTCTTGTCTGCATTTTCTGTATAGCCTCTGATGATCCTGCCCCACTGTTTGAACCTGGGAGTTCCTTTTAGTGCTATCAGAAAACAGAGCTGAAAACCTCATGGATGCTTTTCTGTGCTAGACTAGGAGCACATGCATGATCTCAGCTAATACATTATTCAGAGGGGAAAAAATGTGAGCTATAAATGAACTTGGAGGGACTCAGCAGTCATTCAGAATGAGAATGACCAATTGTTTGGCTCTGGTTACAATGAACAAGCTAAATTCCTTCTAGTACAGTAACGGAGTGGGCAGAGAAATGATAAATGGGCCAATGGTGTCTACATCTCTTTCATGAGCTCTGACATCCTAAGAATGGTGACCTATCACTGTTCAAATGATAAAGGTTCACCTACCCCCTTTGCTTGTAGGGATACAAACCTATGACAGATGGATAGTTCCTTGAGTCCCAGGGGACATGTCCACATCTGTAGAGCATGGAGTTGGCTAGAGCACAGGGGACCCCTATGTAGCATAGATCACTCAGGCAGTTTGTTTACATGTCCTACACAAAAAAACCTAGGAAATGTTTCACATGTCACCTGCCAGAAAAGAAAGGCAAAGCCATGATCACTGACTAAAAGTCATTTATGCATCACGTGATCTGGAATGTTCCTTTCTGAGTAGTGTACAGTGACACATTCGGTACATGGAGACCTTGGGATGCTGGAACCATTGCAAGCAGTGGTGGTGGAAGTTAAAAGAGCTACCCTGAAATGTCTATCTTTTTCACTTTTTGGATAAGTGGCTTTAAAAGTCCAGTGCTAATGAATTCTTCATTCTCTGCAAGTAAAAGGACTCTCTACTTCTATCCAAAGCAAAGACAAGGAAGCCCTGAGGAAGAGACCAGGCCAAGGCTTACAAAGGCTTACAGTCCAGAACACTTTCAAAGGTTCCAAATTAATTCCTGGCTGGGGTCGAGAATATCTTTAAAGGAAAAATAAAAAGACTAAAGCTAAGGCTTTGCTAGCAACCCTGTCAGATCTCATCCTCCTTCTCCAGGCGCTGTGTCTGAATGAGTCTTTAAGTCCTTAATATCATTTGGAAAACTTACTTGTAAATGTTTACAGTCCCCTCCCTCAAAGAGCTCAAAGGCAACTGACTATTACATAATAATTGAATTATTTTCTAAATAAAGGTCAATGAAACAAGCTGTTCATTTTTTTTGTTAAATAAGTTTTTAAAGTGTTTCTTAAAAACAATGATGACAAAAACCTTAAAAACTTATCATCTGTAATAACCCAGAAAGGATAACATCAATGTACAAAGAAGAAGGTTTTGAAAAGCCAAACAAAGAATTGCTCCCATGTGAGTTTCAAAGGTCATGGTTCAATTTAGGACAATCTCCTCCAAAGCATGGCTTAAAGCCAGGTACCCAGACAAAATATCTAAGCAACCACATCATTCTCTTGGCTCTGGATGGTTTTAGAAAAAACACTTTGGTGGCTGAATGGAGGAGGGATTGGAGTGGAAGCAGACTTGAGGCAGGCAGAGATGCCACCAGGTTATTTCAATGATCCAAGTGTGAGAAGATGAGGGCCTGTACCAGGGTGGTGACAGTATCAGAGAAGAGATGGGGGCATATCTAAGAGACATGGCAGAATTGAAATCTCTGGGCTTTGGCAACAAACTGAATATGTGGGTTGGTGGCTGAGAAATAGTGAAGAATTGAGGATGGAAGGACAGGGGAGGTTTGGAGTTGGAGAGGGTTTGGGGGAAAGATAATAAGTTTGGTTTTGGACATTTTGAGTTTCTGATACCTACTGGACATCCAGTTCAAGATGTCTGAAAGACAGTTGGAAATGGAAGATTTGTGGTCATCAGAGAGCTTAGGTGGGATAAATAGATTGGAGAATCATTATCCTAGAGTTTAATGGCACAAGTTCACTGAATAGATCTTTGAAGTGCTAAAAATTGGAAATTATCCACATGCTTGAGCTCCCAGCAGGGCAGACATTGAGATGCCTCTATTTAGAAACAATGCTAGCAAAAAAGGAAGAGTACACTCAGGTTTTCTCACAAATCTTTCCACTCTACTGACCAAATATGGCAAGGGATTTGTTTTGATAAAACACTAGCAATGGGTCTTCCTTACTAAAATAGAATGCCACTGGGAAGTCATATACCTTGAGATGTCTGCTTGTGCTTTGCCAAGGATTAAGCAGAGCAAATGATAAGATAGATGAATAGGTCTGGTTTCATTAAGAACTTAAGAGGAACTTATGGAGGTAGGTAGAAGGAGACAAAGACAAAATTCTTCTACTTTGAAATTTTTCTAGTGTTGTCCCTGACTTTCTTGGGGGTCAATTCCGCAACCCCAGCCAGAGTCATTAACATCATTTAGTATGACTCCATTATTTTGTTGTCCTAGGTTGCCAAACTCCACTCCTATTAAATCATAGGATCATAGACACAACAGTTGGAAGGGATCTTAGAAGCATCTAGACCAGCTCCTTACCTGATGCATCAATTTATTTAAGTATTAAGTAACTCACATTTTAGATAGTGCTTTAAGATGTACAAAAATTTTCTTGTGAGGAGTGCCCAGGCAGGCTTTGCTCCTACACCTGTTGGGGAACTCATTATCTCATGGGGAAACTTTGGGACTTTGGAAAGTTCTCTCTTAGGCTGATCTGAAATCTGCTTCCCTGTTTATGCAGTTTCTGCCCTTTGGGACAAGTTTAACAAGTCCATTTTCTCTGTTATGTGATAGCCCTTCAAACATAGAACAGTGTGATCATATTGCCTCCTAAGTCTTCTCTCAGCTTAATATCCATAATTCTTTCAACTCTCTACTCAGCATCCTCATAGTCATTCCTTTCATATATGTTTGTTTTTTCCTCTTTTAGAATGTAAACTCCTTAAGAAGAGGGAGAGTCTTGGTTTATTTTTTGTTTGTTGGTTCTTTGTTCTTGTTTTTTGTTTTTATGCTTTTGGTATTTGCATCCTCGGTGCTTAGCTCAGTGCTTGACACATAGTAAAGAATTAATAAATGTTCTATCTATCATTTATCTATCTATCATCTATCTTACCTATCCTCTCCTCTGGATTTGTCAGTACCCTTCTAATGAATCTCTCCTTTCCTCTCTTCCCATCCCTTCTCCTCCTCCTTCTTTTCTTCCTCCTCTTTCTTCTTCCTGTCTCTCTCTGTCTCTGTGTGTGTCTCTCTCTCTCTTTGTCTCTCTGTCTCTGTCTGTCTCTTTGTCTCTCCCACCCCCCAATATAAGGAACTTTGGAAAGAGTCCTCTCTCAATTCAGTACCATCAGAGCCAACACAGATAGAAATGGATCAGTGAGCACATTATTTTCTATGTGAATGGCTCCCATAGCTTCATGAGCTCTGTCTAGGACCTCTGTCCTTCTCCGTAGTTTATTCTTTCCCTAGTTTTCTTCTTACGCCCTCCTGGTTTATTACCATCAAATATATAACAGAAATGATAATGCCTAGTAATATAACAATAGCTCATTTAAATTAGATCTTATTTTTGTATTAAATCAATAAACACAACTTTCCAAATCACAGCTGAAACTGCTTCTTGAAAATTAAAAGTCTAATATCACACCTATCACAAGGTATCAAATTTTGATGAATTCATATTGAAAGGTATCACATCATAGGAAAATAAATACTTTTTCTTAAATGAAAGGCCATCAAACTTAATGCTCTAGCTTCTAGGTTACTTGCTAGTGCTAGATAAATCTTTCACTATTATTAACAATTTGTTCAGACACTAGGGATGTTCTTAAAATCAGAGCTTTATAGAGACAACACGGGCATGTTGAGCTTATGTGATTTTCTGAACTGAGGTATAGCTCTCTCTCCCTTCTCTCCATGCAATTTAAAATAAATCATACCAGCGGGAAGCAATGCTAGAGCAATTAATTTTTTTTTCTTGTAGTTAGATATCTTGTTCTTATCTAGGCATTAGCAGCTAACGGAGGACTTTCTGAAGTATGTCTTCCACACTTAATTTTTGAAATAGAAGAGCTGAATTAAATCCTCCCCTGTCTGGAACTGGATGGGGAGTTTGATTTAACAGTGGAATGCTTTGAGACTGTCTAGAAAACTGTGTTGGAAATGGAAATTGTTTTTCATCTTCCCATCAAACTCTCAGCTGCTGGTCAGGCATATCTGAAATAATTCTGTCTGTACAATCCCAAGAACTCTGTATAGATTTGGATTCCAATTGTTCAGTACAAGATTAATATGGCAGTAGTGCTGCCGAAGGCAGGACTGAGGTACGCTCCCCCAAGAGGGCAAATAGAGCTGGCCAAGAATTTCAGGAGAGTCAATCAGTCAATAAATGTCTACTATGTGTTGGCCACTGGGCTAAGTGCTGGAGATACAAAGAAAGATTAAAGATAGCTCTAATGGTGGAGAGAACAGGCAAACAACCATATATAACTAAGTTGTATACAGGATAAATTAGAAATAACAGAAGAAAGGCCAAATTTGTCTATACCAGTGATTTATATACCATTGTAATGTTAATGGGGTAGGAAGATCTTCCACATCCGTTAATAGGCCTATGTGACCTGCTTTGAGTTCTGGCCCAGCTCACAGCTGTGATTCATCCTGAGTCACAGAGCCCATTGGGGAAGGAGCTTGCTTAGGGGGAGGCTTCCTTGTAGGAAGGTTTTCACACCTTCTGCTAATTTCTAATTAGGCACTGAGTCAGGAGAGTTGTGATCCCTTCTGCCTCTGAGAAGTATATATATACTCCGAGTTGGTATTTTGATTTGGGGGTTTGCTTATGAGAAGGATCTTGTAATTCTGTGGTCGAGACACTGAGTAGCCATATGTTCAGAACTTTCTAACTGCTAAGATATAAAGGCTCTCTGGATCCAGTGGTGTATGTAAAGTATATAGCATATTGCTTTGATTCAGGCAGTCAGAGCCCTGTCTGTTGGTCTTTATGCTAATTTCTTTGCTTATATTTTCTCTGATGTTCAGGGTGCAGACCCTCCCCTTGAACTAGTGAATGTAATTAAAAGTAGGATTGTTAACCCCTTTTTAAGCAGTCTTTCCTAGAAAAGTAGCTCCAAGAACCTATGCTAGCCGCCATCCTGGGTGAGCCAGTGTGGTTGCTGCTACAACCATAAAGCACTATATAAATCTGACTTACCAGTCATATACTACCTCAATGTATAAATTGGCAAAATATGTAGGGTTCAAACAACTATGTATATTAAAGCATGATGGATATATGAGCTATAATTATTATCACCGTGGTCCTTGTCTCTGATTTCATCAATGTAGTGTACTCTCCTCATGGAAATGCCCTCCCCCAATGCAGACTGGCAATTCGTCTGTAAATTTTAGCTTCAGACAGTTGCCTGGGGCCCTGAGAATATATGTGACTTGTAGACACATAGCTAGTAAGTGTCAGAGGGAGGTTTGGAATCCAAGTCTTCTTGTCTACAAAGCAGAGGTATCAGACACACTGGCAGCCATGTCCCATCGCTGCTGAGTGTGACCCAAACAAGCAATCTAGCATAAATAACATTACATTTTAAAACTAAGTAAATGCGCAGCCTGCAGAGATCCTTAAAGACAGATTAGTGACTCCTGTTTCTATTTAAGTTTGATACCACTGGATTACCCTATACTTCCTCTTAGAACAACTACATAACATAACACCCCAATATATTCATGCACATATGAGAACATAAATATATCTGACTTCTACACAATGGTTGCAAAGAAAGTCTGACTCTGAGTTTCAGAGATGAAATACCCTTCTTTTTCACCCACAGGATTTCCCCTGGATTTTTATAGAACAGCATGGGAAATACTAGCCCTCAGAACCTAAAGAATTTGTCCAAAATTACAAGATTTTGTAAATTCAGCAAGATGTTTATCCTATATGATAAAATGAATTATTATATAATATTATATTATTAATAATATCATATCTAATTCTTATATTTGCTATATTTAGCCAAATCTGTCAAAGAATATAGGGCTCAAGTTGTATATTAATGTTTTATTGGTCTTCTGAGTCAATAATAGAAATCCTAGTCTGTGGGCTTTTAGCTCAGGGAAGGTGCACCATAACATGGCCAAGGACAGGGGTGCAGTCCCCATGTTAGATGGTTAGCTTTGTTTATTTCCACATCATCAGCAGTACTTTAGCCAGGTGCTCCTCTATAGCAAAGGCACACTGTTGAGCAGCAATGTGGCATAGTGTCATGGGAAGTTCACTGAATATGGAATCCAAGGATCTGGTTTGAAATTCTGCGTCTGTTTTTTGCTATTTGTGATATCTTAGTCATTTAACTTCTCTGATCCCAATACCCTCAAATGAACTATTTCCTCTTCTTGTACTAAATTACTTAGTTGGATACAATGTTACAAAGATAGCATTGCTATTTTAAGTTTGTCTTACAGATGACGTTGGCTCTAGCAAACACCATATGAGTTTTCCTTGAAATGATCATTTCCCTATAGTTTGGGACATCCCAGTTGTTTGAGGGTATGAGCAATCGAACAAACACAAAAGGTATGTGACAACTTCTATATCCTTGTCAACATTTATCAAAGAGTTTTTTTCTTTTCCAAGACAAGTGGGACAATAACAGTCATAGAGTTAGTGATGAATTCATGACCCAAAGGTTGGGGATGCTTGTCAGTGTTTACTTTTAAAGGCAACTAAATGACTATAAGTCATCAACCTTCCCAAGAGCATCACAGGCTGTGTCAATGTCACAGACATCTTGGCCCTCAGCCATCAGGTGGGGATTGACCAATTCAGGAAAGCTACCGGATGGCAACCAAGATAGCAAACAGAGGGTGAGTCACAGAAAAACTGGGGCCTCCATGCCATTTCATTGTTTAAGCCTCTAGAGAGAAACAATCCAATATTCAGAGGCCAGAGCTTCATCATAGGAAGGGAATCTGTTTTGATCTTTTGTTTTAGTAACACTAATAAAGCCTTTTAAAAAATTATTTGAGCATGACTTTCCTTCACCACCCCCTCTGCTTGGAACAAAGAATAAGCTGTTCTCTCTTAGGCTTATGGTGAATACTTGCCTATCCATACCCATATCCTGGCCCCCAGACACCATCATGCAGCTGACCTTATATCTCCTGGAACTAAGGAGTCATAGCACTGGCAGTTTCTTGGCCACAGGAGGTACAAGTCAGTCCACTAGACCATTGGGCACTCAGAGTCTGCCCCAATTCTGAAACATCCAGGATCACTGTCTGCTGGATTATGGAGCAAGACTGGAGAGCTTACAGCTCTTTGAATAGGGGTTAGAGAACAAGGGCAACTCCAACTGCAGGACTAGCCTGCCTTGAATGTATGAAAAAGGAAGACAGCATAGAGACTTTTTTTTCTTCCTTGGGTTTCAGTAATTTTTGGATGTTCAGATGAAAACAGGAATTCTCATACTCTCCAGGAATGCCTTATAGCTCCTTGGTCATATGTGTGCCCTGAAGAGTTGGCAGAACTGATCTACCAACCATAAGCTGGGAGTGTCTTTCTTAAGGTTGCCTTAGAAACTATGGAAGGAGGGAGGGGGCAATGAGTGGAAGAGAATCTTCTCCTTTCTGTACTATTTGGGAAAACAAAACAAAAAACCTTGTTTTATGTTAACAATTTCACAATGATATAGATGTTAAGTAACATATTTTATATATGGAAAAAGCATTGACTTCAGACCCTGAGGATCTGAATTTAAATCCATCCCTGGCATTTACTACCTATGTGGGCTACGCGGCTACAGTTAAGAGACCTTAGTCTCTTAACCTGCCTGGGACTCGTTTTCCTCCTCTGTCAAGAGAGGTGGGTAGATTAAATGGCCTTTGATGTTCTTTCCAGCAGTAGATCTATAAATACGATTTACAGGGCATTGGGACATGTGGCCCTTATTCTTATCCTGTGCTGGTTTCAAAGAAAAACAATACCATCTGAATGAAACTACAGGCTTAGTACCGAATGCCAATCTGATGGAGACAACCACAAGAATGAGCAAAGCTAATCACAGGCTCCATTTCCTCCTTCTGCAAGGAGGCTATTAAAAGGCCAAGAAGAACTGTTTATCATCAAGGAGAGAGACCTAGTGCTAACGTACACATCTATCCCTTCGTGTCACAGGAGGCAGCAGCAGCAGCTCAGTTGAAGTGACAGTGCTCTACATCCCAGACTCAGAAAAAAAGGTTGGAAGTTTGCAAGAACACTGCTGGGTGGTAGGGGTTAGGGCAGGAAGTAAAAGAGTCCTTGGAGGCGTACATGTCACCTACTCTTAGAAGTATGAACTTAACTTAGGGGAAGATGCTAAGGAGACAGACTCCCAGGAACCAAGGTGGTAATGCCTGTTTTGTCTGTGAAGTTAAAAAAACTTAGGAAAACAGCAGAAAAATAGAAGAAACCTCTAATCTACAATAGAGAAAACAAAAACTGTGTGGTCTAGGTGAATGAGCACAGGACTTGGCATCTGAAGACCCAATTTTAAATCCTAGCTCTTCTAGTCACCCCTAGCATGACTTTTGGCAATCAACAAGTATTTTTAAGTACCTACTTTCATCCAAAGAATTTGCTAAGGCAAATCCTTCTTATGTGCATGGGTGATTTCAGGCCAACTTCTGTAGCAGATTTCCCGTCTATTGTCCCCACTCTCTCACTAATCTTCTGTTTCTCTCCATCCACTGACTGCTTCTCTACTACCAATGAACATGCTCATGTCCCCCACCTTCTCAGAAAACCCTCACTCCCTCCTTCCATCCCAACTAGCTACGATCTTATATCTTTCTTCCCTCCCATGCTGAGCACTTGACGGTAGAAGAGAGAGACACTACCAAAAGAATATATCTTAATGAAACAAATGAAAAACCCCAAGAGACAGAGTTTCTGGGTATTTAATTATCAGTTTATGATTTAGGCTAGCTGGCAATCAATAAAAATGATGATCAGTGGTTTCTCTAGGTAACCAAAGACACCAAGGGTGCCTCTAAAGCACCTTGAATTAGTTATGTAACTTCTGACAACTGAAACTTGACCCTGATTAATGGACATTTAATGAGGAGGTGAGCTAAAAGTCTTCAGTCCTTCCTGCTGAGAATGTGGCTTGATCTTGAGACTCAGCCACTGCTAGTAATCTGGACAGGGGAATCCATCTCCACCTGGACCACTCTGGTTGGTTTTCTTCCTCATGAGCTGGGTCACCCTAGAATGGAAGGGCGCAAGAAGATGGCCTCCTTTCTCCAGGTTAAGAGTTCACTCAGATGGGATTCTGTTTATACTCTATACAAAAGTTAGGTCTCCTCGTTGGATGGGGTCCCACCCGAGATTGAAGAGCATGTTCCTTGAAGGTCCTCAATCAGGCATGGCCTTCAGAGACTGACTTTAACAAGAGCTAGGACTCAATGAGGAAACTGAGGAGAAAAGCCTGGATTCCAATTTAATATCTGGTTATTAACATAATAGTAAAATAATCATTTCTCTCAGTAATGTTTTTAAGAGGTTATCACAGTCAAACTCCAGAGGGCAGTTTTGATTCTAGTCCTTTCTAAGAGCATAAGGTAAGTGGCCATTACAAAACCTATAAAGTGTCATCACAGGATCATAGAGGTGGTGTAATATAGTCGATCGAGTGCTGGTCTTGGCGACAGCAGACAGGTTCAAATCTCATTTCTGCAATAGATCTCCATAAACTTCATGCACCTTCCTCGGATTTATCTATTCACTCATAAAATTGTTGTGGTTTACCTCTGTAGAGAAAGCTCCCACACCACAAGTTCCTCATGCTGAAGAAAGCATGCATCCTTCTCAAATTCATTTGTAATTATAAACTAAAGCCTTCAAACCAGCCTACCAATTCCTCACCTTACTGTATCAAGTAGAATTGAATAATAATGCTACTTCTTCATAGACTAAAGCCCAGCCATCAAATTTCATATATCCTCATTTTGTGAATTATCATTAGCTGACCCACAATACACAAGCTTTATCACTTAGGAATGTTTGTCTGTGTTTCTAGAAAATGGTGGTGCATGTGCATGATAAACATCATGCATTGCTAAAGCAGATTGAAGAAAAAAAACTTTCCAGAAAATAAACCTTGGAATAAAATGAATTCAACTTTCTGGACTCTGAAGTGGCTCCATTCAGAATTAAAATAAGGGGAGGGGAAAAAAGGGATATCTCAGGTTTTTTCCATTTTTTTTAATGCATCAGCTCTTTAAGGCAAGGATTGGTAAAGAGCTCTCTGACAGGATTTGTAAACATCTCCATTGAAGTCAGGAAGGGAAGTCAATGGTGGTTAATATGGATCCATCCCAGCAGGGTCCCACACTGGGAAAGTTCAGTCAGAAGCTTATTCAAGGGGTCATTTTGGTTTCAGGGTATATTGTGTTTCCTGCCCAAAAAGGAACCTTCTGGATTTTACTTACATTGACACTGTGCCCAGGGGTCCTAAGGGTGTCTCACAAGTAAGGATTACATAGGCCAGGGCTACAATGAAATCCCAATGGTGAATCAGCATTGAGAAGTGAGATAACTATCTTTCTACCCTTTCCTGCTGTCAGGGACACTGTGGTAAACTCTATTTCAGTGAGGACTTGAAATTTCTATTTCTTTTCACAAATGTACATATATGAATAAAGTTCAGAGGTGTCCTAAAGAACAGGCAGAGTCATCCATAACTGCCTCTGGAATTCTTCAACCCTACTTTTAGGACAGTCAGAGAGAGCCCTGCCTTGGCCCCACCAATGAACAGCCTTGCTTGAATAGTTTACTTTTTTTAAAACTTCATCTGGTCAGGGAGCACATCCCAGTCTCATGCAGTACATCATTTACCTTCAGTAGCTTCAAAACAAAAGGTGGAATCTTTTTTTCCACCTCTGCACTCCAGAATGCTTAAATAAAGAAATAGCAAATCATTGCTCTGTAATATAGAAATGGCTATTTGGATGGAAATCATCATTCTTTTCATTAATTTTCTCTGTTCCTTATTTCTTTTTAAAGGATTAGCAAAAATATTACAGAGGACACCTAAATTTGTTCCTAGTCCAACCTTGGATCTTTGTGATATTTATCATTTATCATTCCTTGTATTTTCTGCTGATGTGTAAATGTATATATACATATTTATCTTCTTGGCCTGGTCTTTGGGCTTCCAGTTTCAAGAAAGAAGAGACCATGTGGTTCTATCATGTCCTTAAGTCCTTGAAGGAAGAGAAATACAAGAAATTGAGAGTTTCAAAGCTAGAACACAGAAGATTGGAATCTCTCTTCTCCCAAACTCTTTCCAGCTCTTATCTCTAGTGCAAGTGCAGGGCATTGAGTAGCCCATCTCCACTGATTAGGAGAAGCTCATGAAAATGTCCCTTTGAGACAAGGGTTATGCTTGTTCAGTCACTTTTTCAGTTCATTTCTTACCCAGCTTTAATCACGGAACAAACAAACTGAAACCTGGGAAAGACCTTAACTTAAAAAGGCCAAGGACTCTCTTTGTATCCAGGCCATCTCCAGTTGTCTTATTCTGTATCTTGCACAGATGGCTCCAGAGGAGAGAGTGTGCTGGTGACTTTGCACAGCCCTGCCTCACTTAAATCCAATTCATTGAAAGTCATGATATCACCTTCCTGATGTCATGGTCCTCTTCAAGAACAAAGGACAAGGGGCAGCTAGGTGGCACAATGAGTAGAGTACCAGCCCTGGAGTTAGGAGGACCTGAGTTCAAATCTGGCCTCAGACACTTGACATACGTATTAGCTGTGTGACCTTGGGCAAGTCACTTAACCCCAACTGCCCTGCCTTCCCCCTCCAAAAAAAAGAACAAAGGACAAACAACAATCTGTGAGGAGTAGGAGCTGCCCCAATGGGGACCAAACTGGCCAGTTCCAATTGGACAGTACAGCTCCTCCCTTCCTTCCTCCATTGCTTCCTTCCTTCCTTCACTCCTTCCTTCCTTCCAATCCTCCTTTCCTCCTTCTCTCCCTCCCTCCTCTCCCTCTGTCCACATAGAGAATCATACCCTTACCTTAAGATGCTCTGCCCAAAGAAATAGAAATTTTGATTGCTGAAACCTTACAGATATCTTGGGGTTTACAGCTAGGTTTCTTTTTAATGACCATGCCTTAAACTCAAAACACAGTGGCTGTTATTGATTGGCCAACAATAAGTCCTAGTCCAAGCCTCACTTGGTCATTGCTTTGGGTTCTGATGGCTCAGAGTGAGTGTAAATAGCAATTGTTTCTGTCTTGGCCAGAAACCATGAGGGTCTTCCCCTCCCAGGTTGATTTTTTTTACTAGGTAAAAGAGGCCATTCTTTGCCTCATTTCTTACCTAGCTTTAATTACTGGACGGATGTGCATTAGGCAAACTGAGACCTGGGAAAGACCTTAGCTTAAAAAAGTCAAGGTCTCCCACCGCATCTGGGGCCATCTCCAGTTGTCTTGATCTATATCTGGCCACTGGACCCAGATGGCTTCAGAGGAAAAAGTGGGGCTGGAAACTTTGCACATCCCTGCCTCACTTAAATCCAATTCACTTGCAAATCATGACTTCATTTTCCTGATGTCATGGTCCTCTTTGAGAATGAAGGACAAACAACAACACTTTTCAGTAATATCCAACTCTTTGTGACTCCATTTGGGGGTTTCTTGGCAGAGATACTGGAGCAGTTTGCCATTTCCTTCTCTACTTCATTTTACAGATGAAGAAATTGATATGAACAAAGTTAAGAGACTTGCCCAGGTTCACATACGTAGTAAGTGTCTGAGGCCAGATTTGAACTTAGGAACCTGAGTCGGCCTGACTCCAGGCCTGGTATTCTATCCACTGCACCACCTAGCTGCCCAGGGTTATGCTTGGAATATGTTAAGCATTTCCGTAGTTCATGAGTTCAATTGTATTACAAGTCAAATAATATCTTTCATGTGCATTAGATTGTAAAATGTATCTTTTAGAGATAATGTTGAAAATATTATCTGATCCCCTAATATTGGCATAATAAAAAATTGTGATATTTATCATTTACCATTCCTTGTATTTTCTGCTGATGTATATAAATGTATATATACATGTTTATCTTCTTGACTTGGCTCTAAGCACCTTCAGAGCATGGTTTATAGTGTGGTTTGTTTTTTTTTTTTTGCCTTGTTTTGCCCCCTGTAGAACCTAGAAAGAGTGCTTTGCTTAAAAACAAATACTTTCCATGTGTATATAGCACTTCATCGTTTACTAAGTACTTTCAGTATGCTTGACCTTCACTACAACTCCATGGGGTACAAAATACAAATATTACTACTTTCATTATACAGAAGAGAAAATTAAGTCACGGAGATGGTGAATAGCCTGAGGTCACACATCTATCTACGAAGACTTTGAGTCATGACTTGAATCCATACTTTCTAAATCTTTTTATTTTGTTTTATATTTTCCCTCTTTGTAAGTTTTATTGATGTATTTTGTTTTTGAATCACAAATATTTACTTTCACTTCATGAGAGGTCTCTTGTAATAAAGTAAAACAGTTAATACTAATTACACTTATAATACAATGACTTCATCTGAAATTATAAGCAGAATTTCACATCCATCCATAGCACCCCCACCTCTCTATTTTTACCAAATTAACAGGTTATTTTCTCTTCCTCCTACTCTAGTGATTTTTTTTCCTTTTAACAACTGTGCATAGTTGAGCAAAATAAATCCCCTCAATCTCTGTATCCAAAAATCCTTCTATCTCATCCTGTATCATAATGCTGTCCCTGCTCTGTAATGGATACCTAATTTCATCATTGGTTCTTTGCAATCATAAATGGTCATTGTATTGATCATAATTCTTATAGCCGGTGGTTTTTGTTGTTGTTGTGTTTGTCCATCATTCTCGGAGAGGACTGTGGCATTGGGGAGATGATGGCATGATTTACAGTTGATTCTGATTTGAGTGAGAGAGGGTTGTGCGAGGTCACCAGCCTCACTTTCTCCTCCAGAGTCATCTGGGTCCAGCGGTCAGATGTTCATCAGGATGACTGGAGATGGCCCAGGATACAAAGGGAGACCCTGACCCCACTCAGATGGCCCTGGAGCTGTTTGTTTTTAGAGTGCTGTTGTCACTGTATAAACAATTCTGTTTCTCCTCATTTCATTCATCAGCTGTAAAAAGTTCTTACAATTGTTCATTTTCTATAGTAGTTGTGCTATAATATATTCTTCAGTTCACTTTGTATCAATTCATATAAGTCTTTTCATGTCTTTTTAATATTTTTGGTTGAATCTTTTTAAAATTTATTTTTAATATAATATTTTATTTTCCCCCAATTACATGTTAAAACAATCTTTTAAACATTTGTGGGTTTTAAGTTTTGAGTTCCAAATTCTATCTCTTCCTCCTTTACTCCCTGTTCTCACCCCTCCCTGAGATGGTAAGCAATTTAATATAGGTTATACATGTGCAATCATGTAAAGCATTTCCATATTAGTCATTTTGTATAAGAAGACCCAAATTAAAAAAAACAGAATAAAAGAAAATGAAAAAGATCTGATTTCCAAAAAATTTGACAATATCAGTTCTTTCTCTGGAGGCAGACAGCATGCTTCATCATGAGTCTTTTAGTATTGTTTTGGATCATTGTATTGCTGAGAATAGCTAAGTAATTTACAGTTCTTCATTGTACAATATTGCTTTTACTGTCTACAATGGTCTCCTGGTTCTGCTCACTTCACTTTGCATCAGTTGAAATCATCTATGTCATCATATCTTACAACAATATATACTCTATCACATTCACATGCCATATCGGAATCAGGTTTTCTTCCGTTGATGAGTAGCTCCTTAATTTCCAGGTTTGTTTTTTTTTTAACCAAGAAAAGATCTGTTATAAATATAATTCAGTGTTCTTTTGGCTATAGTATACTAGCACTTCTTAAACAGTATACAGCAGATGATAATTAAATATTGGTTACTTTTTTGTGGAAGTATTTTAAGTTATTCTGAAGAACTTAAGCTCTTCTGGAAAAAAAAAACTCAACATTCAAAAATAACAAAAGGAATTTATGTGTGGCTGGTAAGACTCATGCAGACCAATGGATCCACAGCACATCTATCAGTCTGTACCTACAATTGTTATTTGCAGAGTCCAATGTAGGGAAATGGAGCTAGTAGATATGTTTTCAAAATTATTATCCACTAAGCCAGGAAGACCTGAGTTCAAATCCAGCCTCAGAAACTTACTAGCTGTGTAACTCTGGTCAAGGCACTTAACCTGTGTTTGCCTCGGTTCTTCAGTGGTAAAATAGGGATGATAATAATACTTACCTTGTGGAGTTGTTATAAAGATTGGAAGGCACAAAATTTGCGAAGCACTTAGCAGAGTCTGGCACATAGTAGGCACCATATAAATACTTATTCCATTTTCCCTTTCCCTGTGTTTCAGCCAATCTGGTCAACTTGCTAATGTTACAGACATAGAATATTCCTTCTTCTACCGCTGAGATTGCACAAACTGGGTGTGATGCCTGGGATGTCATTCTTCCTTATCCTGGAACACATAACTCCTTGTAGGGTTTAGCTCAAGTACTCCCTCCCCACAAGTCCCTTCCCAATCCCTCTGATTGTTGGTGTTTTTCTTCCTCCCACTTTGTATATATTGCTTTTTAGTAACATGTGCACATGTTATTTTTCCACTGTAAAATTTAAGCTCTTTGAAGGCAGGGACAATTTCACTTTTGTACTTATAACTTTACTGCCTCACATAGTGCCTAGCACGTAATAGGCACATAATAAATGTTTGCTGAATCGAATTAAATTGAATAAAATCAACTCAATTTAAGAAAAGAAAAAAAAGTAGGAATGAAGGGGAAAGATGCTTCCAGGCCTCAGATTATACTATTAAGCATCATCATAACTATTTGGTACTAGCTAAGTAATAGAAAAGTAAATCAGAGGAACAGAATAAATGAAGAATAATCAGAAACAATTGAATTCAGAGAAATATAGGTAGGTATGTGAAATGATTCTAAGTGAATCAAACTTAATCAAGAAAATGATGCTTATAATGACCTATAATAAATGATGCTTATAATGATTTAAAATAAAGTGGAAAGAAAAATAGTAACAAAAAGAAACAGAGCTGTGTGATTATAACCAAGCTTAGTCTCATAGGATTGATAAGAAAACTCACTTCCCTCATTTCTTTGCAGAAGTAGGGGCCCGTTGGTATAGGACATTGTATATACTATCAGAATTGGTTATTATATTGGTTAGTTTTTTTTAACTTTTTCCCCTTAATTTTCTTCCCCCCCTTACTTTTCTTCGTTTCTCTTTTTCTGTTATTAAAAAAATGACTTAACAGAGAATGAGAGAAAAGTGGATATATTTGGGATAAAGATATAGAATCATAAAAGAATAAAAAGAGAACTGGGTCTGGAGTCAGAGGGCCTGGATTCAAATTTGACCTTTCAAACTGACTGCCAGTGTGATTTGGGGGAAATCACTTAACATTCCTTCACTTCAGTATCCCTATGGGTAAAATGGAGGGATTGGACTAGATGGCCTCTAAGTTACCCTTCCAGCTCTTGTTCTATGATGTGAAAAGGAAAAAAAAAACACATTAATAAATATTATTTTTAAAGAAATTAAGTAGAACCATGTACAATCAGCTCAAGTTTATGCCAGTCCTCATTAACAAGTGCAACAGAAAGCTTACAATAGGGAGAAATTGAAATTCTTACATAAGTGTTTAGGAGATTATCTATGAATTTCATCTATCTATTGTCTCCCTATTCCCCATGGTTATGGATAATTAGAATTTGGGTGGATCTTCTTCTTGATGGGTGAGAAGAGGACTAGAAATATTCCTCCCATTGTTGTCAATTAAAAGGGAATTATTTTTCATATGTCCAGTCTATAGGAAAGCTTTACCTTTTCCTAGCACTCTAGTGTTCTGGGAACACTATTCTAAGAATACCTACAGAATTGTCACTATAAATTCCTGTTTATGATGTATTCCAAAGACATTGCAGTGATAAAATAATAAATCAGCATTGTTATTTTCAGGTACCTGAGCTGTGAAGCTAACGATTCAGCCCTCTGGCCCTTTTTCAAGACATTACCTAATGTATCACCTCATAATGATGACTGGAGCAAAACACTTTCAAAAACACAGCTATGATGTGCTTAAAGGTCCACCTTAGTTCTTACAACAAGACCTTGAAATAATTGCCTCCTGAAAGATGTGAAAAGAACTTTTGCTTTTCCTGGAAATCTGGTAGATACATAGGTAGATAGATAGATAGATAGATAGATAGATAGAGATATACAGACTTTTAAAAATGTTTTATTTTGTCCTGGACCTATGATTTCATTAGCATAGAGAACTCCTAGAGAGTAATTCCCTCCATTAGTGCAAGTTGGCACCTGCTCTATGATTTATAATCTTAGAAACTTACCTGGAGTACTAAGAGGTTTAAAGACTTATTTAGGATCAAATGACCAATGTGTGGTAGAGACAAACTTGAACCCAGGTTTTCCTGGCTAACTCTTTGCCCACCATGCCACTCTGCTTTTCTTTTCCTGCACATCTTAAGCTGAGCTATTTAAACTTATTTTCAACAGCTCCCCTTTTCTTTTTGGACAAATGACTCAGTATGTAAACAATCATGACAAATGGAGCCTAGTTCTGCCCCAGGGAAAATACAGCCTAATGTCAAGCTATGGGAGAACAGTACTCCATATTATCCCTGTGAAGGATTTTTTGCAGCAAAAGAATTGTTCCCCGAGTGAGTCTTATTTGTAAGTAATTCTTTGTCTGTATCACCTCAGCCATATAGCACAGAGAGAGGCATAGTTAGAGCCTATTCAAACAGAGCTGCTACACAGGGCCTTATGCTGTTAGAAGTGGTTTAGATAGAATTGTTGCTGTGCAAAAGTGAAATGGGCTGCCTTGGGAGTTACTGTGTTCCTCATCATGGGAGGTCTTCAGTTAGAAACTGTACACCTACTTGTACAAGGGATTCTCATTCCAATACAGTTGGCTCTAAATGGTCTACCAATCTATTCTAATGCTGATTCTGTGATCTTTTCCCCCATATTTTCTTTAAATTTTATTTATTCCTTTTGTTTTTATACCATGGTAATTTCTCTTTTTCTTTTCAATTTTTTTTTCATTTATGAAGCATTCCTTTTTTTCCACCTTCTATCTTCCCCCACCAACTGAAGTAAAAAAAAAGAAAAAGAAAAGAAATTCAAAGCCCTTGAATCATATAAAGAAAGTCAATCAAAACAAATTCCAACATTGGCCATGTTTAAAAACATGTTTCTTCTGCATATTGGTCTATTTTCTCTCTATCATGAGGTAGGCAGCTTTCTCTACCATCAACCCTCTGGAATCATGGTTGACCATTGGCTTTGACAGGCATTCTTAAGCCTTGCAGAATTGTTTGTTTTTTTTATAATATTGATCTTATAATGTAAATTGTCCTTCTGGTGCTACCTTCTTCACTCTGCATTAGTTCATACTAGTCTTCCCAAGTTTTTTTGAAACCATCTGCATTTCCTTTAGCACAATAATATTCCATCTTCCACGATATTCCTAGCATCCCTGCAGAGTAAATTGGCTGTATCTAAACTAAAAATATGCCTGCTTAACTCTACTGCCAAAACTGAGACAAAGAGAGATGGGAAAGAGAGAGAATTATAGAAAATGGTAGCTCAAGGTTCTTTCTGGCTTCAACCAGAAGAATATCAACTATGAACTTTATATCTTTATATTTAGCAACTATATTTACACATAGTAACACAATTCAAATTACTTTTTCTTTTTTCATCCAGATGAGCCTTCCTTCCTATCCTTTCTGCTTATCCTTTTCCTTCTCCTATGCCCTTTACCCTTGCTAGCTACACTCCCCCTCCCCAAACACCCATTCACTGAACTGCTGTGTGATATTGAAGGAACTTAAAACCTTTGTTTGAAATGTCATTTTAAGAATGTTATGCTCCATTGTAAGTGATATAAACACTTTCAGAAAGCAATTTTTAAAATCAAAAGCAAATTTGTGACTGATTTTGTATTTAAATTATTGCTAAATAAAATTATCTTAAGAGATTTCTTCCCCTATGGCCCTACTTCTTGATTCTATGGAAAAAGATAAAAGAACTTGAGACAAATAAGGAGAATAAGGTTGTGGAGGTGATGTGGAAGAGTTTTTCCTAGTGAAATGGTCAGAGATTGGATTGAGAGAAAAGAAATTTAGCTGAAATTAATAGTAGTTAGCATTAGTAACAATAATAGTTAACATTTATATCATACTTTTAAGATTTGCAAAGTACTTTACAAATACTATCTCATTTTATTCTCACACCAACCCTGGGTGGGAGGTTGGGGCTGTTATCTCCATTTTTCAAATGAGAAAACCTCACTTGTCCAGGGTGACTCAGCTAAGTAAGTGTCTGAGATCACAATTTGAACTCAGCTATCCTTGCTTTCAGGTCCTGAGCTCTATCCTCCGTACCATCTACTACAGTGGGGTAAGTTGAACAAGGATTAAAGAGAACCATCTCCAGGCCCTGGAATCAGTCCATATACCACTATTGGGTTATAAGAGAAGTAGTATCAAAAATAACCAAGGATAGAAAAATATGAAGAATTGTTGGGAGTAGAACCTCAAGAAACAAAAAGAGTAAATTAGTTGGCAAGACAAGGCAAGTGGAACAATTAAATGGATAAGATAAATAGAATGGATTGAGTGACTGGGACAAATTGATGAAACAGATAGGAGACTGGGGGAAGGATAAAAGGAGGAAAGGAATGGCTGTGGAGTTGTTGAAACAAAGGGAAAATAACATTCTCAAGTTATTAAGAAGTGATAATTGGCTATAAAATTGTTTAACTGGGTACTTAGTGTAGAGGTGTAAACACTCATGAGTAATTTCAAGAAATAAGGCTGAAAACCTCAATTTTGTGGAAAGTAAGGGAAATTATTCAGTGACCTGCCTAGAATGCCATGTTGATACTTCTGCCATTGCCATAAGCTACTTTTCTTCCTGGAGGAATGGGTGAAGGGACAAGAAGGCTGCCTCTAGATACCCCAGGGCATTGGGGGAAATGATAGGATCCTAAAGGAAATAGAAATCAAGATCCAAGCAGGGAGGGGGGAAGAGATCTGAGTGGCAGGTAAGACTTGACTCTTGTTAAAATGATGGTGAATGAAAGAGAGATGTACAGAGAAAGGGGAGAAGGAGAACAGCTCTATTTCTAGAGTTTAAAAATAGAATTTGTGGTCTTCCTGTAAAGGATGGAGCTGGATCCTTGAATAAGGTATACTGAGCCAGAGTCATAATCCAGTCATAAATTTCATCCCCTAAAGTTACTTATGAGGTCAAATTTGCCTCTTTATCAAAAGAAATAGGAGAGATAACAACATACATTAAGAAAATATACTCACATAAGCAAATCCAGGAACCAGAGATGAGGAACATGTTTTGAATGAAGGTCAAAAGAAAGAAAAACAGACGTGAGGCTGTCATTTGAGTATGCTACAGACCACTAGGCAGAAAGAAGAAACAGATGCAGAATTTTGGGAAATGGATCACAAACTTGGCATAGAGCCATGATAAAGCAGTGATGGGTGACTTCAATTATTTTCTTGACTTGCCTAGTGATGATTTCATCTATCAAACTATCAACTATCAAAAGGTGACAGAACCAATAGGGGGAGATTCTATTCTGGATCTGATTCCCACTGAGAAAGAGAAACTTTGTTGGGATAGAAATGATATGAACTTTATGGTGAAATGACACCTCTCTATCCTGGAGTTTGTGCTGAAAAAGGAAAGGAAATCAGAACATAGTCTGACATGTACTAGAAATTTGGGTAAAAAAGATTTTTCAGTGAATTCAGAGGAAAGAAAGGAGTATCTCAATCTCAGGAACAAAATTGCTTCAGGAGAAGTCAGCTCAGGAGGGATTAGGGATGCTCGAAAATGAAGTTCAGTGAATAGAGCACTGGGCTGAGAGTCAGAAAGTCCTGAGTTCAAATCCAGCCTAAGATAGATGCTGTGTGACCTTGGGCAAGCCACTTAATGTCTGTTTGCTTCCATTTCTTCTGCTATAAAATGGAGATCATAATAGCACCTTCCTTTCAGGAGTGTTGCAAGGATCAAAGGAGATAATATTTGTAAAGCACTAGCACAGTGGCTGGCACCACATGGTAAGCTCTACATAAATAATATTGTTATTGCTATTAAATTCTGAAGGCACAAAGGGAAGCAATTCAAATGGGAGAAAACAAAATTTGCTTGAAGAGATCAAATATATATTTATTAATTCATTTTAAATTAACAATAATAAACCATTTACATGATAATATGAATAACACATTTTATTGTAAAAAAAATTCCAGTACACAAGGATGCAGCATGAACCCAGCACCCAAATGTACCCAATGTACCAAAGATGAAAACCATACTACGTAACAGAGAACTGATATAAGTGTATCACAAAAATAGGACTGCATTCAATTACTAACAAGGAGTTGATGTCTAAGATAAGTAAGGAGATAGAAAGAGAACACCTAGTTGGCTTTGATGAATTCAAGTCCCCTGGCCTAGATAAATGACATCCTCAGATCCCAAAGGAATTGGCAGATGTAATTCCTGAGTTACCATCAGTGATATTCGAAAGGACATGGAAAATGGGAGAGATAGCACAAAATTGGAGAGGGGCAAATGTTGTCCTACTTTTCAAAAGAAGAGAACAGAACAGAGAAGAATCTACAAACTATAGGTCGTTGAGCTTCACTTTGATTCCCAGGCATATTCTAGAACACATCTTTAAATGTCTTGTAGGCAAACATTTAGAAAAGGAAGCAGCAATTGCAAAGCATCAGCATAGCTTAATCAAGAACAGGCCATGCCAAATTAATCTCATTTCCTTTTTTTTTTTGACCAGATACTAAACTAATAGATAAGGGAAATGCTGTGAATATAGTTTACCTAGATTTTAGCAAAAGTATTTCACACTATTTTTTTTGGAGAATTTCAAATGAATTTGTTAGGCAATGGAGAGTTATTGAAGGCTTTTATGCCCTGGAGAGACACAATCAAAATGGTATTTTAGGATAACTTCCTAAATTGTAGTGACATATAGGATAAAGCAGATGAATCCCAAGGTTTCTGTGGTGATCAAATGAAATAATATTGGTAAAGCACTTGGCACAGTGCCAAGCACATAGTAAGCACTGTATTATTATTATTTTGAAGGAAAGTCTAGAGATAGGAAGGTCTTCCCTTTAATCATCTCTATTGTATTAGCAGGGGGAGGTAGTCTACTTGGGCTAAGATGGAAAAAAAAAAGTCGTAGTCAGAAAGTTGAGGACAAACTATTAGACTAGAAAGATTTCAGATATCCAGATTGCACAAAACCTTTTAGTCATTTAAGGAGGGGTCTGATTCCAAGATAACACTTCAGAGTTAAACAGGTCTGGAAAGGATTAAATGAAGCAGAGACTGATAATAGCATTATACCAAATATACTAAAGTATAGTACAGGGCTATTTCTTTAAACTACTACTTTTTGATTCAATTTTTTGAAAATGTACATGATTTATTTGGTAGTGTTTTATTTATGTATTTTGCTAGAATTATAGTTTGATTTTTAGTTAATAACTGAGAAAGCATGCTAATCTCTCTGTGTTAGATATGCCTGTGTCTGAAGCCTGACTATTTGGAGAACGTAGCCATAACTGGGGCATAGCCTAATTGCAAGAAAAATACCTAAGAGGAAATAGTACCTCAATTATTGCTGAATTTGCAAACATAAACCTCTAAAACAACAATCAAAAAAGTCAGATCAGTGCTAAGGTTTCTGTTCTGCGGTGCATTCACATGTAGTGCTCTTACGCAAAGCCTAACCTTTCTAAGAATCTAAAAGGCATGAGTCAATGGGACAGAGTCCATCAGAATTTCTTTATTGTGTGTGGAATATATCCATAATTCAACCACAAAAGCAGAGAAGAATATTTAGTTTGGCTTCCTCTCTAGTCTCAGGTGTGGCCCTAGCCTTTCTAGGGACTAAGTACAATGAATTTCAATTTATAGATGGTTATAGTTTTGTCTTAAATAAATATCTTTAGCACACTTCCTGGTTATTTTTAAGGAAATCAGACAGTTTCCCATATATTTTTTTCAGTCTTGATGGAGGTTCTGGTTATTCTTTAACTCAGGGGTCCTATTTTGTTTCAGGGATGCCTCCAGCAATCTAATAAAGCCTCTCAACCCCTTTTCAGAATAATCTTTTTAAATATATAAAACAAAATACGTAGGAATAAAAAGGCAATTAACTATAACAAGTAGTTATCAGATATTTAAAATTGATATTAAAATATTGTTAAAATAAGTTCATGGGACTCAGGTCAATTTCTATCATTCTAACCTTTGTCGATTGGCTACATAGCAGATTTTATTGGCAAATTTGGGACATCCTTTGTGTGTATTTACATCTGTTCCTTTTTGGGAGCTTTGAGTGCTAGATTAGTTAACATGGCATACATTTCCTTCTATTTGGGATTAAGCAAAAATATACATATGCACATATTATATACACACAGATATATACATATGTATATATGTATGCATTTTTCTTTGATAATTTTGCTATATCTAGATATCTAGAAAATAAAATTTAAGGGAAAAAAGTTAAAAAAATTTTTAAAACCTAGCACAAATGCTTCATCCATTAGTAAGCCTTTCCCGATGCCCCTAAGTCTGGCCTGCACAAACTGCAGCCCTCCACCAAAAGATTTCCGGCAGCCTGAGAAAAAAGTAGTAGATCCCCTACATTTTTCATAGGCCACCCAAATTCCTTTGGCATGCCTACAGGATGTAAATGGCTTGTGGGGCCCCTGCCCTAAGTCAATATTATGTCCCACTTTGGGCATCAGGTAGTACTTACTTATTTGCATGTATATATAATATTATATATGCATTGCTTAACAAATAATATAACATTTATATTATATATAGCACATTACATATATATATATATATACATATATACATATATGTGTATATATATGTTTTGTTCACTCATGTCCAACTCTTTGTGACCCCATTGTGGGGTGGGAGGAGTGGAGGAATTTTTCACTTCCCATCTGACTCCATACCATAAGAGGTTTTTTCCTCCCTGAAAAGGTCTTGAAAAGCTTTCTATCACTTGGCTTATAAATGTTCTTGTCTGAAATGGCAACTTTGTCTTAGATGGATTTATCTGCCAGTTGTTTTGTTTGTTCTTCTCACTATCTGCTTATTCATCAACCCCTGGAAGCTCAATGACATAACTGAATGAATGAACAAATTAATAAGCAAATGAATGAATGAATGAATAAATAAGGTATGCAGGGCAAGGCTGACTAGTGAATAAAGTGTTGGGCTTCTGAAGAACTGAATTAAAATCTTTCCTTAGATATTTATTAGTCATGACCATATATCTTAACCTCTGAGCCTCAAATAACACTATAAAATATAGACATATCTAAAGACAAGAGATTTAACATGGTCAGACAATTCAAGTTTTAAGATATTGTCATGGCACCGTAAGTCTGTCTAATCTGAAGCTTCAAAATTAATAGGCTGAATGCTGACCTCTTCTCAGAAGTTTTCTGTCTAGACTTACCTGAGCTCTCTCATTGATTCATTTAACCACTGATTAAGTATACTCAAATTTTGTAAAATACTCTTAACTCTAATGGGACTTTGAAAATATCCATCTGGAAAGTAAATTAAACAAACAAATATAACCTTTACAGGATGACTAACAACCACTAGGGAGAAGTAGGACATTGAGTGAACTCAAGGTTTTCAGTTAGGTCACAGAAATTTAATCAGTGAGTACCCACCCCACACCTACTGTTATATTAAAAAAAATCCATAAGAAGTTTTCTGATGCATCCTAGACCTGCAAGTCCAAAAATACCCTTCTGAAATCCCTCCAGAATAAACTTGACTGATTTCATGTCCCTCATGAAGGCACCATAGTCATATCAATCTTAAACAATATAAATTTAAGGGTATTTTCTCATTGGTTCAACTCTCAATTGTCTTTTCAGTTACTTCATAAACCAATTTACAAGAACTTAGTTGCATAAGAAGGGGGAGGGGAGTATTCTTAAGAAAGAATTATTTCTGCTATTTGAGATACCACAGCAGTTCACCATCTGACCCCACATTTTTTCTGCCAGTGAAGCCCCAGGGCTCAATTGGATCAGAGGCCTCCTCTCTTGGCTTCTAACTGTTACCAATTTTCCTTCTCTTGAGTTGCCCAGCATCCTAGCCTTAAGATTGTCGAATAATGGTTCATGTCCCTCGAGGATCAGTTTAGTAGAAACCAGGTTCATAATTATAGAGATCAAATAATAAAATAGATCTGTGATTTCAGCAAATTGGATGTTCCATCCAAAGACACTGATTGCAGCCATCTTTGTTAGCCACTTTTTTTCTGTGGCCTACCATGTTTACCACAGGAGGTCCACCCAACATGTTGTGGTCATTCCTTGCTTTAAAAATTCTCTTCATAATATCAATTTCCCATACCCCAAAAGATAGACTTTGGTATCCCATTATTCCAAAACAAAAACCATCCTCAGGACAGGGCTCAATTTACATTTTTTCTATAGAATTTTTTGAGTAGTGGATAAATTTGGGAACCTTGAGGGAATCCACAGCAATGTTGGTAGCTAATGTTTACAAAGCAAAAAAGTATTACAAAGTACAAAGTATTGTTACTTTAAGTACACTTTTGAACTTGATCCTCACATGTAGATAACACAATTATTTTATGTTCATTTTCCAGATGCAGAAACTAAAACACAGAGAAATTAATTGGAATGCTAATAAGTGACAGATTTAAGAGTTTAACTCAGGTCATATGATTCTAAGTCATAGAATAAAGGAACTGCAGAACCCAAAAGGGACCTTGAAGCTTATCTGGTCCAATTTTCTCATCTTACAGATGAGAAAAATGAGGCCCTAGCCAAGAGAGTAACTTATCAACCTCATAAATCTGGGACAAAGCTTAAGATTTGAACTTGGATCTCCTGATTCCAGATCTAGCAGTCTGTCTGCTACATCATGTTGTCACTACTGAGAAACAATGTTCCATGGTAGAGTACTGAGCTTGGTGTCAAGACTTGGGTTCATATCCAGTCTTTAATGTTTACTAAGTGTCTAATACTAGGTAAATTACTTATCCTCTAGTCATCTCAAGGAGCTCCCTAGGACTTACCTACTAAGTCAGTCAAGTTGGAGAGATGGAGTCCAGAGGTATACTGAAGCCAACTCAGTTTTCAGGATGAGCATATACATCTTGGAAATTGACAAATTCTACAAATCAAGGCTTGATTTGTGGTCCTTTTGGTTGTCTAGACTTAAGAAAGTAATGGAAAAAAAATGATAAGAATAGATGAACTCAAGTGTGCCATTTATAGCATGCCCCAGGGAATTTCCCACAGTGAAGGAATCATGGGCCCTTTGTCTATGCCACCTCCTATCTGAAGAATCCAGTGGCCCTGAGGAAAAGATTGTTTAGGCAAAATCAACCCTTGGAAAATCATACCATAAAAATTAAGGAATATGGGCAATACAAAAGATATTAATGCAAAGTCAAATTTGCTCAAGATTACATTTCTGAAAACAAAATCATTTGGACTTTTATATATAAGGGCTGTTGTTATTATTTAGTCATGTCCAACTCTTTGTGATCCTGTGGACCACAGCGTACCAAAGCTGTCCATGGAGTTTTCTTGGCAAAGATACTGGAGTGGTTTACCATTTCCTTCTCCAATGGAATAAGGCGAACAGAGGTTAAGTGACTTACCCACAGTCACACCGCTAGTAAGAGTCTGAGGCCATTTTTGAACTCAGGTCTTCCTGACTTGAGGCCCAGTACTCTATCAACTGAACTATCTAGCTGCCTCGTATACATAAGGGCAGCAAATGACAAAGATCAAAACAGTGATTGGACATAAAATGCCTGCTTTATTGGTCATGGAAAAACCAATGCAAGAAATGAGGGGACAAAGCTGCTCTAATTATACCAAGCTCAGCCCTTCTACTATAGCTCTTTCAGTAGGGAGAATTCCCAACATGTTCTGATAATTTATTATGCACAAAAGGTGTACATTACCCTAATGAATCATATCATTAGCGCTTCTACTGCAATTATTTAGTATTTTCATAGCACTTTTCTGCTAACTAGCTCAAGGCACTTTAACAAATTTTGAATGACTAGTCATATTTAAGTCAATCTACACATGGCTTAAAATGCTAGATACTGGCCAGAACCTTCCCATGATCTGAATTCTGCTAACGTGAGGTTCCCTGTCAAAATTAAAGTCCTTTCAATTAACAGAATTGGAATGCTCCATCCCATAGGCACCCCGAGGCAAGAGGTGGAGTCATCATTGATTAGGATGAGGGAAAATGCAATAGTTTAAATAATGTGTGGTAAAACGGAAGCTGACGGAAACAAGACATCTGGCATTAGGTACCTGATATTAATATAACCAGGTCAGGGACCTTCAAGTCTCTGAGGGATCCTGCCCATTTCCTCCAGCAGGTGGTGCTTGTCACTCACTCCAGTATGGTTGTGGAGCACAGTTGGATTGGCAAATTTAGATTTGGATACTTGCATGAAAAGAGGGGTTATTAAATTGTGGTACACAAACTTTGAAAAAATATTTTGATGACTATCCCAATATAAACTTTTCCCCTTTGCAATCCTATGTATCTTATTTTATGCATCATTTTATGCATCTAGCAACATTATTCTGAGGAGTCTTTAGGCTTCATGGGACTTCCAAAGGGACCCGTGACATATAAAAGGTTTGAAACCCCTATATTACAAGGACTTCAAACATTTAAAAAGATCTTAGATTGTTGACAACAACTAGCATTTACATCACAGCAAGGATTAAGGAGAAATGGTGCTTAATGAGTGAATTAGAATATGTTCTTTCAATATTATCAGTTAGTAAATTCATAGAATAATAGACTTTTAATAACCGGAAGAGAACCAAAAGATTATTTTAACATCCTCATTTTATAGGTGAGGAAACTGAGGACCAGAGGCCCAAGGCCTTCACTGGGGTCAAAATTAGACAGTAGGTTAGTGGAAGATGTAGTGCTTTAACCCAATCTCCTAGTTTGCTGTTCTATGCTTTTCCCCAACAGATCTAAAGTACATACCTGAATTTTGAAAACATGCTTGTTTTTAGAAGACAATCAACCAAGCTCATGTCTACAGAACATCAGAACAACCTGCCAAGTAAGGCTCAAATGAGATAATGAATGTGAAGTGCTTTATGGAACTTGAATTTGAGTGTTATCTGAACATCAGCTATTGTTATTGTTATTATTAAGAATTAATTAAAACCAACAGGGGTAATTAAAACCAATGCAGGGGTAAAATAAGTCAAGCTCAAGTTTGATATCCTGTAGATCTTATTAAAAATGTCTTTTTTTTCATTTTTTGATTGATTGGGTTGGCATCATATGGGCACAACTTAAACAGCAGTCATGGTTACCAGCCAGGCACAAGACCACTGCTGGGATCCTGTAAATATCCTTTGTCATCTCCCAAATTACCAATAAAGCAATTCGCTACAAATATGCAACATAAAAGGGGGAAGAATGAGAACCATATGCTAGAGTTCTCCGTGTAAAATCTATAGCCATTAAGGGAATGATTTGCATTTGAAACTCCCCAAAGCGTGTAAGTACAGCAACCTTGAGACTAAGCAAAGTTAAAAAAAAAAAGGGGGGGAGGTGGAGATGTAAGAAGATTTTCTAAGCCAAGGAGAATAATAATCTCCCTTTCTCAACCCAAAAGATTATCCAGCTGAGACTAGAGTCTCACTCAGACAATAAGAAAGTATTTACCCAGGATAAGAGATTATCTGGAGAATTACCAAATTCAGTTTTCCTCTAGGAGTGTGATCTAATCTCAAAAATTTCAGAGGATTGCCCAGACTTTAAGTTCTGGTTTGAAAAAATAAAAGACAGGAATATTGAAAAAAAAACCTTAAGTATACCAACTATAACATTATAAAGCAACTTCAAAGACACCATAATAAAAATCAAAACAAGAGACAAAATGAATGTGCATAACACAGAAGTATAGTAATTGAGTTAATAATAATTTATTTCCACATTTATTTCAACTCTCCAAATTCATTTGTTATTTTTTGTACTAGACTTAAATTTCTTGAGGTCAGAGGCTATATCTATATCTAGACATATATACCCACATTCTTATACATATGTTTTATTACACATGTAAGTATTTAAATATGTCAACATGCATGCATGCTTGTGCGTATATGATGGGAAACTCTTGTAATTAAATTTTCTATTTAATAATTACTATGTTTTGTGCAGACCAGACACTTTAAATGCTTCCTGAATTGATCTGACCTGAATAAGGTATGGATCATTTCATTTTAGTAAGAATCCACATTAGATAGACAGCTTGGCCTGGTGGATAGAGTGCTGGAAACAGGAAGACCTGAATTCAAATTCTACCTCTTAATCTATCTAGACTTATTTATTACCTATTTATTATCTATTATGTGACTGGTGATGATGTATATCATCATCATCTCGATGCATATTAGTTATGTAACCAGGGGCAAATCACTTAATGTCTCTGAATCTTAGATAACCTTTTAAGATGATAATTTGTGAGTTGGTCAGTGGAGAGATTTCCTACGTAAAGGAAATCATAGGTCTTTGATGTAGTACCTGTGCTTCCAGATGACAATGGTTCAAATGCGTGGAATATTGTCGCTGTTGTTCAGTAGTGTCCAACTCTTCATGACCCCATCTGGGATTTTCTTGGCAAAGATACTAGAGTGGTTTGCCATTTCTTTCCCCAGTTAATTTTATAGATGAGGATACTGAGGCAAACAAGGTTAGATGATTTGCCCAGGGTTGTATGGCTAGTAAATGCCTGAGGCCAGAGTTGAACTTGATAAGTCAGGCCCCACGCTTTATCCACTGCGCCACCCAGCTGCCCCAGTCTATGCCTGGCTATTGCCAATTTTACCAAATTCTTTCCAGTTCCCTGTCTGCCTTACTGACTAGGCTGATGAGAGCTTTGAATAAGGGAACATAGAATAGCATCTGATTGTGTTTCATCCTAAATGCCTCAATAGGAAGACATACTGTTTCCTTTATCAAAAGATTAAGCATACAAGCTTGTTACTCAGAGAACAGGAGGTGAAACTAATGGTTAAATGGAGAGTCTTGAGCCCTCAGTGAGTCCATCTGGCTAGAAATCACCAGAAAATTCCTTTCCCATTGGGCATTCATGCTCAATTTTTACCTCTGGTTCTCAATCATTTGCTTCTTTAGCATATCTCCTATTAAGTCTTCTAGCCTACCTGAAAGCAGATACCTGTTTCCTTCTTTCTTACCAGCCAAGATTCACTAGGCTTGGGTTGGAATTCCATTCAGACTCATTGTACATAGCTGCTTTGTGCAATTGACCAAATCTACTGAGAAGTCAGATCCTATTTATCACCATTCCCTTCCTGACCTAGATGTCCTTAATATGCTGCCTGAGCTCTTGGGAAAGCTCAGGCCAGTGATATGATCCTTTAAATATTCCATTGGAGATGTATTTATCTTTAAGACATTCATTAGATATCCTTTATTACACAAACTGTTAAGATTTGATTTAAGGACTCATTCAGATAACATCCTCTCATATCCCGTTTTCCAAATTTAGAAAAGGGAATAACGAGAGAATGCTATTTGAATGTGTCCTTGGATAAAAGGAGATTTCATTATATATATATATATATATATATATATATATATATATATATATATATATATATATATATATGTATGTATGTATGTATGTATGTATGTGTATATATATATATATGTGTGTGTATGTATGTATCTCCATTACATGTTCCTGGATTTGGATTTCTTTTATCCTCAAACCTAGTCCCTTCTTTTGTCCAAATGGCTGACTTTCTGGGCTTCTACAATTTGGTTAATTATTGAACCAAGTGGATCCATTATTTCCTATGATCCATTTCTATATATGATTGTTCTATTATTGCTCTTCTTACTAATTGTCATCACTATCATTGTCAATATGGATGGAACATTTTGAAGAGCAAGATCCCCACCCTGGGGAGCTTATCTAAGTCAACATTTAACTTGAAATGTCTTGGTATCTGAGATGAGAAAAATAAGGGCTTGGAAATCAATTAAATAAATGTAAATAGTATTACTAACTCAATGATACAACAGGCAGTTCTCTCCCCTTAACTAATACACCATTATTAATGCGACACTTACATATGCAACAAGTCGCAAACATGTTATAGGAGAATTATAGGGTATCTTGAAGTCAATATGCCTCATTATTCTCATACTATTAAGTCTATAACTTTTATTTTTTGAAGTTCAAATGAAATAAAAAGGATTACCTATGGATAACTTGCCAAAGGGTATGTTCAGAGCAACTTCCTGCTCTCGTTGTACTTACTCTGGAGTAAGACTGGAGGAGTTAGGAGTTAGTTATCATATTTTAGACAGCTCCTAACATAAGGTAATTTTGTTCAGGAATTTGGTTGTATATGGCAGATGACATGCTTAATTCCTAGTAAGAACTACAACAATGACCGGAGGAAGTCCACTCATACTAAGATCTAGCACCCGAGTTGAAGAACTCACATCTCAATCCCTTTCTCATTTTAGCAGAACTCACACAAACATCACTGTGGTCCAGGACAACGACTTTCCTGTGATATTTTCATCTTAATGTGATATTTATTACTTCTGTTTCACAAGTCTACTTAAAAATTACTCCTGCATGAAGCCCTTCTTGATTAAAGGTACTCACCATTGATTATTCCATTACTTGTCATATTCTCAACATTTCCTCAGAGTTTGATGATAAATCAATTAATCAAATAAGCATTTATTAAGAACCTATTTTGTGCCAGGCACTGTGCTAAGCACTGGTGATACAAAAAGAGGCAAAAGACAATCCTTGTCCTCAAGGAGCTAACACTCTAATGATTACATTATTTCAAACCTACCTATATGTGGTTTTATTATCGTTGTTTTCCAAAAATGGTTATAATTTTCAATGTCCTAAAATAAACTTGCAGTTTGTTATAATATTTGATTTTGGACACTTTAACATGACCCAAATTTTTAAATGTCCAATCTCTATCTCTATTTTCAAAGCCAAAGATCAAGGTTTGGGGGGCAGAGGATAGCTTAGAGATGAGGGGTAAGAAAATTAATTTGGAAAGTTTTCAAGTTTGCAATATTTATACTAGTCTAGTCTCTTATTTCTCCCCTCCTTCTCCTAACCAGTATATTACTTTATTATGGAAGTACTTTAGTAATGAATTAAATTATCAGATTTAGGAAAGTAGAATTTCATCATGTTGGCAATTTTTATTTTAACAAAATATTTTCCTGGCAATTTCAAGCCAAGACAGTCCATGTTAAGATATCGATCAAAGCAGTGATTATGCAATAAATGGAAGAATAGATAAAACTAATGAAATGCAGTTTAATGGAGAGTGATGTAAAGGCCTACATTTGGGTTCCAAAAATGAACAGCAAAGGTACAAGATGGAGGAAATTTGACTAGACACCAGTTCATATGAAAAAGACCTGGGAGTTCTGGTGGACTAAAAGCCCTATGTGAGTAAGCAGTAGGACATGGAAACAAAATAAAAGCAATTTCCTTGTTCAGAAATATAACTTCATTTGTATAGGGAATTCTCCATGTAGAAACTCTCTCTGGAAGGCAGATTTACAACTAATCAGAAATTTCTGGGTAACTGAAAGATTACGTGACTTGACTACAATCAAAAAAATAGTATATTCCAGAGGCCAGATCTGCATGGAGATCTTCGTGGCATCAAGCTGATTCCTCTTAGGCTGCTTCAAATGAAGCATGCTGGTTTGATGGAAAAGAACAAAATGGAGGATCATATTATAAATTAGTATTTATATCAACTACCCCTCATCAGTGAAGCATACGTACCATTGAAGTGTTGGACAAATAACTGCATCTGCCTGAGTTCCACTTTTCTAATCTATAAAGTGGAGGAGTTGGATTAGCTGGTCTCTGAGGTCCTTTCCAGATTTAGATCTGATTCTAGGATCCCATGGGCCTTGGACAAATTTACTAGGAAAATCTCAAGCCACATATGCCAGACTAGGCATTTTGCTACTGCTCCCCTTCTTCCCACATCAAATATCACCCTACAGAAGGGAACTTTAGAGAATGTACCCCACTTCCCTGGAAGCATTGATCCACTTAGCTTTGGGACTAACCCACTATATCTAGCTGTCCCTAGATCATGCTTCACATTGTATCCAGTCATCCATCAGAAAATATGGACCTATCCAGATGTTTGCCATCTGCCCTACTGCTGAACAACCCCCTCCCTACCCCTGATGTCTACCTTTGTCTCTGAGAACAGTAATCAATCAATAAGCCCTTATTAAGCAATTACTATGGGCCAGGCATTAAGCTAAACACTGGAGATACAAAGAAAGGCAAATAGTCCCTGGCCTCAAGGAACTTATGTTCTAATTGGGGAGTCAGCATGTAAATGACTAAGTATATGCTAGCTATGTGCAGAGTAGATGGACAGTAACCAATTCTACCAGTGATACTAGAAGGGATGTGATAATCAGCTACTCTATAATTCCAGTCATAATCCCTCTGTGACTTCCCAGACCAACATGTACTTCTCTGGCCCCCATTCCCTTATGTGTCATTTCATGCTTTTATAATCTAAGTTCTTTGAGGTCAGATGCTTGCCTCGCTTTTGTATTTTCATCCTCAGAACCTAACAAAGTGGCTAGCAAGCACATAGGTTCATGATGAATGTTTTATCTTTTTATTAATCGTTACAGTTATATAGTGCTTAGGTTTTCAAAATGTGTTACATATAGTATCTCATTTTATCCTTACCACAATCTTCTGAAGGTGGTGCTATTTTTTGTGCCAATTTTATAGATGACTAAACCCAAGGTTGAAAAGGGTTAAGTGACTCACCTAGAGTCATAAAGCTAGTAAATGTCTGAAGCAGGATTAGAACTCAGGTCTCCCTAACTACTAGGTGCTGTATAAAAGCCAGTTATCATCATGACAGCTAGATGACACAGAGATAGAACACTATGTGCCTTTGTTTCCTCTTCTATAAAATGAGTATGATATAGTGCTTACCTCCAAAGGGTTGTTAAGAGGATCAAATAGCAGGTATTTAATAAATGTTTCTTCTCTTCCCTTCCCCCTAGAGCACATAGACAGTTGTCTTCATTGATTCAACCATTTGTTCATAGATAATTGCTGTAAGGGGAAAGTGACACAAGAAGAGAAAATGAGTTTGTGGGCTGGAATGAATATAGCTCAGAAAGTACCCCCAAAAATGGAGACCAAAGTTGCTTCCTGAGGGTTCAAAGCTTCAAATAGTCATTTTTTCTGGGGAATCAATGGGCCCCTGATACAGATGGTTTCTTTGATTTGAAGAAAAGGCATTAGAATAGACTACATACATGTTTTTTGATAATAAAGAACAAGGTCAATGTATATGACTAATTCTAACAAAATAAAATTAAACAAAGGCATATGCAGCAAAGTACTTCTCTGAAATAAATCTCTCTCTGCCCCTGCCTTTATACAAATGCTCAGAATTTCAGTAATACACTTTCCATTTTGTTTATCTTCATCTTTTGGTTTTGTTTCATAGCACATCCACAAAACAATAATTGCAGAGATTTCAAAGTAAAAATTCAGCGCACTGGAATTATCAAAATCTAGCAGAGGAAACATTAGAAAGCTGTTATCAGAAATGTGGGTACAGACATTTGGAAACAGTCATGCAGACAGATGTATTTGTTTGCCAACACAGCCTGTGAAAATAAGAATTATTTAAAAATAAAGAAACATATGGAATAAGACTTTGATATTTTCAATAATTAAATTGTTTTTCCCCAGTAAGGGAAGCCATTTTTTATCCTTTTACCTCAGAACAGTGTCTTTGAATAGCTCTGTGATGAGAACTGGTCAATTTTTCATGGTCGACTATGTAAGACAGATTTTTTCACTGGAAAAGGGAACAAATCCACTCGGTATATAATTTGAGAAGATGAGATAAATGCAAATGGTTAGAACCTCTTGGATTAGAAACATTCAATAATGCAAACCTCTTGCTGTTGTGCTCTGCATTTAACACCACTGAAAATATTTGCTATTATTTGCTTAAGTAATTGCTGAGAATATTTGTAGGTTTTAAATTAGTTTTGTCACTCATGCCTGGTTGCCTATGTACACTTGCTTATTTAGAGTTAGTGACTTATCAGTGAGTTACATAATAAATCTCACTTGATTTGAAAACTCCATGCATTATTTTCTTTTCCATTAGTGGTATTGTAAATTAAATCAGCTTTCAGATGATACTTAATAGCAACTAAGTCTAGCGTGTAATGATTTTAATTAATTTTGTGTCTCTAACTTCACAAGCCTTCAACAATTAATGCTGAATTTAACCTCCTTCGAGTTGCTGAATGTTTGAACCATAATCGACTCCCTTGGTACATATTCCAATCTCTATTAACATAATAAACTAAACCTATTTCTTGCTCTTAGGGCAATGAGACCGATTAGCTGGCAAATTTCACAAATTGCTTGTTCCATTATTAATCCATCATATGGCTAAAGTTCTTGATCCCACCCTTGGATATCTTAGAAGTATTTGTTGAATTCACATCTCTTAAAACCATGTGAATAATTTTCTGATCGGTTCTAAGGCATCTTTACCAAAACCATTTACTTCATTCCTGAGAAGCTTCAGTTTCTGAAACAAGCTTTTCACTCCTTGCTGATAAAATAACAGCTTTGTTGGACTTGCCACCGGATACTTATACATTAAGCTTCAACTAGATTGTCTTACTTCCCAGAAGTATGTATGGGAAAAAAGAAATGGAGGTGACTTGGAGGGTCATGGGAAATTTTCCCAGCACACAGAGCAATGTGAGAAATGTTTTATAAAAGTGCTAAATGAAATACTATCCTCAAATTATGAAAAGAAACATTCTCCTTAGACATGTTTGAATCAGCGGTAGCCAATAAGCTCAGCTTAAACCATTGAACTTTTGGAACTTTCAAGCCATTGGATGGCTAGGAAACAAGCCTGTGTCTGCATCTGTACTAGCACGAAAAGACAACTGTCTGGAAACTGCAAACCACCAGACACCCTCGTTCATTAGTCAGGTAACATGGTGAAATGAGAAGAAAACTATACTTCAAGTCAGTAGCCTTGTGAATCCTGGCTACTTTATCAAATAACTGTGTGCCCTTGCGTCAGTAGTAAGATTATAGGCCATGGTATTGCAGGTTTAGAGATGAAATGGACTTTAACGGTCATCCAACCCAATGTCTTCATTTTACTTGAGAGGAAGCCGAGGCCAAGAGAGGCGAAACGAGTTCCCCAAGGTTACACAGGTACTCAGAGTCAGAGCTGAAATTGGAACCCGGGTTCTCTGACTCCAGAACCAGGCCACCATCCCCTTCCTTTTCCTCCTTTTAAGGAGATCTCCTTCTAGAGCTTCCATTTAAGGAGGGCACCTAAGGCAGCCATGTCATAATTTCTCACTTGGCTTGAAGCCCTTTGGACTTCATCATACCCCTTCCCCCTCACCCCTTTTCAGATCCTTTTGTATGTTGTTTTTCCCCAATAAATTGTGAGCTCCTTCAGGGCAAGGACTGTCTTTTGTCTTTCTTTGTATTCTTACCACTTAGCACAGTGCCTGGCACATAGTAGGTGCTTAATAAATGTTTATTAATTGACTGTCCAATCCATTGCCTACTTCACCACTTTATCACTAATTATTATCTATAAAATGAATGCTAGATAATATGATTGCTAAAATCTCTTTCAACCCTGTGTTAAAAATGTCTCTTTGGGTAAGTAGCCCTGTTATTTAGTTTTTCTGTATCAGTAATAATAATAGTAATATGACCATAATCATAGCTGATGCTTTATGATTTATGTAGGAGCATCATAATATAGCACAGCAGTTCCCAAACTTTTTGGATTCATGATCCCTTTACACTCTTAAAAATTATTTAGCTCCCCACCCCAGGAATTTTTGTTTACATGGGTTTTTACTATGTATTTTTACTATATTTGAAATTAAAATATCTTAGTAATATTATAAAAATAGTTTGTCCTCAAGGGTCCCATGAAAGTGTTGCAGGGTCCAAAAGTCTCTAGACCGCATGTTGAGAACATCTTGTAGTGAATGATAGATCTGGAGTTGTAAGGAATCTCATCATTTTACAGATGAGGAAGTCCCCAAAAGGTTAAGTGACTTGCCCAAGGTCACTCAGAAGTGACCATCTGAACCAGGACTTGAACTTCTGTCTCATGGCTCCAAGTTTAATGCTCTCTCCATTGTACCTTGTCTCCTCTATAGAGTATTGAACTTGAAATTAGGAAGACCTGGGTTCACATCCTTCCTGTAATGCTTAGCAGTGATGTGTCACTGGGCAAATCAATTGACATCTTTGTACCTCAAGCAACTTGCTAGGATTTCTCTACCAAGTCATAGTCCAGTTGAGATCTGCATCAGAAGGGGGAGTTCCCACCCAAAGAGTTTCCCACACTGAGAAACCCATTATGTGTATAGTTTAAAAAGTACTTCTCCTACATGAAGTCATTTCATGCTCAAAATAACACGATGATGTACACAACCAAATATTATTACTCCTATCTTAGGGATAAGGAAACAGAAACTTAGAACAAGTAACAATCACAATGTCACAGTAATAAAAAGCAGGGCTGAGATTGGAACCCAACTCTCCTGATTCCAGAGTCATTGCTCATCATTGTTGTCATATTTCAATAAGAGGTCTTGGTTAGGTGACCTCCCAAGTTTCTTGAAACTCTGTAATTGTGTTATTTGGGGGATTCTTTTTTATACTCAAAGACTGCTATTAAGTTGCTTCTTAGAATTCCTTTAAAAATTCTATTCATTTTAATTGGTTTCCTGCATGGAAAAATACAATGTAACATTCAAAGAAGAGACTCTAAATTTTTGGAATGTAATAACAGAATAATGGAAGCCAGGCTTAGCATTGGATGACTCCTTTCCAGTGTTGTTTCTGTCTCTTTCTGACTGGGCAGCTGTAGACAAGTCACTTAACCTCTTAATGTCCTGGATAGCTCTCTACTATAAATTCTCAATTTCTATATCTGCTCATTTCTGAGGATCTCCTCCTCCACTCCTGCTCAACTACACATAGAAAAGTCATAGCCTCAATTTTGCCATCACCCTCCAATGTTCGGCTTCTGTATTCATTAACTGTGAAATTTCTTTATCCCATCATATGCCACCAATAACCTTTTATCATACCATCTTTCTCTGTGCCTAACTCTGTTCTTCATCCTCATCATAATCTTCAGTTTCTCCACCCAGGCCATCACCCCTCCACTGGCTGTAATCCTCTACTTTCCCTATCTTGGTCCCTTAGTGAATCAATTTAAATCTACATTGCCATCTATACCCAAATCCCTTTCTCCTTTATCTTAGCATGGATCTTGCCCAGCCAAACACCAATGTTGATTATTCCCCTAAGTCTTCTTTACTTCTATTTACGTGCTCCTTGAAGAGAGCTGAAGAAAATAATTAGGGCCATTATAAATATTACTTTAAATATTGTAAATATTATATCATTTATGTATAATATTTTGAATACTAAATATTTTAAATTAAATTTTATTTAATTTTAATTCAATTAATTAATTTTAATTAATTAATAAATTATATATTACAGTATCAGTAGGGGGAGTTCCCACCCATAGAGTTTCCCACACTGACAAACCTACTACATGTGTGGTTTAAAAAGTATTGAACATTTTATCAAATATCATACAGTTTTCACTGTATGAGTGAAGGGAAAGAGATACATAAAAGAGAATTCATGAATGTAGAAATGATGAGATTAGCCTGCAGACTGGATACATTGAGGTGAGTTCAAAGGAGGAATTGAGAATGACATGTAAATTGTGAACTTGAATGACTGGTAGGATAGTAGTGTCCTTGACAGTAATAAGAAAGTTGAGAAAAAGGAAAAATGTGTGGGAAGCAAATGTTTTTGCATACGTTTTTACATTTTGAGCTTGAGCTGCCTACAGGACATCTTACTTAAGGTGACCAAATGGCAGTTAGTAATGTGGCCAATGCCACGCGTCAGTATGATATATTCAAAACAAATAAATTAATGACAGATTAATAAATAACTTTATTTAATTAAATGTTTGATTAAATTTAATTAAATATTAAATAAAATATTATAAATGTTCTTGAGCTGTCATTGAAGCAAGGGAAGTGCTTTAACATGACCCTAATTGATACACTACCCCACTTACTACAGCAAATATTCCAAACCTTTATACCTCTCCTCAGGCCTCCTATAGCACCCTGTCCTCACCAATCTCTTACCTCAGATCCTCGCCTCATACTTCACCAAAAAATTGGTAGCCATTCATCAAGAGCTTCCTCTCCTCCCATTCTCCTCTTCTCACATCACAGAGAACTATTCTCCCACTCTTTATTCCTTCATTTCTGTCTTACATGAAGAGTGGTTACTCTTCTTATTGAGGAAAACATCTTTTGTTTTCCATTGTCCTCCATTGTCATCCCTACTCTTCAGCCTCTAGCTACTAGATCCTTCCTAGCTTCCTATAAATATCCTTCAAAAGCTCTCATTAATCTGACCGTCACTGCTAGCTACAATCCCATGATTCCTCCCCTTCTCGGTCAACACCTTGACAAAGCCTTCTGCCTTGGGAAGCTCCTTGTCCTCTCCTCTCGCTCTCTTTGCAATCTGGCTTCCAGTTTTATGACTCAGTTAAAACTACTCTCTCTAAAGTTACCAGTGATCTTATAATTGTCAAATCTAATAACCTTTTCTCAGTCCTCACCCTTTTTGACTTCTCTGGAGCTTTTGACACTGTTGGTCACTACCCAATCCTGAATGCCCTCTCCTTCCCTCTCCTTTCTAGGTTTTCATAATACTGTGCTCTCCTGCTTTTCCTCCTGCTTAACTGCACCTCCTATTCACCAAGGTCATTCCCACTAACATGGGTGTCCCACAAGGCTCTATGCTTTTCCTCCATGTTCCTACAGATCCAACGATTATCTTTTTGGAGATGGTTCCCGCATTTATATGTCTAGCCCTTCTCTATGCTAAGCACCAGAGCCACATTACCATCTACCATTTAGTCATCTTAAGTTGGAGGTCCTGTAGGCAGCTCAAGCTCAAAATGCAAAAACATATGCAAAAACATTTGCTTCCCACACATTTTTCCTTTTCTCAACTTTCTTATTACTGTCAAGGACACTACTATCCTACCAGTCATTCAGGTTCGCAACTTACACATCATTCTCAGTTCCTCACTTGAAACCACCCGATGTATCCAATCTGCAGTATAATCCCGTCATTTCTACATTCAATAATTCTCTTTTATATATCTCTTTCCCTTCACGCGTACAACCGCAACCCTCTGGTTCAGGGCCTTGTCATCTCTCTCCTATATTACTATAATAGCTTTCTAATTGGTTTCCATGCCTCAAATCTTTCCCCTCTCCAATCCATCTTTTACTCAGTTAGCAAGGTGATTTTTTAAAGAGTTTCACTAATGTGCTTTGTTTTTACATTACAAACATTTACAGATTGCTTCCGCTTTGTGAGAGGTCTCTTGTAACAAGATAAAATAGTTAAGTAAAACTAATAATACAATAACCTCATCTGAAGTTCATGAAATATTTCACATCTGAAACACCCTACCTCTGTCTTTAAAAAAATCTATTTACTATCCTTTCTACTCCCTGTGCCATTTTAAAAAAAAGAAAAACAAATGTATGTGTGCATGTGTATGTATATATACATACATGTGTATATATGTATAGCATACTAATTCAAATTTACAGAAAGGAGATATTCCCCAATTAATAGATGGATTAAGGATATGAACAGGCACTTCTCAAAGGAAGAAATTCAGCCTATCTACAGATATATGAAAAAAAAGTTCTAAATCACTACTAATTAGAGAAATTCAAATTAAAGCAATTCTGAGATCCCACCTCTCAGAATGGCAAAGATATTTTCATAAAGTACATGCCTGGACTTTTACCCTCCTACTCAATAATCTCCAACAGATCCCTATTATCTCCAGGATCAAAATACAAAATCCTCTGTCTGGCATTTAAAGCCCTTTACAATCTGGTCCCCTACTATCTTTCTAGTTTTCTCTTGCTTTGCTGTCTTTGACAGACTTTATGATCCCGTTTCATTGCCCCACTTGCTGCTTCTCACTTAAAACACTGCATCTCATGACTCCCTTTCTTTATCCTGGCTCCTCCTTGTCCCTGAACTCTTCTCCGTCCTCACTTCCACCTTCTCAATTTCTTTCCTTCCTCGAAGACTCAGCTCAAACCCCACCTCCTGGAGGAGGTCTGTCTCAGCCACCTTCCCACTAGAATGATCTTTGATTTTCAATGCATGTACATAGTTCACTTATATGGATATAGTTATTTGCATATGGTCTCCCATTAGAATATCAACTCCTTGAGGACTAGAGCCATGTTTTTGTGGTGCTTGTCACAATGCCTGATAGATAGCTAGTGCTTAATAAATGTTGACTAAGATCATAATTCACTCAAGCATTATTGACCTGAGTAGGTGGAGAGCGTTCTTTGACCATGTGTCCTTTTCACAGATGAACTCTCAAGTTTTAATCTGCCTCATTTGCAATTCTCCCCTCTACCTCTACTATAAGATCATGCTTTACTTGCCATTCTGAATTATTCAATCAATCCTGCAGTGGACCTAGCCCTGCAGTCAGGAAGACTTGACTTCCTGAGTTCAAATCTGGCCTCAGATGCTTACTAGCTGTGTGATCCTGGGCAAGTCACTTAACCCTGTTTGCCTCAGTTTCCTCATCTGCAAAATGAGCTGGAGAAGGAAATGGTAAACCACTCCACTATCTGTTCCATGAAAGCCCCAAATGGGGTCATGAAGAGTTGGCCCCAACTGAAAACGATTGAACTGAACAATAACAACAAAATTCAATCAATCAACCAAGAAACATTTATTATACACTTACTTCTGTGTCCAGAGCATTATGCCAGGTCCTTGGTGATGGGCTAGAAGATCAACGAGATTCTTTCCATCCATAACATCCTATGCATCCATGAGAGGGATTAATAGAGAAAAGAAAATCTGATTTGGAATTTAAAGGTTGGGTGAGAATTTAACAAGTGCTGGATTTGAAATAATGCACCTGGGTTCAAATCCTGCCTCCGACATTTATTAACTATATGACCCTAGGCAAGTCACAAACTCTGAATCTTAGTTGCCTCATCTATAAAATGAGGGGGTTGGACCCAATCACCTCTAAGATCCCTTATAGCTATAAATCTACAATCCTATAAGAGGGAGGACAATTCAGAGACCTCTGTAGTCTTTCTACAGTCTTCTTACATTATACACCCCTTCTGTGACACTGGCTTTCTTGCTGTTGCTCACAGGTGTCACTCTTTTCCCTGATTCAGCATTTTCACTGGCTTCCTTCCGTGCCTGGATCTTTCTCCCTTCTCATCTCCTCCTCCTAATTTCCTAGGCGTCTTTCAAGTCTCATCTAAATTCTCACCTTCCATAAGTAGGTCCCAGTCCTCCCTAATCTTAGTGTCTTCCCTCTCAGATTATCTAAAAGTTTTCTTGTCTATATCTTGTTTTGCAGTTGTTTGAATATTGTCTCTCCCTTTAGAATGTGAGATCCTTGAGAGCAGGGACTGTTTTTTGCCTGTCTTTTTATCTCTGGCACCTAGCACTATGCCTGGCTATTGTAGGTACCTAATAAATGCTTGCTGACTGACATTTACTAAAATCCTCAAACTTTTTTTTTCTTATAAACTTCTACCTAGACAGATTTCCCCCATTTTTTATTCATAAGGTTGATTTTTTTGAGTGTAAATATGACTTTCCAAGAGACGGGTACATGGCTCAGTGGATAGAGCACTGGCTGGGCCTGGATTCAGGAAGACTTGAGTTCAAATTTGGTTTTAGACACTTACTAGACGTATGACCCTGGGCAAGTCACTTAACCCTGTTTGCCTCAGTTCTTCATCTGTAAAATGAGCTAGAGAAGGAAATGGCAAACTCACTCCAGTATCATTGCCAAGAAAACCCCAAATGGTGTCACAAAGAGTTGAACATGACTGAAACAACTGAACAATAAGAAGAGTGTTGTGAGCTACATGTAGCCATAGGCCACGTCTCTGATATCTCTGTTCTAAACTATACATTCCTTTCATAATACCTTTCTGAATTTTGCCAGGAATGAAAAGCAATGGTTTAGCTGCAGTTCCATTTTTTTTCTTCCTCTTTTCCTTCCTTCATTCTTTCTTTTTGTCCTTTTCTTTCTTTCTTTCCATCCTTCCTTCCTTCCTTCTTTTCTTATTTTTGGGGGGCTAACATTTGTTACGATGTTCAATCACAACTGTTAGCAGTCCTTTATTGCGTAATTCCTTTGGACCATGTGACCTGAACAAATAAGGATTGGTTTACTGCTATCTTATAACTTATCTTATTTATTAAATTCCCACTAGCCATTTTGTCCAAAAGCCTTCCAGTGCAAAGATCATTTCCCCTGGCAATAGAAATAGAAGCAACATAGGAATCGAGCATCTGTACCTTCATTTCCTTGTGTGTAACTGTCTTCCCATTCACCCAAAGCAGTGGCTCTCTCCCTCCATTGATTCCGCTTTTTCCCCAATATAGCTAAACAAAGAAAGGCAAAGGAACCTTTTGTGACCCTTAGCATTATTCAAAAGTCTCAGCTTCTTCTGAGCTTTAACACTGCTCACATTTTTTGCAGGTTCATACTGAGTTTTTCTGTTCATGCTCTGCTTCTTGCCCTTGGTACTGTCTTCTCTATAGATATTTTAAATTTGTTTGGTGAGTTTCCTGTGTAACTACACAGTTTTATTCAGGCACCTCCCCCTTTTCTTCATCAGTGGAACTGTTTTTATTTGTGGCTTCAGGATTTCATTTTGTATAATTTCCCATTTCTCCAAGACTGATTTCACTTGCAGAAGCTGAACCCTTGGGATCCTACCTAATCTTCTTTCAAATTGTTTAAATTCTGTCCTCCCCAAAACTAGGGTGCATGCCAGCCTATTCATTGTTTTCCTCTTATTCTCTGTCACAGAGTCTAAGATGGAGTGGTCATTACTCGCCTCCCCACCCCCACCCCTAGGTTACCATTGTATCCAACTTTGTCCACCTCATTGATGATAATCAAATCTAGAATAGAACTTTCCCTTGAATGTTCCTCCAGTTTTTTAAAGAAGAAATGATAGATAAAGCAGATATTAAATATTTGCTATGTGCTAGGCATTGTTCTAAGCATTGGGGTGGATATGATGGGAATGATTGTTAAAGCAACTCAAGAATTTATTAACTGCTCTGCTTTTGATAAACAGATCCAGCAGATGTCTGGATAATTGGAGTCTCCCATCACTATTATAAGACGCCTCTTTGCCAGATTTATGATGTTTCCTAAACTCCTCCTTTATTTTCTCTTTGCTTCTAGGAAGCTAGAGAAGGTGCTAAGAATAAGGTACAGTAGGAATCTCATATACTGACACCCAATAAAAGATTTTTATCTGGAAATCTGACTTCAATAGGATATAGATCAGTATTTTGCAGTTTAGTCGATGAACATTTAAACAAACCAGCCTTTGAGTATCAGAAACAGAATGAGTTGCCTTAACTTGTACTTCAATTTTGCCAGGTTATTCAGCAAACAGCAAGAGCAGTGCCTGTGGAAAATTTCAAGGTTTCTCTCCCTCTGTTCAACCCCTCCCCCCTTCTCCCCAAATTCCCAGTCTTGTCCATAGAATTCTGAAACCAAGTCTCATCCATTCATCCATGTTGAGCATTTCATTTCACACCCTGGACCATCTGGCCAATTTGGGAAACAAATCTCGTAATTTGCATAGTAGAAGCGAAATTTTAATGAGGGTTCTTTCTTTGGCTACTGTTCTAGGGGAGCAGGGGTTATATTGTGATAAGTAAATCTCTGCATGAATATTCAGGATGTGCCTGCTGGGCTTTGGCTGGCTCAGCCAAGGGCTACAATAGGAGTTGCCAGCGCAGAATGTGCATTTTGGCCTCTCTCTTTCTTTCTGCCTCTGATCGATGTGACCCCCACGAGATGGATGAGGAGGACCCTCTGCCATCCCATGCCTTCCCCTTTCAGTCTCTCTCCAGGACTTTATTTTTACACACTTGGAGCCATGGGATGTTAAGCTGTATGGAATCATGCAGTCTAACCCCCTCATTTTACAGTGGCAGAAACTGGAGGCCAGAGGTCAAGTGATACTCCCTCGGTCACATTGGCAGTTAGTGACAATGCTGGGAGTCAGAATAATATTACCACTTTATATAGTGTATATGGTACTTTACAGTTACAAAGTGCTTTCATAAAAACTTTGGAACTCTAACCAACGCAAGGACAGGTCTTTTTCCAGAGGACTTAGGATACAGCATTCTCCCTACCTCCTGAAAGAGAAGTAGTGGACTCAGGATACTAAATGACACATACATGTTGGGGCATGACCAATGAAAGACTTTGCTTTGCTCTTATGAGGGTTTTCTTTTCCTTTCCTCTGTTCTCCTCCCCTTCTTTCTCCTCTCCCCTCCCTTTCTCTCCCCTTTTCTCTCCTGCCTTTTCTCCTCTGTTTTCCTCTCCTCTTCTACTTTCCTGTCCTCCCTTGTCCTCTCCCTTGCCCTCCTCTCCTATCCCCTCCCCTCTAATCTTTTCCTTTCTTCCTCTCCTATTCCCTCTCCTTCTCTCCTCCTCTTCCCTCCTATCTCCTCCACTCCTCTCCTATCCCCTCTTCTCCTTTTGTCTCCCCTCCCTGCCCTCCCCTCCTCTCGTCCTCGACCCTTCTCTCATCTCTCTTCTCCCCTTCCCTCCTTTACCTCCTTCCTTTCTTTCTCTCCTCTCTTCTCTCCTTTCCTTTTTCATTAAGGGAGGAAGGTGACTAGGGAGAGAAAATAAATGCTTGTTAATTGAAAGCATAATAAAATTTAAGTGCAAAATGTGAAGAAAAAGTTCAAAGTAAATGAAAAAGTGCAAAGAAAATCAAGAGCAAGAAAGCAAATGAGGCTTTAGAAATAGCTGAGGAAAGAAGCAAAATGAAAGGCAAAGGAGAAAGGGAAAGATATACTCAACTGAATGAAGAATTCCAGAGAATAGCAACAGAGATAACAGGGTTTTCCTGAATTACCAATGCCAAGAAATAGGAGAAAACAGTAGAATGAGAAAGATAAGGAATTTCTTCAAGAAAATCAGAGATACCAAGGAAAAGTGGGATTTACAGAAGCAGATTTTTTTAAAGGTGACAAGAATATACAAAAGAACTATGCAAGAAAGATTTTAATATAACTGATAATCACTATGGTGTGGCTACCGATCTAGAGCCAGACATCCTGGAGAATGAAGTCAAGTGTGTCTTAGGAAGTGTTGCTAACAATAAGGCTAGTGGAGGTGATGGAATTTACACCCCTAAAAGATGATGTTAAAGTGCTGCACTTAATATGCCAGCAAGTTTGGAAAACATGACGGTGGCCACTGGATTAGAAAAATGGTTTTGTCTCAATCCTAAAGAAGGGCAATGCCAAGGAATGTTCAAATTACCAAACAATCGTGCTCATTTCACACACCAGCAAGGTTATTTGTAAGGTTCTGTGAGCTAGACTTCAGCAATATGTGAACCAAGATCAGCAGAAGAGCAGGCTGATTTTTCAAAAATGCAGAACTAGAGATCAAATTGCCAACATTTGCTGGATTATGGAGAAAGCAAAGGAGTTCCAGAAAAACATCTACTTCTGTTTCATCCACTACATTAAAATCTTTAACTGGGTAGATCACAACAAAATGTGGCAAATCCTCAAAGAGATAGGAGTACCGGATCATTTTATTTGTCTCCTAAGGAACCTTCATATGGGCCAAGAAGCAAAAGTTAGAACCAAACATGGAACAACTGATTATTTTAAGATTGGAAAAGGAGTATGACGAGGCAGTGTGTTGTCACCTTATTTATTTAATTTATATTCAGAGTATGTCACATGAAATGCCAGACTGGATTAATCAAAAGCTGGAATTAAGGTTGCCAGGAGAAATATCAACAATCTCGGGTGTGCAGATGATACCGCTCTGATGGCAGAAAGTGAAGAAGAATTAAGAAGCCTCTTGATGAGGGTGAAAGAGGAGACTGTAAAAGCTGGCTTGAAGCTTAACATTAAAAAAGCTAAGATCTTGGCAACTGGCATCACTGCCTGGAAAATAGAGGGAGAAGAAATGGAAGCAATGTGAGATTTTATGTTCTTGGGCTCAAAGACTACTACAGATGGAGACTACAGCCATGAAATTAAGACATTTGCTCCTTGGGGGGGGGGGGACCAAAAAACCAATGGCAAATCTGGACAGCATACTAAAAAGCAGAGATATCGCCTTCCTGACAAAGGTCTGTAGAATCAAAGCTATGGTTTTTCCAGTAGCAATATATGGCTGTGAGAGATGAACCATAAAGAAAGGTGAGTGCTGCAGAATCAATGCTTTCTAATTGTGGTGCTGAAGAAGACTTTTGGGAGTCCCTTGGACAGCAGGGAGATCAAATCAGTCAATACTTAAGGAAATAAATTCAGGTTACTCATTGGAAGGTCAAATACTGAAGCTGAAACTCAAACACTTTGGAGGCATAATAAGAAGATGGGACTCATTAGGAAAGACCCTGATGTTGGGAAAGATTGAAGGCAAAAGGAAAAGAGGACAGCAGAGGACGAGATGGATAGATGGTGTCATGGAAACAATAAACATGAACTTGGACAGACATTGAGAGATGGTAAAGGACAGAAGGGTGTGGTATGCTCTGGTGAATGGGGTTATGAAGCGGGCACATGACTGAGTGACTGAACAATAAGAACACTTGTACATTCCATGATTCTCCGGTGCTTGCTGTTTTAAGAAGGGGATTAAGGCTGCTATCAATGGAGAGCAAAGAGATCTCATTACTGTTAGGAGATTTGGAGATCATAAATTTGATGATGGAGAAGATCTGTAGATTATCTAGTCCAGGGGTGGGGAACCTGTGGCCTCAAGACCACATGTGGCCCTCTGGATCCTCAAGTGCAGCCCTTTGACTGAATCTAAACTTCACAGAACAAATCCCTTAAATAAAAAGATTTGTTCTGTAAAACTTGGACTCAGTCAAAAGGCCACACCTAAGGACCTAGAAGGCCACATATGGCCTCCAAGCAACAGGTGCCCCACCCTTGATCTAGGCAAACCCTAATTTTTCAGGGGAGGAAACTAAGGCCCAGAGGTGTGAAGAGACTTGCTCAAGTTCACAGAGGCAGGAAGCTTAACCCCTCCAGCTCTCAATTCAGTGCATTTTCCACCAGAGGCCTGTGGCGGGATTAGATAACGCGGCATTGCGGTCATTGTTGACAAATGCCTATAATCTTTGCAGAATCTCAGCATTCAAAGGGACTCACCGCGATGCCGTCGTGTCAGGAAGAATATCATTTTCCTTGCTTGCATATAGTTATGGTTGAACATTTAGTGGGCATCATTGATAATTAGGTACTCAGTTACAGGATCACGGCTGTAGAGCTGTATGGGACTCCTCAGAAGCCATCTGATCCAACTCCCTTATTTCACAGAAAAGGGAAACCAAAAAGATTAAGATACTTCCCTAGGTAGGACTTGAATGCAGGACCTCTGACTCCAAATTCAATAGTCTCTGACACTGTGTAAGTTATTTTGGGGTTGGTTTGTTTGTTTTTTAATGAGACCCGGGAGCTTTTATTGCACTAGACATTACCTCCAAACTCCATGTACATTCCTGTTCTTTGTAAATGATTTATGAGTATCTCTTGCTGCTCGAGGAAGTTCATATTCAAGGGTATTCAGTGTTATTATTATGCAGAGCCTTCCTTTGGAGATTACCTCAAGTTCATCCTATTGTTTGCAGGCCATCTCACCCATTCAAATGTGAGTTACTTTAGAGCGAAAACAGTTTTTGTCTCTACATCCCCAGCACTTAGCACGGTGCTTGGCATCTAGTAAGTATGTAATAAATGCTAATTGATTTGATTTGGCTTGACTTAGTGATGGATGACTATCCCTAGTAGCAAACAACCTTGAGGATTTTCAGAACACTGGCTTCAAAGGGAAATTTCCCAAGCATCCCCAAAACAGTCCTGACAACTCCAGGTTTTTATAGGCCTGAATTTCCCTAGATGAACATTTTTAAATGCCTAAGGCCATTCTCTCAAGGACAGAGTTTGGAACAAGAATCTCAGGATCTTAGATCTAGAACAAACAGGGACCCTAGCATCCAGATAGACTAATCCCCATGACTTTACAGATAAGGAAATTTTAGGACACAATGATTTGCTAAAGGTCACGAACTTGAAAAATTTCCAAAGAGTAGCCAAAGCTTTCATCTCAAAACCTCCTTCAGTTTAGTTCTAGGACAGTAACAATAAATTGATGGTGAGAAAGGTTTTCAACATTAGGGAGAAATAAGATACCTTCTAAGGAGAAATTTTTCTTGAGGTTCGGATATTTCCTGATGGTTTTATGCAATTATGGATGTCTGTTTTCTAATCCTTAGTAGAAATGCAGAGTTGGACCACAGCTTTTAATCCATTTTAGAAACTGAAATTCATCTTCAAGGAGACTGCCAAGGTTTTGCTATTTCTTTAGGTGGAAAAAGTGTCCCTGTCATCATTGCCCAATCTTATCTGAGTCACACAGATAGTTATTATGATGTTCCGATTGTCCTGGTTTGTACAATTCTACTTGTCAGTGCCGTGGGGGAAGAGTGATTGGTAAGCACACTAAAGAATGATCCCTAGACTTTCTGAAGAAATGAGGTTAGCCACACAGATAGTTGTGGCCGTCACAACTTACTGACATCCACATCTACCTCCTACCCTCCCCACCTCCCCTAATTCCTCTGTAAGGGGTGAGAAAATCTTGCAGGCCAGAAAAAGCTGAAAACACTGACACAGCGCTGGCCACAGGCCATTCCAGTTTGGCTGGCTCTCACATTCACATGTAAACATGTGTATGCCAGATGTGCAGACAGTTATTTGCATGCCAACGCTTATCTGGCTGGGAAGATTTTTTTACTAAATTGCAGGATGCTTCCTGAAAGAGAAAGTCATGATGAAAATGTTTCAATTCAACCTCCTTTGGGTCTATAATAAAATGAGACCCACTCTTAAAAGCATCAAGGTAAAATAATCTATTTTTTTAGACAAAAATCATCCATCTTACAGCCAACAGATACAACTTATACCATTGGAACCAGAAAAAAAACAAAAAAACAAAAACATTGTTAGGTTTTGTGTGCCTTATTTCACTTAGAATGTTCTGAGATATTTTAAAACATTTCTGCCTTTCTCTATATTCCTTTGAGTCATGACTGTCATGCACACAAATATTTTTGGTTTCTTACCTCCTGGGGCTCAGCATCCAAACCTGCTCAACAATAACGGCAAGCAGCGGGGGCTATCTCATCTTTGAGATGAGAGAGAAGGAGTTTGTTTAGATAAAAGTAGGCCTTAGCTCAGGTCAGGGAATTTTTGGAAAGAGTATCAGTCTGTTGAGAGTTTTCTGTTCATCTGAGGAGTTGAAAATCGAGCTCATTTTAAGTTGCACAGTACCAGATATTTGAGGGCTAGAAATACTCTGGTGTATAAGATAAGTCTCTAAGATAGACTGGTGTGGAAATTGTCTTGCAATAGAAAATGTCACTGATTTTACTGATTATATAATGTTTGATAAGAAACACTGGAGGCAAGAATATCTGAGAAAGATATTAGGAAAGGCAGGTATTTCTGCCACTTCCTAATTTAATTTAATTCTTCCTGAACCTTTTAGGAAGAATTAAATGGGTCCCTGGTGCAGGGCTGCACATTTGCCTCTCTAAGTGCAAATGCGTTTTCTTCTTTAATCATAGTAAACCTTTCTCAACAGTTAGATGTAGAGATAACTGCTGTAGCCCTAGATTGTGTTTCTAGTTTTTGTTAAGCAGCAAACCACAACATCTAGGATGCATGGAGATTTTTAAAAAGCAAGAAGACTATTCATTATCTAACAATGATCAGCAAAAGTCATAGCAGACATGCTACCATTTTAGCTCTATCAATATTTGGCAAGGTTTGATTAACTTTACATAGGAATTTCAAATAATTATGACTACACAGACCATAATATAAAACGTTTTCATCAAGCACAAATTACTACCAGCATAAAGAATTCATTTCAACAGACACTCAGTAATCACCAATTATTCAGCAGGGCCAGCCTAGGAGACATGATACTAACTCTTCAAAGTGTCAAAGTGAATAACAGCTTGGCATTATTAAAGGAAACATGTGAGCTAGCTTTGCTAATACCAGCTGGTTTCTTTAAGCCCATATGATTTGGGCAAAAGAGTTCTGGAGCTTCCTGCTTTGAAAACAGAAAGACTGCATTCAAGTCTGAGTCCGGACTGAGGCCCTCACTTCACCCATGTCCGCCGGGGTTTGGCACACAATAAAGAGCCTTCTCTCTGGTCTTCATATGAAGTATCCCATCTGCCATCTACATGCCTTGGCACCTTCTTACAATGCACTATCACTCTTCTTTTGCCTCATAGAGACCTCTCTCTTCTTGTTAGCTGGAGTTCGAGTACCATCTTCTGCATGAAGCCTTTCTCGATCCCTCCCAAACAAACTTGTATTTAACTACTTTGAATTTATTGTGCTGAGTCTGGAGTCAGGAAAACCAAAGTTAAAATCTTAGCTCAGACACTCACAAGCTATGTGATCTTGGACAAGTCACTTGACATCTGTTTGACTCAGTTTCCTCCACTGTAAAATGGAGAGAAAAATAGTACCTACTTCCCGAAGTCTTTGTGAGGATCAAATGAATATATATATATGTATATATATATATATATATATATATATATATATATATATATATATATATATATATATATATATCTGTAAAGTTCTTACCATAATGCCTAGCACAAAATGGACACTATATAGATGCTATTGTTATAATTATTCATAAACTCTATATTGTGCCAGATATATTTTTACATGTAAATGTTGTCTCTACCATTAGAATGTAAACTTCTGTCAAGTAGGAATCATTTCATCTTTGTACTTGGATCTTTACCGCCTAGCACAGTGCATGGCACATAGTAGGCTTTTAATAGATACTTGTTGCTTAACCGATTCAACAATCATTTTTTAAGCTCTGACTGTGTGCCATGAACTCAGCTGGACATCAGGGATACAAAGACACAAATGCATTACTCTTCCTTCAAAAAGCTGATATTCTACCAGTGGGAACGATACATACTGTTGTTGGTGTTTAGGTTCTCAGTCATGACCAACTCTTCGTGACCCCATGGACCATATCATAGAAGGCCAGGCCCTTCTGTGCTTCACTATCTCTCAGGGTTCATGTTCATTGTTTCTATGATTCTATCTATCTATCTCATCCTTCGTCATCCCCTTTTCCTTTTGCCTTCAATCTTTCCCAACATCAGGGTCTTTCCCAATGAGTCTCATCTTCTCATTACGTGGCCAAAGTATTTAAGTTTCAGCTTCAGTGTTTGACCTTCCAATGAGTAACCTGAATTTATTTCCTTAAGTATTGACTGATTTGATCTCTCTGCTGTCCAAGGGACTCTCAAAAGTGTTCTCCAGCACTACAATTGGAAAGAGTTGATTCCGTGGTGCTCAGCTTTCCCTATAGTCCAACTCTCACAGCCATATATTGCTACTAGAAAAACCACAGCTTTGACTATACAGACCTTTATCAGCAAGGTGATGCCTCTGCTTTTTAGGAAGCTGTCCTATTTGCCATAGCTTTTTCCACCCAAGGAGCAAGCATCTTTTACTTTCATGGTTGCAGTAGCCATCTGCAGTGATGTTTGAGCCCAGAAATATAAAATCTCACACTGCTTCCATTTCTTCTCCCTTTATTTTCCAGGCAGTGATGACAGTTGCCAAGATCTTAGATTTATTTTTTTTCATGTTAAGCTTCAAGCCAGCGTTTACACTCTCCTCTTTTACTCTCCTTAAGAGGCTTCTTAATTCCTCCTCACTTTCTACCATCAGAAACAATACATACACAGATGAATAATTTCAAAATCTGGTCTGTATCTGAGATTTCATTAGTGAAGGAAACACCTGGGTGAGGAAACACCCTTAATCAATGCAGATCAGCAACTCTTTGGCCACTTAGGGTCTTAGAAAATTGCCTAGGCCAAAGAGAGGTACAACTTCAACCCAGGCCTTCTTGACTCTGAGGCCAAATCTCTATCAACTATTTTATGCTGTCCTTGAAAATAAAGACAAAAGAATTTTTTTTTCTTCAACCGAAGAGGAAAACAAAGTTTATTAAAGGTTCACCATATTGGGTTGAGTCTTGAGAAATCTCACCATTTGTGAGGCTCATTTTCACAAGCTAAATTGAATCTGAGCACCAGACAATGGAGGGGTAGGCTAGGTTTAAAAAAAGAAATTTGGAGGAAAAGCACTAATTAGGAATCAGTAAGGATCTTTTGAGGCTCCCTTGAGGGATCTAATAGGAAGGGAGAGCTTGCCTATTGTATATAAGTAGGCCCATTTTATAGGACTATAGATTACACTTTAGGGTGTAATGTGGGATCAGCTTAGAAAGAGGTTGAAATAGCGAAAGGCTTTAAATATCCAACAGAAAGCATTTGTTTTATCCTAGAGTTAATAAGAAGGCACTGACGCTTTAGTTTCATCTATAAAAAGGGGATAATAATACTTCCCATCCCTGCCTCACAGTGCCATATAAATGTGAACTATTATTATACCAAAATCATAATTCACCTACACATCCCCAACCTCATGCCTTCTGCCACAGTTGTCTGAGGCATGTTGGTGACAAAGGGGATAGAGCACTAGACTTGGAGTCAAGAAAATCTGGGTTTCAATCCTGCCTCAGACACTTAGGAACCACGTGACTTTGGACAAGTCACTTAACGTCTAGGCTTGCCTCAATTACAGACTGTTAGAATTAGAACCTTAGAGACAAACTAGTTCAACACCCCATTTTACGGATAAGAAAACCTAGAAAGGAATGTTATTTGCTCCTCAGAAACCAGCTAGTAGTAGCAATAGATTTCGAACCCTAGCATGCTGGTAACTGTTATACTGCCTTAGTTCATTCTTTCATCAGCCCCCAAAGAGATGATTGCAGACTGATTCAACAATTCTGGTAGCAGAGATAATGTCTGCATGCAGATGACCAAAATCATAAACTATAGTGAAATTCATGCCCCAAATAACAAACAGCAGTTAATGGTCTTCTTACTGAAGAGCCCTGTGAAAAATAGTATGTGAAAACAAAGTAGGGAAATAGTTAGTAAAGCCAACCTTGAACCCCAAAAGAGTTCTGTTTTAAAATTTATTTTGTTGTTATATTGTTTCTCATTCACCTTCATTTCTAAATATATTTCCCCCTATGCTTTATGCAGTAAGTCATGCCTTACAATGAAGCTTAAAAATGAAAGCTTCAATTCAGCAAAACTAATAAACACATCTGTCTTGTCTGACAAGATATGATATAATATTCCACATCTGTAGTCCCCCACCTTTTCAGGAAAAGAAGGAAGAAGGAGAGGAGGTTCATTTTCCCAATTACCCTTTGAGACCAAACCTGGTCATTAAAACTATTTAATATTCAGTATTTTCCTGTTAGTTGTGTTTTTTTAATCTGCATCGTTGCATTTATTGTGCATATTATTTCTTTGGTTCTGGTTCCTTTGTTCTGCATTAATTTATATGAATATTCCCATGCTTCTTTAAACTCTTCCACCACATTCATATACCATAAATTGTTTAGCTATTCCCTAATGAACAAACATCTATTCTTTGCTGCCACAAAGAGTGCTGCTATGATTGTTTGGGTCCACTGTATATGAGCCTTCTCTTTTTATCCCTGAACTCTTTCGGGCATATGCCTAGCTAAGGGAGCTTGGGGTCAAAGGGTATGTATGTTTTAGCCATTCTTTAAAAACAAAATTCGAAATGGCTTTCCAGAATGGTTGACCAACTCACAGCTCCACCAAGTATATTAGTGAACTTGCCTTTCAACTGACTATTTTTATCATTTCTTGTCTTTCCCAATTTATTGTGTGTTGTGTGTTAGGATGAAACCTTGGAATTGTGTTGGTTTGCATTCCTCCTATCATTAGTGATTTAACTCCATAAGTTTTCAAACCTTGAATTATGTTTTTGTGTGTATGTGTCAGACCGTATCAGGTAATTTGTAAACGGGCTGATTGTTACATGAACATTAAATGCAAGAAAGAATCCCTGAAATCTGATTAGCTCCATAAATGAAATCTGCCATGTCGAGCAAAGAACTTCTATTGAATTCCTTGATCTAACATTTGTTTTGTTTCTGCCATATCAGAAACCCAAAATTCCTGGAGTTTCATCAAAGAAGTGTTTGACCGATTTATAGATGGTGTTTTTTGTAAAAATCTCTCTTCTGAGGAATGCAACACCATCTGAAGAGCTGTAGGTTTTAACACAAATATTTCATTAGTCATGAAGGTTTCTGAAAACTTAAAGCTGTGAAGGACAGACATTTTGGAATCTTTGTGATTTATGATAAATCTAAAGGAAACTTGATCATTTCAGTTCTGCTGAGTGGTTAGTTCTGGAATGTGCAAATGAACTGAATCAGGAAACCCCCACTGATTTTGTTTCTTGAGTTAAAAATGTCTTAAAGACAGATCAGCTTAAAAAAAAAAAAAGACGTAAAGCTGACCTAGTGGTTAGCTGCATTTGGTACCATTCTTGTATTTAAAAAAAAAATTGGGGTGTGGGAGGGGCTTTCTTTATTGTGGCTTTTTGTTTTGAGTTGTCCTTTCCTGACATCCTCACCACCATGACTGAACCTTCACTTATGATAAAGAAAAATATTTAGGCAAAAATAATAGATGTAGCTGCCACATCTGACAGGGTATTAGTACATCGTTTACCCATAATTCCCTTCACATTTCTCCTGAGAGGTGGAAGGTTTTATTGTCTATTCTCCAGAAAAAAAAAAGATTGCTCACTGGAATTCCTCAGAAGTATGCTACCTTTTAAGTTTGTTTTCATTTGCATTATAGTACTCATTGTCAATATTTTTTTCTGATTCTTCATGCAAGTCTTTCATGTTTTTATTTCCTGTATTCTTCATATTTGGCATGACTTCTTGTACAATACATGTCTCATCCTCTCCCCACACCCCTTTGGCACAAAGCCAAAAGCAGCTTCTCCTCTGAAATCCCATTGATATTATACACCAGAAGTGTCAAACAGGAGCCCTGTCGGTCACATATAGCCCACAGCACTCCCAAATGCACACAAACCAGGTTAAAAATGTAGTTTCTGATTTTAATATGTTAATATATTATTTTTTCTAAAAAGAGAAGAAAACAAAAATATGTGATTTTCCAAGTAATATATGGCCCACAGGAATCCTTATGCATGGTTTAGTGGACCCCGTTTCTATTTCAGTTTGACTCCATTGCTATACAAAACTCATTTACTAACACAAATGCACACACACACACACACACACACACACATACACACACACAGCTTACCATTGTAGTTATCTGTGAATAGCTTATCTTCCTAGCTAAATATGAAGACAGGGACAGTGGCTTTATTTACATTTTTTATATTTCATTTATTTTTGTATTATATTGATTTATATTTCAATTCTATTTATATTTTTGTATTTTCTGTATAGAATTTTAGTTATTTTGTTCTTTTATAAGAATGAATGCCTTTGTTAACTGATTTTGCTGTTGGGCATTCCAATCCACATGAACTCTACAGCTGGAGAGAAAAGGAAACATAAATATATGACTTCCAAACAAATGGTACCAGAAAGATTATAGATGCAGTTCAGATGGAATGATGACATTAATAGGCATGCAGCTGTGTATTAAGGTGTGAGAACTGGTCTAGGGCAGCTAGGCAAGCTAGGCCCTACCTGAAAAGTGACTACATGATTAACCATTGATTGACCTGCCTATGTATGCAGTACCGATTGAGTTAGCTAAGTTCAGGTCCAGAATTCAAAGCTGTGTGATTACAGTCAGCTTAGCAACCTTCATGTAATCCAGGTATGCAAGCCTGGCAAATTTTCCTAATCTCGATGACCTTGTGCTCCAGCCTCAGTCTACACTATGGCTAATTGATGGACTAGAAGGTTTTCTTCCCATTCAGCCCCTGTGAATCTGCTCAGCAACAGCAATCAGACAGAAGGACAGAGACCCATAGATCTCCGTAGATCTAGGAGAGTTAAGAACCTCACCATACTCACAGCATTCATGTTGCATGCTTGAGTGCCTGTGAGTAACAAATTGTGTGACACGATCCTTTGAGTGATTTTGCTCTTTCTTGGAACCTCACCTACAATCTGCTCACACAAGGAAAGTCACATAAATTCAAGACTCCAGCTATTCTCAATATAAATTTCAATAACCCATTAGAAATGCAAGGTTGTAGGAGACATAAATTCTAACGATTCTTTAAAAATCTAAAGATTTCATTGCTCTGAGTATATAATTTATCTTGAAATCCTATTCCAGACAAAGAAAAATCACTGGCACATTTTTGAAAGTGTATTTACTTATTTTCAACATCCTTTTTAAAATTTTAAGCTCCAAATTCTCTCTCTCTCCATCCCCTCCCCTGTCCACTGAGAAGACAAGCATGATGATATACTTTGCATGTATATAACTCTGCAAAGTTATGCAAAACATATTCTATATTAGCTATGTTGCCAAAAAAAGCAAGAAAAAATGAAGAGAATGAAAAAATTATATTTCATTCACTCAGAGTTCATCCGTTCTCTCACTGGAGGTGGATGACATTTTTCATCACGAGTTCTTTGGCCGCATTAAAATAAAATAATTACTCGAGGGCCACACCCAGAATAAAAAAATACAGTACACTAACAGGAAGTGGGGGAACACACATCATAAATATGACAGGCAAAAGCGCAAAGTGCGAAAACAAACACAAAACAACAAAGTGACAACACAACAGTATAAAGATAGGTGCATACTGACTAGTCTGCATCATACAGATGGAACACATTCCACAGAAAGATTGAAAATTCCATGTGATATGTTCTTTCCCTAATACTGCTTAAAAACACCAAAGAAAATTAACATCAATGAGATTATTTATTAGTGATGGAATTAAAAAATCTAATGCACATTCCATGCAAATTATTATTTTATTTTTTTGCTCATGAAAATTAAAACCCATAGGTGGGCCACATAAAATTGCACTGCAGGACACATGCGGCCCGTGGTCTGTATTTTGGACGGCCCTGTCTTAGATTCTTGTATTGATCAGAGTAGCTAATCTTCACGGTCAATCATAGTTACAATATTGTTATTACTGTGTACAATGATTTGCTGGTTCTGCTCACTTCACTTTGCTTCAGTTCACATGAGTCTTTCTAGATTTTTCTGAAAACATCCTGCTCATCCTTTCTTATAGCACAATAGTATTCCATCACATTCAAATACCTGTTCAGCCATTCTCCAAATTGATAGGCATCTCCTCAATTTCTAATTTTTTGCCTGTACAAAAAGAGCTACTATAAATATTTTTTGTACATATAGGTCCTTTTCTCATTTCTTTGATCTCTTTGGGATACAGACCTAGTAGTGGCATTGCTGGGTCAAAGGGTATGCTCTTTGGTCATAGTTCCAAATTGTTCTCAAAGATGGTTAAACCAGTTCACAATGCTACCAACGATGCATTAGTGTACTGGCTTTTACACACTCGCTCCACCAGTTATTTTCCTTTTCTGCCATATTAGCCAATCTGATAGGTATGAGATACTATCTCACAGTTGTTTTAATTTGCATTTCTCTGATCAATAGTGATTTAGAGAATTTTTATATGACTATAGATAATTTTGAGTTTTTCTTCTGAAAACTGCCTGTTCATATCCTTTGTCCATTTATCAATTAGAGGAACTTTGGCATATTTTAAAACCGATTTCAGGTGAGAGACTATGGAGATAGCACAATAATAAAAAGAAGTCCAAAGTAGGAGGCAAGAGATGAATCCCATTATTGACTCTGTCACACCCTTCAATAACAGAAGCAACACAGCTAGAAAGCATAGAATGCCTACTATGCACCAGACACTGTGCTGAGCACTTTGAAAATATCTCATTTGATCTTTTTTGTGTCACCTAGATGCCTCCGATGCCTTTTCTGATATCTGCAGCTGCTAGTAACCCTGCCCCCATCACCACTTTATCTTTATTTTGTGTGTGTGCACATGCAGATGTGTGTATATATACATACATACTCATGTGTGTGTACACATGCACACTGTATATAGACACATGTGTGTACACACAATTATGTATGTGTATATATGTATATATGTGTATATATATGTGTGTGTGTATTCATATATATAAATATATTAAATCTCCATGTTTTCTCCTGCAATACAATGTAAGCTCCTTGAAGGCAACAACTGCTTCATTTTTGCCTTTGTTCTCTCAGCATTTAATGAAATCTGGTTGGTTAATTGATTCAACTATTTGTGGGACCTTGAAAAAGCAATTTAATTTCTTCTTTGTTTTACTCTCCTCATTTATAAAATGGGGGTCACATATCTGCCTTACCAACCTCATGGGACTGTGTAAGGATCAAATGACATTGATTATGTAAGTGTGCTTTGAAAAATATAAAGTGATAAACACAAACAGTGGATTAGTCTTTAATTATTAAAGCTACGCTTTCAGATGTTTCATTTGCCCAAAGAAAGCCACTAAATTGCCAAGGATTTTTTTTAATATTTATGTCTCCTCTTAGAGGGAGCATTAGAGTAAATAGAAAACATAGCAGAGTTCCAAAAATATATTTTTCCCCTTAGGTTGTTAAAGAGGATATTTGGCTCCAATATCCAGATACATCATAGCTAACAAAAAAATACAAATTCTTGTTAGTAAATGGCAACTTATAGTTACATCTAAGCATCTTTGCACTGAGTAACATTATTTTTCTAAAAGCTTGCTCTATCTCTCCTGGGATTTTTTTTCAAGGATGCCATTTATAGGGAAGAAAAAGAGAGGTAGATCTTGAGGAATAGTTCTGAAGGAAGCAATCTGATGGCTGGCATTCTGGGTCCTTTGGCACCCAAACTGAATATCTTGTATCAAGCGGGAGAGTGTGGGATATTGACTGTACTTCTAGTGGGATTATTATTCATATCCCCTTTTTGAGTGAGGGGCTCAAGGTATTAATTAGGTAATCAGGGTAATGGGAAGATTCTATATTTGCAAACAACTTAGGGAAGCAATCATTTTATTTTGTTGCTTCTTCATTTGTAATTCAGAGACAGAGAGAAAGACACACACACACACACACACACACACACACAGAATCTATGTGTATATTTTAAGACAAATGGCATGGTACTTCAAACAAGTGATCTTACAACCCCCAGCAGCTGTTCCTGATTTCTTTTAACAATCTATTGAGAGAGAGAGAGAGAGAGAGAGAGAGAGAGAGAGAGAGAGAGAGAGAGAGTGAGGGAGGGGGGGGGGGAGAGAGAGAGACAGAGAGGGACAGAGACAGAGAGAGACAGAGAGACAGAGAGAGAGAATATAGTAAGAGAAAAAGGCAACCAATGAAATGAAAATAGGGCAAGACCAACCCCGACTCCAATTCTCTCTGTTTTCTTGAAATGTACTAAGGAGATGACTATTTTGAAATCACTAATAATATTGCTGGGAAAGCCAATATAACTATAGCACCAAGCATTTATACATTCTTTACAGAAAGTTCCACCCAATGAGACTCTGCCTACTTTGGATATGAAGCATAAATGATCAGCAACTGTTGGTGTCCCACCCTTGGGATAGTTTGCCCTAGTTTAATCCTCTGGATTTCTTTCTCTTTTACATTGTCTTCTGATTCTTCAGCAGTTTAACTCAGTCAAGCAGTTCACGGGATGCAGTTCAGACGAAAAATGTCAAAATTCAATTTGTTTTCATTCAAAAGAATTGTATTGTGCCTGACACTGTGTTGGGTGATCCCAGGGATATAAAAGAAAAATCTGGCATGGTCCCTGCTCTCAAGAAACTTGTCTTCTTGTTTTCATAGTATACAGGGACATGAAACAATAATTTTAAAAATAATAATATACTACAATGCAACCAGTTCCTTTGTCTATTTCAAGCATGTTCACCAAACAGCAGTAAGATTTGTCAAGAATACCTGGTCTAACAAATGTGTTCTCAATTTAAATTAGTTCTTTACATAACAGACCTTCTCTGTAAGGTCTCTAAAAGTTATTAGCTAAGCTAAATTGTGCTAACTAAAAATTTCCATTAGTTAATATCAATGTGTGCTTTCCGTTGAACATGAGACTTGTGCTTCTTCCACGGCTGAACCTCACTTAGCAGTACAAATTTAGGGCTAGGGGTGGGAGTTTACATTCAATAGCATGCTGGCAAATATTTAACAACTGATGTAAGTTTTTTAAATATAAATGATATATTTTTTAATTTAGACTGCATTATTTTTCTCCATTACCTTATTTCCTCCATCATTTTTTAAAGTCTAGAAATCAGTAAAATAAATAAATTAAGTCCTGATATGTTGCATTGGCCAATCTCATTGTTTCCATTGAAAATTTAGCTCTTCTAAGTCAATTCGAATACTCCCCTAGTGTCCCTCGAACATAGCACTTTGTCTCCTACCTTTGTGTCCTTACTCCTGCTGTTTCTTCATACTTGCAATACACTCCCTACTTATGTCTGCCTCTTAGAATCTCTTGCTTCCCTCTAGTTCAGGAATGGAGAATCTTTTCATGTTGGAAGGCTGCATTAATATTTAGCTATAATCAAATAAGATCACATTCAAGAAACTTCAATTAAATATACTTAAAAATGTACATTATTTTGTAAAAATCTAACTATGTACTTAATTTCAAAAAATAAGAACTATTTCTTAATTTTTAAGTTAACCTTTTAATGACTTTGTTGTATCTGCTTTTTGTTGGAAAGCATTTGAACATTTGGCTTGCAGCATGGAGGTCTGCAGTTTTAGCTGATCCCCTAGGAGAGTATAACTCATTCATGACCTTAACAGCATCTTGATTTGGATTAGTAGAAGATCGTAGATTTGTAGCAATAAATGATTAAAAAGCTGGAAAGCATTTTTCAGCTATGTTGCCAAAGGGGTGAGTATTCTACTGCATTTTTGCATATTTCAATTGGATCTTTCTTAGCATCAATTATTTTAAAATGTCATCTACACCCCAACTGAGAAATGGTCAAAGGATATGAACAGGCAGTTTTCAGAGGAAGAAATTAAAGCTATCTATAGGCATATGAAAAAATGCTCTGGATCACTACTGATTAGAGAAATGCAAATCAAAACAACTCTTAGATACCACATCTCTCCTGTCAGATTGGCTAAAATAACAAAACAGGAAAATGATAAATGCTGGAAAGGATGTGGGTAAATTGGAACATTGTTGCATTGCTGGTGGAGTTGTGAGCTGATCCAGCCATTTTGGAGAGCAGTTTGGAACTATGCCCAAAGGGCTATAGAAATGTTCATACCCTTTGACCCAGCAATACCACTTCTAGGGTTGTATCCCAAAGAAATCACACAAGCGGGAAAAGGACCCATATGTACAAAAATATTTATAGCAGCTCTTTTTGTGGTAGCCAAGAATTGGAAATCAAAGGGATGCCCATCAATTGGGGAATGGCTGAACAAGCTGTGGTATATGAAGGTGATGGAATACTATTGTGCCATAAGAAATGGGGATGATGCAGTCTTCGTAACAACCTGGAAAAACCTACACGACATAATGCTGAGTGAGCAGAGCAGAGCCAGGAGAACGTTGTGCACAGCCACAGATATATGGATTCCGTGAGGACCAACCCTGACATACTGCGCTCTTCTCAGCAACCTAAGGGGCAAGGACAACTCCAGGGGACTCACGATGGAGAATGCTATCTTCATCCAGAGAAAGAACTGTGAAGTTTGAATACAGATCGAGGCGCACTACATGCTTGCCTTTTTTTTTGCTTCTCTTTTGTTTTTGTTTTTGGGTTGTTTTTTTTTTTTTTGGTTCTGTTTCTTCTTTCTCATGATTCATTCCATTGGTCAAAATTCTTCTCCACAACTTGACTAGTGCATAAATTAATTCAATGCGAAGTTATACATGACAGTTATATGAGATTCCATGCCATCTTGGGGAGGGAGGGGGGAGGGAGGGGAGAAAATCTGGAACTCAAAACTATGTAGAACCGTGTGTGGTAAACTAAAAATAAATAAATTAATTTAAAAAAAAATGTCATCTACAGAGAGCTCAATCAATTCCATTTGTAGTCCTTTAGGTGTCTTGGTGCTATCAACTAGATGGGGCTAAATGCTATTTTGAGTATGATGTGATTCTCAAAGTCAGTGAACCTTTCACTGCATTCTCCATTTAATAGGTCGATAACAGCTGCGTATTTTTCAAATGATTCACATATATCATCTTGGTCATTAATGACCTTTGCTAACTGGTGAAAATGTTCACCCAAAATTTCCTCTTGAAGAAGTGCTTTGAAAAAAAGAGAGCTTTTTTTTAAAAAAATGTTTGTATTTTCAGCCACATATTATACATAGACTTAGTTTTACCTTGCAAAGAAATATTCAAGTTGTTTTGACTTGACAAATCACACAGAAGGGTAACATCCCTATAGAAATCTTCTTTCAATAATTCACATTACTGATTCTGTTCTTCATCAAATTTAACTATCTGTTCTCAGAGAGATAAAATTTTGACTAGTACCTGTCACTGTGATAGCCAGCACACTTTAGAATGATCTGGTTAATCCACCCTGAATATTTCATTGTTCGACTTCAGCATGTTAACGAAACTGATGATGTTGTGTCGCATTTGCACAAATATAGTTAACCAACTTTAGCAGAGATTTTGCTGATGCAAGATACAATGAAGAGAAATGAGAGCATCAAGATCTGTTAATATTTTCTTTATCTGTGCAATAAACCCTTCACGTTTTCCTGTTGTGGAAGGTGCGCCGTCTGTTCATACACTAACTAAATTTGCCAAATTCAGTCCAACTTCACGACATTTACCTTGAAAGTTGTTTCAAAATTTCTACATCACTGAATGGCTTCCTTTATTTTTTCCCTGAGTATATAAACGACTTGATAAATTGCTTCAGTAACATTATTTCCAGGTCTTATCGCTGATTGAAAGAATTCTCTTTGCTTTTGCTTTCAATCTTTTAATTTCTGCAATACAGCCTTTCATACCTCTCACTCTAATTTAAAATATTTGTGCTCCTTATGAGTGTTATAATGCTGATGAGCATTGAATTTCTTTCATGTTGATACTGCAGTTTCACTAAGCAAGCAAATCATCTTATCCTTAGCAGAAACAAGATAATATTGCAATTCCCAATCCACATTTAAAAAAAAATCTGTTTTCTGGGGCAGCTAGGTGGCACAGTGAGTAGAGCACTGGCCCTGGAGTCAGGAAGACCTGACTTCAAATCCAGCCTCAGACGCTTGACACACTTACTAGCTGTGTGACCTTGGGAAAGTCACTTAATCCCAATTGCCCTGCCTTCCCCCCTCAAGAAAAAAAAGAAAAAAATCTATTTTCTTTCTTCAGTGTTCTTTCAGCCTTCTTTGACATGATAGGCTGTTAAGCAAAAAGAATTTTTAAAATATTGTCGAGCTGTGCAGCTATTCACAAATACCACTTCAAACAGAAAAACAGTGTACAGTTATCAAAAACTGATAACAAACTGGTATACTCAACCCCCATAAACTCTTGCCAACCAACCTGTTGTGGCAAGGGTGTCAGTCAGGCAGGGAAGTTAGAACTAAATAATGGGTGTAGCAGCCATCAATTTAGCCCTTATAGCTTACTTATGGTTCCTATTGTGCAGGTCAATCTAGGAGGATTATTTTGTTGAAAATTATTTTTTTCTTTGGTATTTTAAATTCATTCATTTTGAAAATAAAATAAAAATATAAAAAGATGAACAAAGGGGGCAGAGCCAAGATGGCAGCTGGAAAGCAGGGACTAGCGTGAGCTCCATGCCGAGTCCCTCCAAAAACCTATAATAAATGGCTCTGAACCAGTTCTAGAACTGCAGAACCCACAAAACAGCAGAGGGAAGCAGGGGTCCAGCCCAGGAGAGCCTGGATGGTCTCTGGGTGAGGTTTATCCCACACGGAGCTGGGAGCTGGGAGCTGGGAACGGAGTGGAGCAGAACCCAGCCTGAGTGGCGTGGACCATACAGACCAGAAGGCGGGCAGAGGGGGCCCTAGCACCCTGAATCAGTGAGCTGTGGCAGTTACCAGACTCCTCAACCCACAAACACCAAAGACTGTGGAGAAGGTTAGTGGGAAAAGCTGCAGGAGTGGAAGGAGTTCGCGGTTCGGCTTCCAGCCCCGGGGGCAGCGGAGGTGGAGCAGTTATAGCTGCTGCCGCTTCTGGCCCCAGGCCCACCTGGTGGGAGAAATTAAGTGGCGGATCAGAGCAGGAGTCCACAGCCTGCTGAAGATCTAAGCCCAGTCTGGGTTGGGGGTTCTTGGGGAAGGAGTAGTGCTGGTGTGACAGAGCTGGCATCTCCCCCCAAAATGTGGAACATAGAACTCTTTAGTCTACAAGCAGTCATACCCCACTGAAAAACTCAAGGGTCAAGTTAGTTGGTTGGGAATATGGCCAGGCAGTGAAAACACACCCAGATTCAGTCTCAGACTTTGGATTCTTTCTTTGGTGACAAAGACCAAAACATACAGCCTAAAGAAGACAACAAAGTCATAGAGCTTACAACAAAAAAACATGAACTGGTCCCAGGCCATGGAAGAGCTCAAAAAGGATTTGGAAAAGCAAGTTAGAGAAGTAGAGGAAAAATTGGGAAGAGAAATGAGAAGGATGCGAGAAGACCATGAAAAACAAGTCAATGACTTGCTAAAGGAGACCCCAAAAAATACTGAAAAATACACTGAAGAAAACAACACCTTAAAAAATAGATTAACTCAAATGGCAAAAGAGCTCAAAAAGCCAATGAGGAGAAGAATGCCTTGAAAGGCAGAATTAGCCAAATGGAAAAGGAAGTCCGAAAGACCACTGAAGAGAATACTACTTTAAAAATTAGATTGGAGCAAGTGGAAGCTAGTGACTGTATGAGAAATCAAGATACTATAAAACAGAACCAAAGGAATGAAAAAATGGAAGATAATGTGAAATATCTCATTGGAAAAACCACTGACCTGGAAAATAGATCCAGGAGAGATAATTTAAAAATTATTGGACTACCTGAAAGCCATGATCAAAAAAAGAGCCTAGATATCATCTTTCAAGAAATAATCAAGGAGAACTGCCCTGATATTCTAGAGCCACAGGGCAAAATAGAAATTGAAAGAATCCGTCGATCGCCTCCTCAAATAGATCCCAAAAAGAAATCTCCCAGGAATATTGTCGCCAAATTCCAGAGCTCCCAGATCAAGGAGAAAATACTGCAAGCAGCCAGAAAGAAACAATTTGAATATTGCGGAAACCCAATCAGAATAACCCAAGATCTGGCAGCTTCTACATTTAGAGATTGAAGGGCTTGGAATGCGATATTCCGGAGGTCAATGGAGCTAGGATAAAAACCTAGAATCACCTACCCAGCAAAACTGAGTATCATGCTCCAAGGCAAAATATGGACTTTCAATAAAATAGAGGACTTTCAAGCTTTCTCAGTGAAAAGACCAGAACTGAATAGAAAATTTGACTTTCCAACACAAGATTCAAGAGAAGCATGAAAAGATAATCAAGAAACAGAAATTGCAAGGGACTTACTAAAGTTGAACTGTTTTGTTTACATTCCTACATGGAAAGATGATGTGTATGATTCATGAGACCTCAGCATTAGGGTAGCTGAAGGGAATATGCATATATATATATATGTGAATGTGTATATATGCATATATCTGTGTATGTGTGTGTGCATATATATATATATATATATATATATATATATATATTTAAGAGAGAGAGAGAGCAGACACAGGGTGAGTTGAAGATGAAGGGAAGATATCTAAAAGAAATAAAATCAAATTAAGGGATGAGAGAGCAACATACTGAGAGAGGGAGATACGGAGAGATAGAATGGGGTGGATTATCTCACATAAAGGGTGAAAGAAGAAGCAGTTCTGTGGGAGGAGGGGAGAGGGCAGGTGGGGGGGAAATGAGTGAACCTTGCTCTCATCAGATTTGGCCTGAGGAGGGAATACCATACATACTCAATTGGGTATCTTACCCCACAGGAAAGAAGAGGGAGGAAGATAAAAAAATAAAAGGGGGGGGATGATGGAGGGGAGGGCAGATGGGGGTGGAGGTAATCAAAAACAAACACTTTGGAAAGGGGATAGGGTCAAGGGAGAAAATTCAATAAAGCAGGATGGGTTGGGAAGGAGTAAGATATAGTTAGTCTTTCACAACATGAGTATTGTGGAAGGGTTATACATAATGATACACAAGTGGCCTATGTTGAATTGCTTGACTTCTTAAGGAGGGTGGGAGAGAAGGGAAGAGGGGAGAGAATTTGGAACTCAAAGTTTTAAAAACAGATGTTCAAAAACAAAAAAAAAATGTTTTTGCATGCAACTAGAAAATAAGATATGCAGGCAATGAGGCGTAGAAATTTATCTTGCCCTACAAGAAAGGAAGGGAAAAGGGAATGGGAGGGGAGTGGGGTGACAGAAGGGAGGGCTGACTGGGGAACAGGGCAACCAGAATATATGTCATCTTGGAGTGGGGGGGAGGGTAGAAATGGGGAGAAAGTTTGTAATTCAAACTCTTGTGAAAATCAATGCTGAAAACTAAATATGTTAAATAAATAAATTTAAATTTAAAAAAAAGATGAACAAAAATGTATTAATAAAAATAAAAGGATGTGTTCTGTAAAATTTGGAATCAATCAAAAGGCCACACTTATGGACCTCGAAGGTCACATGTGGAAGACTGCAGGTTCCCTATCCCTGTTCTAGTGTCTGGTCAGGCACTATCTCCTGAAGACAGCCTTGCCTGATTTTCCTAACTGCTAGTAATCTCAACCTCCTCAAACTAGCTTGTGTTTGCTTATCAGTTTACAAGTGACAATCAGTAGAACATAAGCTCCTTGAAGGCAGGGACTATTTTTCATTTTGGTTTTTCTATTCTTAGAACTTGTCATCGTGGCTTGTGTATAGTAGATGCTTAACAAATGTTTGTTGATGTATTTAAAGGGATCTAACTGTATTACAAGAAATAATAAATTTGCAGAAGGGAAAATGAATGAACTGATTCACAGGGAAGCAAACCAGACCAGGAAAACAATATATATGATATCTGGAACAACAATAGCAACGACAACAAACACTGAATGCTCTATAATTATCAGAACCAAATTTGGTTCTTAAAAAAAATTAAAGTAAATCAAAATAAAATAAAAAGTAAAGTTTCTACTTTCTTTGTAGAGATGGAAGACCATGGGTATGTAATTAATGTTGCATATGATATTAGACTCAATGGATTAGTTAGTTTGACTGAACTGCTTTTCTTCTTTTTTTGTTACAAGGGATGACTTACTAAATAGGGGTAGAGAGTAGACTATATTAATAATTAATTAATTTAGAAATTTAAAATTTAAAATGTTTCTTTAGTTGAGTTAATCCTGATGCTGCAAGAAATTAGCCACATGGCCTTGGGAAAATTGCTTAACTTCTTTGGGTCTCATTTTCCTCATTTATGAAAAGATGCTGCTTAGACTAGGTATCCTTTAAGCTCCCATCCACATCTAGGATGATATGGCTTAATATTTCGATAAAACCTCCAATAGGGACGACATTAAAGTGATTCCAGGAATACCATCACAAACAGTCTGCTAACTTTCGATCAATAAAGGACAATATATCATAATCTGTTTATAAATCTCAAAATTATATTTGACAGCTCTCCAAGTCAATTTCTGCCATCATACTCACCTCCTTGCAACAACTCCTTTGTGCCGTAACTCTTTATGTATGTCCGTGTGTATGTCTGTCTTTCTCTCTCTTCTTTGTCTGTTTGACATGGCTCTCATGCATCAATTTTCCCATCACCCTTATTGCTTTGTTGGTGAGTAATTATCAGTAATTATCCACTCAGGGGACATCAGCATCAGAACCCTTCCTCCAGTATGATCTCCAGCACCTAATGCAGTGCCTGGAGCATAGTGCATGTTTAATAAATGCTTGTGAATGAATGAATGAATGAATGAAGACTCTGAGGGAAATGCAAAGTAATTGCCCTCACAAAAAGTTTAAGGATTTGTATGAGTCCATCTCACAAACAAATACAACCCAGTGATTCCAGTGGTCCAATTTTACTTTTATTTTTTTTATTTTTTTGGCTGGGGTGGGGAAGGCAGGGTAATTGGGGTTAAGTGACTTTCCCAAGGTCACACAGCTAGTAAGTGTGTCAAGTGTCTGAGGTCACATTTGAACTCAGGTCCTCCTGACTCCAGGGCTGGTGCTCTAATCACTGCACCACCTAGCTGCCCCTCCTTTGACTTTTTTAGACAGTTACACAAATGATAAGGTTAACATCTCTAGGTCCCTATCCCTTATAGTCTCATGGAAACACACTGTGGTGAATTGATCTCAAAGAGCCTATCAGTTCTATAAAATCTGGTCCTATAAAGGCACAGGCATGTAACAACAAACACCACCAACAACTTAGATTTATGAAGTGCTTGGCTGTTAATTAAGTATTTTATGTTCATTATCTAACCGTATGCTCAGAACAACCCTGTCAGGCACACACGAATTTGTTGTTGCCTTTCTTCATTTTATAGATACGGAAACAGCCTCAGGGAATTTAAGTAACTTGCCCAAAGTAATATAACTATTAAATAGTTGATCCAAGGCTTGAACCTAAGTGTTCTGTTCCCATGGGACATTGGTAACTCTAACTTGATAATTACCATGTGCTATTTTGTATTATATTGATCTGTGTCAATATATTGTCTCCTTACCTGAATGTAAGCTCCTATAGATCAGGAAGAAGTTTGTTTGTTTTTTAATCTAAACTTTGCACCACCCCTGTTGTCTAACTGTATTCTTCATATAACAGGCATTTTGTAAGTGTTTGTCATACTTTTATTTCTAAATACAAGTTTTTTCTTCTTTCCAGTACTCTATACCCACAGAGAAATCATATAGGATTATAATTTTAAAGAAAGATTCCAATTGAGATTTTAATTGATAAACTATGATACTGGACATTGACTATTGATCAATTACCATTTATTAAACATCTATTACCTGCCAGACACTGCTGGGTGCAGAAGATAAAAAGAGAAGATGAAACCATCTGTTCCCTCAAGGAGTTTACATTCTTTTGGGGAAATAGCATGTATACACCAAATAAATACAAGGTGATTTCCAAGAGAGGAAGCATTAGCAGCTCAAGGGATGAGAAAGAGGTTCATGTAGGAACAGTTGATCTGGTCTTTGATAGAAACTAAGTCTTGAATGAAGCAGAGGTAAGGAGAGAACTCATTTTAGGCACAGGGGAACCCCTGTACAAAATAACAGAGATGGGAGATAGAGTGCGGTCTATGAGGGGCAACAAGAAGGTGGGTATTATCGGACCACAGGGTTTATGTAGGGGACTAAAGTAGAAGTGAGGAAAGGATGCGTAGCATCACAGACACTGGGAAGTAGGGAAGAGATTGGTAAATTGCTAACAGAACATATGAACTTCATCTTCCAGACTGTTCTCTGTCCTTTGTGTGCAAAGTAGAAACTGCTGCTGCTGCCCCTGCTGCTGCCGCAGCATTTTCCCATGAGAACAAACAGAGCTGATGAAGTGAATGCATTAGCAGCATTCTTGTCTACTACTTGAACTCCAGGGCCAGGGAATAGTCTTCCATTTGTATAAAGACATTGAGATCAAATCTATTCAACTAGAAACCCTGTGTCATAAAAGAATCAAATTTCGGAGGTATTAGGAATGTTACCCACTATCTCAGTCAACAGACTAAGTAGGCATTTGCCTAAATTATACAAATAACTTTTTAAAAATCTTGTGCTTCTTCTCATCCTTTCCCCTCTTCCCAATTACCCAGACTTTGTGAACCCAGATCGTTGGATCACTGCCATCCCTTTACTTTTCTCTCTCTTTGGTAGACTTACTGCCCAGCTTTCAGTAAAGGTGGTATACCAGTATCCCACTATACCATGACAATCTGGTTTTTTGTGTGGTTTTTCTGCGTTTTTGGCTTCTCTCATCTGAAATATATACATACATACATACATACATGCATACATATATATTATATATGTGTGTGTGTGTGTATATATATATATATATGTATATATATTTCTCTGCTGATCTCTCACTTTTTCCAAGTTAATTCCATGCCCTGAGTCTAAACTGATAGGCTCCTAACTGAAATCAGAGACCTTCTCCAGATATGTTTTGATTTATGAGCAATCTAAGACAATTTGGGGGTGCAGTCACTGTGACAGAGCAGCCTTGAATTCAGATCAAGTTGTCCTTTTTAGGCTGGATAGAATCTGTTTCAATTAGACTGAGATGCTTTTCATGCAAAAGTTCAATATTGCCACCATCATGGCACAGTAGGTTATAACAGTAGGCTGTAGACTTGCCCTACACTCCACTATGAAGTTGAAAACCGCTCTTTGGTATTATCCCCCCCTTCGTATTCTGTAACCCTTCCTCCTATTCTGCTGACCTCCTCCCCCTAGTGTAGGGCCCCCTATTTCTCTGTATACCTGGAGCTTGCTTTCTCAAATCCAGAAACAGCCACTTACTTTCTGTGTGGCCTTGGTAAGGCAGTCGCTCTCTCTGGATTCATTTTTCTCATTTAAACAATGAGAGTTAAACTAGATGACCACTGAGGTCCCTTCCCTACAATCCTATGGTCTTGTTCCCTTCAAAATTTACCTGATCTGTAACCTATATTGAGGGAGATTTGCTAGGCACAATGATTTTACAAAAATATTAGGTTTAACTGTTACCTCTCTGAGGTGTGTTAGCATTTAAGACGGCACTCCAGGAAATATAATGCCTTAACCAAAATAAACAGCTGCCCAAATGGTAGCATTTCAAGTAAAATAGCAACATAGTTTTAAGGAGAAGCAAAGGCACATGATGTCTATAACTTTTTCAGTTTTAATATTTAGAATATACATTTCTTGCCTAACAGAATAGCTTTTTATAAGCAATTCAAAAATACTATCTGATTTGTCTTCTTAACATGGGGGCCAGCTCTCATGAATTCTAATTTGCTGATTAGACAAATGAGGCATGGAAAGCATCCTTGAGTGTCACATGGTAATTTTCTACCACTGAATAAAAAACCAGAGAATTGAGCAATCATAATTGGGTCCTAATTTTGAGCCCAGCCCCTTCCCTTCCCTTCCCTTCCCTTCTCCCTCCTCACTCTAATGTCTCTCCTCTCTTCTTTCTCTTGCCTCTTCCTTTCTCTTCTCTCCTCTTTTTCTGTCTTCCTCCCCCTCCTTCTTCTTTCTCTCTCAAAACTAGATAAAAGACTCATTTTCCTCAGGAGATGAGCCTGTGTTCATTTTTGGTCCCTCTGTATTTGTGCATGCTGTAAAGTGTCATATCTGATTTCTGGGCTACGTCTAGACCAACATACCCGAGTAGTGTGCCACATGTCTAACATAAACTTGCCTTTTGTATTCAGGCTATTTTCTTGGCCTGTGACTTTTCAGATAATGACTCACACACAAGGGGCTCGTTTGCATAATATATTTCCCTTAATGAAAGGGGGGGGGGTGAAATCTTCCCATTTGGTGTGAGTTAATTAACCATCTTTTACACCAGCTCCTATAATGGCCTCAGAACTCTCCTATACTCTCTGAGTAATCAAAAGGCTTTGTCAGACTTGATTCTATTTCTAAAGGTAGAAAAATAGCAAATTTGGCAGGATGGGAAGAAGAAAAGAAGGAAAGGAGGACTCCCCTTTTCCCAAAGTTGTACCCCCAAAACAAACAAGCACAAGAAGGCAAAGAGGTCTAACATCGGCACTGTGCTTGAAGAAAATATAAGACCAAGAGGTCTCTAACATAATTAGGATGGCTCTGCAGAATTGGGTATCTATGGCTGCCACCTTATCCTGAGGTAAGCATAATCTCTATCCTACATAAATTTAATTCAGGTCATCAGTTCCCAGCTTCATTCAGTCAATGACACATCTAAATGCTGTATTTAAAGTCAGAGGACTATGAGATAGGACCTATGTGCCTTTGGGCAAGTGACTGAACCTCCTGGGTCTCAGTTTCCTTCCCTGTGAACTGAGGGGAGTTGGATCATCCCTGAAGCTATGATCCTTTGATTTATGAGTCGATTGGCACATGTCTTATCCACTGTTCTGGTCCTTTGTCCATATTCACAGCCACATCAAACACAGGTACACAAGATTACTGTAGTTCCTCCTACATTTACTCTTTCTACTTTCTTATTCAAAGGAAATCCTCCAAAGCAGGGCATTGGTCAAGAAGGCTGGATGTAAAGATGAAGCAAAGACACAATCTTGTTGTATAATAATTGGAAAACAAAGGCACAGGCTGTCTGAAGCAATCAAGATTATATTCCCTCCCCAGTCATAGAGGCCGTATGACATAGTGAATTGAGTCCTGGATCTAGAAGAAGGAGGCCTGGGTTCAAATTCTGCCTCACATAGTAACTAGTGTGATTATGACCAAGTCATGTGACTTCTCTCAGTCCCAGTTTCCTTAGTTGTAAAATGAAAATAATAAAATCTTTAGTACTTGCCTAACAAAATTGTTTAATAATTCAATTCATTAAGTACTTATTGAATACTGGCTGTTCAGACACTGGGGTGTGGGGATGGGGCTGCCAAATCCCACTGCTGCTTCCACTAAGAAATGACCCTAAGCCCTGGGCTGCCTGTGTGCAGGATTGTAACTACAGTTTTCAGTGTATCTGTACCTGCTGCTTCATCACTTGCCTGTCACCACAGGACTTTGAGATAGGTAAAATGGTAACATGGTATGGGTAATGTCTTTTGATTCATGTGTAAATTGGATTTAAGTGAGGCAGAGTCGCATGAAGTCATCAGCCTCACTTTCTCCTCAAGAGTCATCATGGTCCAGTGGCAGGACAGAATCAAGATGGCTCAAGATGCAATGGATGACCTTGGCATCTTTGATGTCTAACCAAGCTCTAAGCGCTCCACAGTGCATGCTTCAGCCTCCTTCATGGCCGTTGGAACAAATTGTTCTCATCCCCCATTCCACCAGGAGAAGTCTTTGCATGCTTGGGGTAGACACCCCCTTAACTCACCAATGGGTTTGAGACCCTTCGGTTACCCTCAGTTACAGTAAATGGAGAAGTTTTGAATGCTGCGTCTAAGTTCACTTACCTTGGTAGTGTACTTTTTAGGGATGTACACACTGATAATGAGGCTGATGTATGCATCGCCAGAGCTAGCTCGGTTTTTGGGAGGCTCCAAAGGAAAGTATGGGAGAGAAGAGACATTAAATTACTTACCAAACTGAAGGTCTACAGTGCTGACCTCACTGTTATATGCCTGTGAAATCTGGACAGTCTAAAAGTGCCATGCCAGGAAACTGAATCACTACCATTTGAATTGTCTTAGGAAGATTCTGAAGATCATCTGGCAGGATAAGGTACCAGACACTGAGGTCCTTTCTCAAACTAAACTGCCAAGCATTCAAACTCTGCTTCAGAGAGCCCAACTCATTATTCGAATGCAAAATGTATGCTTGCCGAAAAGACTATTTTATGGAGACCTCATAAGGCAAGTGTTCACATGGTGATCAGAAGAAGTGATGCAGAGACACTCTCAAGGTCTCTGTTAAGAACTTTGGAATTGATTGTGTGACACAGGAGACACTGGCATAGGACTGCTCAGCATGGCATGCCCACATCAGAGAAGGTGCTGTGCTCTACAAACAAAGCAGAATTGAGACAGCTCAAAGGAAATGCAGGATGCGCAGATTTAGAGAATCCACCCCAAATGTTCGCATGGACCCTGTGCCTGACCTGCGGCAGAGCCTTCCGAGCTTGTGTTGGTCTGATCAGCCCCAGTCAGACACACTGAAACTTGACTCTAACATAATAATGTTGGTCTTCTTCCAGAATGAAGGACGACAACCAACCATCCCATTAAACACTTTCTATGTGCCAGGCACTGTGCTAAACACTTTACAATTACTACCTCATTTGATCCTCACAACAACCCTGAGAGTTAAGTGATATTATTATCCCCATTTTACAGACGAGTAAAATGAGGTAAAAGGTTAAATGATTTGCCCAGGCCACACAGATTTGAACTCAGGTCTTCCTAATTCCAGGCCCAACACTCAGTGTGCCACTAGACAAAAGGAAACAGTCTCTGTCCTCATCCCACTTGCCATTTATTGGGGGGGGGAGGGGTGGAGAGAAGAGCTTAACAAGAACATAGAAAAGTCACTCCAAAATTTGTGCAAACAGACAGAATTTTGCAGTGGCTAGAGAGTTGGCTCAAAGCCAGGAAGATACAGATTAAGTTTTGTCTCTGACAGATACTGGCTGTGTGACCCTGGCAAAGTCAATTCACCTCTCAGGAAAACTCAGTGATCTCTAAACCAGTGAAATCACAAGTCTAGTTCCTGTGCCTAGAAACAGGGTAATTTGGGAGTGGGATGGGCAGGAAGCACAGATCTAATAGGAAGGACATTTTGTGATGAGGAACAAGTAACATAATCTCCATAAAATGCCTGGCCAAATTTAAAATGTCATATACATATGAATTATTATTGGCAAAGTTCAAGGAAGCTCAGTAGCCCTCCATACTCAGGAGAAAGCAATACTCTCAGCTTCCTGGCCTCAGAAGCAAAGGATGGGGTTCATTGATATTTCAGGCAGTGGAGTACAGCACAAGGCAAAATAGGATTGAGGCCAGTGAAGTCCACCCCCTTCAACACTCTTTTTCTCCCCAATGGCTTGCTCTAACCTTGTGTTCAGCAAAGATATTAACTGAGAATAGATCTTGAAGATTCAAAAGGCCTTAAAGACATAAAGGAATGAACCGCTAATTGTAAGATTTTAAACCAAAGAGGGAGATATTTTGGCCTAGAAACCCTGCCTGGATAACCTTCCCATGATAGTAGATAACCCACTAGCACCTGCTCAAACCACAACTTGTACCAAGGTTTTTAAAGAGGTGCTAATGATATTTGAACAAAAGCAAACCTATTTTCCCCAGATCTACCCTGTATTTTCTAAAGTTATCGTAAATTAAAAAAATCTATTCTCCCCTCTGACTCTATGTGCTGTTTCGGTAACCATTAAATAATACAAAAGAGGTACAAATGTTAATGGAACAAAAACTCTTGCCTGGGAGCCAGGAGACCTTGGCCATGGTGTCTGCTTCCAACCCTGTCTGACCCTGGACAAGTTTTCGAATCTTTCTAGTTGTTGTGAAGGAAAGTGCCTTACAAACCTTAAAATACTTCATAAATAAGAGCTCCGAATTAGAAAGCCAGCCATGACCATTTAATTATACTAAGTAGTCTCAGAAAACTCAGTCTTTTCCTCCATTAACCCAGAAGAATGATACTAAGGAGAAAAAGAATGAAGTTTGTTTTGAGATCAGACTCTACTAAGTGCAGAAAGATTTGAACAAACATTTCCTTTTTAAAAAGAAAGAATTATAACCTGTCTACTCTCTATCTAAGCCTTTTTATGACATGTGGAACAACTAAGGCTTGGCTTCCATTAATCATTCTTTTTAAAAAATCCTTAGAAACAAACCAAATACATAACTTAAACAAGTGTCTACACCAAAAACACAAGCTGATTTTATCTGATGAGTCAGTAATTTGGACTGAGTCTCTACAACCAAGAACCTCTACTAAATTAAAAAAAAAAAAAGCCGATCTCGTATTCAGATTTCCTCCATGGAGAATTTAATTATGCGAAATTCACCATTCAGCGATCCCCAAGTGAGGAACACTGCATGTACTGTTGGCCTTGGTTAATGTGTTGGTTTTTTTCATTGAATTATTTTCCCCCTTTATTATAAGGAGGGGGAGGGGAATATATTGAAAGATGATATAAAAACTGAAGATACCAATAAAAAAATTTAATAAAATAAAAATTAAAATGTATTCAACATTTGGATGGGCTAGAGTGAGAAAAAGCCTCAAAAGCAAGAAGAAAGGAAAATAACTCATTTACAGGCTGTGTACAGAGCAGGCTAAGAAACATGGTAACATGAGGAAACTTTTACCAAGTTTTTTCAAAGATGTGCTATAGATCTCATTTGAACAAAAGCAAATATATTTCCCAGATCTACCCTGTGTTTTCTAGAGTTATCTTACATTTAAAAAATATATTCTCCTGTCTGATTCCACGTACTATTTCAATAGTTTGCAAATAATACCCAAAAAAGAGTTGCAAATGTCTAAATACGACCTTTATTCTGTTTATTATTCTCTTCTTTGTAAGGGCAACTTTTCCCATCCCAGCTCCCTACTGCCAACCCCTCCCCACTTTCATATGTAGAGAAGAAAATGGAATCTGCTTGATTTAAGAAAACAGAAAGATTTCAGAGATATTAAAAAAGTACAGGAATAAAGAAGGGCTCTAAATTTCAGGAGGATAGGGGAGACTGGAACATAGCATTTTCTTTCCTAGGCAGTTGTTTAGTCTGCATTACAAAATCAAGCTAGCATATAATTTTATCATGCAGGTAGATCACTACTGCACTTGAACACAGAGAACGTGGGCAGGTTATGGTGCTCAGAAGGACTAAGTTTCAGATTACTGTGACTCCGGATCTGACATCCAGCCCTAAAGTGAGCGCCTCAGAACTCTGGCAGTATTAGATGCCGAAGGAACTAGTAGTGTATATCTCTGACAGACTCAAATGAATAGACACTGATAGCCTAAAACTTCAGAGAGCAATAAGTGATTATAAGAAGTAGATAAGATTTCAATTGGGAGAGTTTATTTTCCGTTTAAACAGCAGGACCTCTAATAATGGTCAGTCAGGCTTGGGCTTTTCCACATTTGAGAACTGTCTTAAACTGCAGTTCGTAAACAACCCAGACTTTACAAGTTAAAATTGACGGTTCCATAGCCTTTGGAAAGGAAAGGAGTGATTGTACAAACAGATTACAGGGTCCAGCCAAATTCCAAAGAATTCAAATTTCTGCAGCATCTGGGATAGCTTATAAAATGTAGAAAATGGGAACAAAAAAAGACAGAAGTAAAATAATATATACTGAGTTCAAAGATAATACAAACAAGCCTGTATAGCCCATGACATTTTCCTTATACAGAGGCCCTTGAAAGAGAGTAGCACGGGACCATTCTGCACAGCTTGTGAATGTCTAGACATTTTGAAGAAATTATTAAGGAGCAATAAAGTGTTCATCAAACTGACTCCATTTGCTAGGTTATGTGAACCGTGCTGGAACTACAGTGCTTCTGCTTTTAAGCAGCTCATCAGAATGCCCTGTCATTGTGTTACTTAACATCCGAGGGCAAGGGTTAAAGATAGGATCAGGGTCCTTTAAGTAGAGACAAGAACAAGGAGGTGAGCTCCCCAAGACCACTTTGGCTGTCCTGTCCTTTATGCAGAGGCTTCAGTCTCCTCTACAGTCTCTGCCACTTAAGTGCCTGAGTTATTAAAAAGATAAAACTACAATGCAAGAGCATATCCTCAGACTGCCACTGATAGAGCCAGTACTCTTTGGGATCCTTCCATGCCCACTTTTTCTCCTTTGGAAAAGGCCAACATAAGCAACACAAATGACATTTTTCAAAGGTTTTGGGACAACTAGGTGGCGTAGTGGATAGAGTGCCAGGCCTAGAGTCAGGAAAACTCATCTTCCTGTGGCCTCAGACACTTCCTAGCTGTGTGACTCTGGGCAAGTCACTTAACCTTGTTTGCCTCAGTTTCCTTATCTTGAAAATGAGCTGGAGAAGGAAATGACAAACAGAAAACCCCAAATGGGGTCACAGAGTCAGACATGACTGAAACAACTGAACAACAACTTACCACCCTACAAGATTATGAGCTTTCAAAAGAAGAAACTGTGTCACCTTTCTTTTTGTATCCCTAGAGTCTAACCCTCTGCTTTGTGCAGAGTAGGCATTTAATAAATATTTATTAAATTGAATCAAATCCTTTGGAGACAACGTCAGACATCAGTCGTCAAATGTATCTGATGAGAAGGATTTAAGGTGATTGGGGTGGGCATTCAGGAACATTACTACCATTGCTGTAGTCTTTGGTTCTGAATTCAAGTTTCGCATTCCACAGTTGAACACCGTGGCTCTTACGCTTATTAGATAACGAATATTTCTATCTCTACCTTCCTCACTTCTTTTCTCCATTTTCTCTCCCTTCTATACTTCCAACCCCATCTTGCAGTACACTACTCTCCTTCCCACACCCTACCTCCCTTCTGATGCTGTCTTCCTAATGTTTCTCCACGCCAGATAGAAGAAAATGTTCCATAATGAGGAAGCGGCCCTATGGGAAATTGAATCAGAGTCTAGTCAGCTCTCCTGTCCAAACCAACTCACAGTGCCTGATGAATAGGTAACTAAAGTATTGCATTCTGCTGCCGGGTCATATTGACTTCGAGTCATGCCATAAGGCTTCCCTTTCTCCATCTGAAACAATGAAGAAATTTATAGAATATTCTCCCATGTGAAATTGAGGAGAGTGTGGTAAGGTGGAAAAACTGATGAATTTGGAATCAAAGGACCTGAGGTTGAAACCCTGCCCTGTTATGTACTACCTGTGTGAACTCGGGCAAGTCAATTAACTTCTGGAGCCTCAGTTTCTTCAGCTGTGAAATGAGAGGTTTGGTCTTGATGACCACCTAGGTTCTTCCCTTCCACCACCACCCCCCAATCTATGATCCTGTGATCTAAACACAGCTGCTTATCTTTTGAAGCTGGTTGGGTACGCATGTCACTGGATTATGACTCCTCCAGGTGGGACTAAATCTGCAGCAGCAGATTTGCTGTGTGGGCCAAATGACTATTTAGATAGTGTTGCATGCACCTATAAATCATACAAGTAATGTTCAAACCAAAAGCACTCTCAGAAATGTTAACTTTTTAAAAGAGAAGCCTTATCCAGAGACTCAAACATCCACTTTTTTTTATTTCCTTAATTTACCTATCAGAACCAGAATATCAACAGCGTATGAGCTTTCATTAGTTGGTTTGCTCTTTTTTCCTTCCTTCCTTCTTTCCTTCTTTTTTTCTTTCCTTCCTTCCTTCCTTCCTTCCTTCCTTCTTTCTTTCCTTCTTCCTTCTTTCCTTTCTTCCTTCCTCCCTTCCTCTCTTCTTTCCTTCCTTCCTCTCTTTCTTTCAATTCAAAACTCTTAAGTGGACATTGATCAAGGATCTTCTGTTCCTAAACAGAGACCACCAGAAGAGATGACTTAACAATAGTGTTTTTTATCTTCCATATGAATTCCCCTTAGGAATTTTTCTTTCTTCCTTCTAAATCATTTTGACATCTAGTCTTTGCTAGGCATAGTTTGGAAAGCCTTTAAAAAGTGAGAGCAGGGCACTCAGGATAGAATAATCACAATTCCGGAACTCTCTTATAGGTTTACAAAACATGAGAATAGCTCCTCAGCCACTTGCCTGATGGTGTAGAAGAAGAAACTGAATTCCATACTCAGACTATTTAGATTACACCGTGTTGCTGTCATTGTTATTTAGACATTTACAGACACACAATCATCTGGGCTTTAACAATTAACAATAGTAGTAGTAATAGTGATTACTGAAAGTACTTAAAATCATTTTTAGTATTTAGCACCCTTTAAAGTTATGCTTTTTGGGTCAATCTGAAAGGCCTGAAAGAATGCAGACTGAATCAGAGGACCTTGAAGTAGTCTTGAAAAAACCTCACAAAGTAGTGGTACCAGCTTCAAAATAAAGCAAAACAAATTGGATTCAAGGAAATGATATGAGTCATTCTATGAGTTTGCTTGGAGTTACTTTCCCTACACACATGCTTACACACACACACATACACACACACACATACACACACACATACACACACACAAACACACACACACACACACACACACACACACACACACAACACAGACCACTTATAGTCTGAATGCTCTTGCACTCATTTATTTTTCCACCACAAGTAACAAACCATTTAGATCTCCAGTGACTCCTTTAGGCTTCTCAAACTCCATTGTCACTTGGCTGATTTCCACAGAATAAAGACTTTGCCTAGTGACAGACAAACCACATTGGTAAAACATTGTTTGATCTGGGACATATCACAGTCAGCTACATAAAAGTACTCAATGAGAGGGTATGCATGTGTTCTACCACAGTGTGTTATTTTTATTATTATCTTTATCATTATTATTTTGAGCTGGAAAGACTAGATGAGAAATACAAACCAATATATCAAGGAAGACAGCCAGATGAAAAGTTCAGTTCCCGTTGGTAAAGTTGTTCTTTCTTAGAGTTTCTCAAGAGAATCCAATTGTAAAGGCACATCAGAACTGTGTACTAACTAATCATGAAATTACACAAGAAAAGCATCCATGCCTTCACATGGGCTTGAGAGAAAACATTGCCCCTGGGCCACAGCCAGGCTAAGGAATGCATTATATGTTTTTATGTATCTATATACCAAGAGATGAATCACATCCTCCAACTACAGGCTGTGACTTTGAAGCCACAAGGATCCCAAATTCTAGAAGCTTTTGATTAATTCCATAGTGTGGTAGACCAATGGCAGACCAGACATAAAATGAATCCTATAATTCCTAGTTTCTCAAAGAGAAAGGAATGCTCACATTCATGGGCTCTTCTCTCCAAAGTACTAAAAATATGAACTTTATTTGTCCTATCCAAAAAAAATTAACTTCCCTTATACCTAGGAATATTGGAATTCCAAGTTAATCATGTTACATAGCCCAAGTGGCAGGATAAAAAATAAAAAGAAAATAGTTTATTATTCTGCTTTTGAATATAAGACCAACCAACTTCTTAGAACTCATCCAGGAAAAAATTTACTCTTAAACACAAATAGATAGGACCTATTTTGACTCTGGTACCCAACAGATATCAGCATTCAATTAACATTTAGCATGCATCTATTATATGAAAAGTCCTTAGATAAAGATTTCGGAGAGGGAGAGAAACAGTCACAATCTCTGCACTCAGAAGCTTGTTGTCTAATGGGAGATAAAGAATCAGAACAACACAGCATAAGATCAAGCCCCCAGAAGGAGCCAGACGCATGAGACCTCTCAGTGGGGTGGGACTGTTTCCATGCCCGGAAGAGTGGATAAGGATTCTTGAGGGAGGTGCCAGCTAAACTGGGCCTTAAAAACAGAGAGGGACGTCATTAAGTATAGATGTAGAGAGAGTCCATTTCAGATGGGGATGGACATGTGTACTAATGTGGGAAAGGCCAGGACGAGACTGATTAGCCTGGCAGGGATGTGGATGAGTGAAGAAGAGTAGGAAGGAATCCTTATCTCATATTTCTACACTCCCCTATCGGAACTCTCCTCTCTAGCCAAATCAGTTTACTTATCATGCATAGAACAGAGGACCAAAGATTTTAAGCTGTTGACCACCCTTTCTTCCTGGACATTCTCTGTCGACCATCCTCTCTTCTTAGACATCCTCTCCTCTCCAGAGACTATCCTTTCTGTGACACTGTCCTTTCTTGGTTCTGCTCTTAATTATCTGATTGTACCTCCTTCAGCCATAATCCACATGGAACTCCCTCATGATGGGTATCCCCAGACTCTATATCGAGCCCTCTCCTCTTCCCTTTATATGCTGTCCCTCATGGCAATTACTTTTCATCCCTATGGCTATGACTCCCAGATCTATGTCTTTAGCCTTAGTCACTGCTGAACTGAGTCTCCCATCAACAAATGCCTATCGGACATTTCAGACAAAAGGTCTGGGGCAGCTAGGCGGTGCAGTGAGTAGAGTACCAGCCCTGGAGTCAGGAGGACCTGAGTTCAAATCCAGCCTCAGACACTTGACACATGTACAAGCTATGTGACCTTGGGCAAGTCACTTAACCCCAATTGCCCTGCCCAAAAAAAAAAAACAAAGCAAAAAACTGAAACAGACAAAAGCTCTGAGAAGTATCACGAATGCAATGTGTCAGAAACAGAAGTCATTATCGTTCCCCAGCAAACCTACTCCTCTTTTGAACTTGGTATTCTTATCCAGAGCACCATCATCCCATTAGGCTTACAACCTTGAAGTTGTCCTGAACTTCTCCTTCTTATCCCATATCAAGTCTTATTGATCAAACTTTCTCAACATCTGTCGTATCTGCGCACTTCCTATCACCACCACTCATCACCTCTACCTCAAGCCTCTCCCTTGCCCAATCTCTCCTTCGCAAGGATGTCACAGTGATTGTCCTAGAGCCCAGCCCTGACTATATCACTCTCATGTTGAGCAACAACAGTACAGCAAAAGCTTCCACTGGCTCCCTATTACCAGGAGGCTGCAGAAGTCTTCCACCTAACTATACATTACTCCCTTGCAAGTATTCCGTGATCCTGCCAAAGCACCCTTTCCATTCTTCACGTGTGACATTCACTCTCCCATTAATACCTTTGCTCAGCCTGTCTGCCAAGGTGGTTTTACCAGGGTGTGGCTGCTGCACGTGCCACAACCTCTTGGAGCCACAGGTGAGAGGTGGAAGGGCTCAAACACGTCGGCAAATGAGGGGAATGTCTACCCCAAGCATGTGAAGACTTCCCCCTGCGGAATGGGTTGACACAAATATTTTGTTCCAGCGGCCATGAAGGGGGCTGAAGCAGGTGCTGTAGAGTGCTTAGAGCTTAGTCAGACATCAAAGACACCAAAGTCATCCGCTGAATCCTGGACCATTGCCAGTCATCTTGACTCTTGTCCTACCACTGGACTTTGATGGCTGGAAGAGAGAGTGAGGCTGATGCCTTTGTGCAACTCCGTCTCGCTTAAATCCGATTCGTGAGTCATCATTCCTCTTCGATAAACAAAGCATGAACAACAACACCTTTGCTCAGGCTGTCCTCGTAGGTAGAATATATTCCAGCCTCACTACTGCCTCTTAGAACTCTTGAGGTTGGGTTTTTTTGTTTTGTTTTGTTTTTTGAAGCTCACCTCGATCACTACCTTCTATACGAATCCTTTCCTGCCCCCTATTGCTAGAGATCTTTCAAATTTACTTGTCATTATTTTGAGCATAGTATGTATTTACTTATATATGTACATATTGCCTACCCTAATAGAGCATAAGCTTCTTGAGAGTGTGGACTTTTTTTTGACATTCATATCCCCTGAGACTGGCACACAATAAACATTTGATAAATTCTTGTCGACTCATATATACTGATCAATCGATTGCAAGCTGTGAACTACAGAACTGAAATATGGTTCTAGTCTCCAAAAATTCTTTCCCTCAACCAGATGTAAAAAATAAGAAATACTTTTTTTCAGACTTGAGGCTGTAAGCTCCTTGCACTAAGTGAAGATCTGTTGACCTGAAAGAGTTAATGAAGTTCTGTTATAGAAGTGATGCCTTCACGTTTCACGGAAGCCATCATTTCCCTTGTTATCTCCGACTTGTGAGAAAGAAGCTGGGAAATGGAGAAGTTGGGTGACTTCCCCAAGGTCGCAGAGCAAGGGAGATAAATATAGCCAGCCAAATGTAGGGTGCCCCAAACGCTTTTAGACAGAAGATACAAAAGCTTTTTTTTTTAGACCAAAAATAACTACTTCAGTTAAAGAGAAAAGGATAATTACTACTTCCTCAGACAGCATAGGAAAGTAGCATCATCTCAGCCCAGAAAGCAGCACAAAATGACCACCCACACACCCCCATGCATTTACATCTGTTGCAATGGCACCACCCTCTTCAGTCTGCTTTCCAATTGACCAAAGATAAAGGAGCCAAGAAAAAAATCCCTTCAAGGAAGTTCAAAGCATGATTCTATCCAAAGGAGGCTCTCTCCTTTTTGAAAGCAAAAGTTCATGAGATAAGGGAGACTCATTTATCTGTATGATTGCCAAGAGAATCGTGAATTTTCTTTCTTTCTTTTCTTCTTTTTTTTGGTTTCATAGATTAATAGAGCTGGAGAGCACTTCGCAAATGATTTGCTCCACTCCCTTCATTTTGCAGATATGAAAACTAAACCCCACATGAAATGATTTCTAAAGGTTGTACAGGTTGTTATGTCAGAAATGGAACTTGAACCTAGGTTTCCACTTCCCTGGTCTAGTGCTCTTTCTACCATGAGGCCATAAAAGCCAAAGAAAAATAAGAAGACTGATATTCCCACCTCTTCAGATTACAAGTTCCCCTCAAAGGTAAATCTCTTTCTAGTTGGAGGACCCAGAAAGGTGAAATTAGAATAGAGTTAGAATGGAATTAGAATTAGAATAAGGACTTTTGTAATTTGTTGGCAGCTGCCTCCCTGATGGGACTTCAGGGAAACTGGTGTAAAACACTCATCCCCAAATATTTCTCACTGGTTTGACACCATGCTTAAATTTCTTCCATTTATCTTCTATTTCAAAGAATTTGGCCTCTTAGTTCCAGGGGTCTGCCATTTAAAATGCAGATAACCCTGGTGGTGGGGAGAGGATAAGCCACAGAATCACAGAATCTTAGACTACCTCTGATGAGAGAGAATCCACTACTGCCTGAAAAAGCATATTCTACTTTGGCATAGCTTTAATTATTAGGAAGTCTTTTATAAATCAAGCCTAAATCTGGCTCTTTACAACTTTCAAATATTTCTTCTCATTCTGCCCTTTGGAGTTAAGCAGAACAAGACAAATCTCTCCTATACACGCCATACTTCCAAATGTTTGAAAACAACTATCAAGTTCTACCTGAGACTTCTACCCATCCTCCCACCCATTTCCTTTAAAGGATTCTCATATGGTCTGATTTCAAGGCCCCTCATCATTCTGATTGTCCTCCTCTGGACACTTGCCAGCTCACTAATGACCTTCCTCAAATGTGGTGCCCAGAACTGGACACAATATACCAGATGTGCTATACTTTTTTTTTGGTAGAAATGTTTGTTAGATGAGATAACTGCCACCTTGGAAGGAAGATAACAGGGCTCTGAGGGAATGAGACACAGGACAGATAATTTTTAATGAAGGATGGAAGGAGGTTGAGTAGTTTCAGAATAGAGACTAGTCAGTGTAAGGGCCTGGAAAAGTAGGAACAGTATGAGGGTACTGGATGCCTGAGTAGGGGTGACAAGAGGGGGAAAGCACGTAGAAAAGAAAAATTGAAGGGTTATAGATAGATTTTGCTTATTTTATCATGTTTTCCTAAGGCCATCCCTGGGAAGGTCATTACTTCATTCAATCAATCAATAAGCATTTTTTTTTTTGCTTTTTGGCAGAGCAATTGGGGTTAAGTGGCTTGCGCAAGGTCACACAGCTGGTACATGTGTCAAGTGTCTGAGGCCGAATTTGAACTCAGGTCCCCCTGACTCCAGGGCCAGTGCTCTACTCACTGTGCCACCTAGCCACCCCAATAAGCATTTATTAGGCACCTACCATGTACCAGGCACAGTGCTAAGTACTGGGGTACAAAAAGAGACAAAAGACACTCCCTGCCCTCAAGAAGCTGGTAATCTAGTGGAAGAACTCACAATCTATGAAAAGAGGCAGCATGACATAGTGAAAAGAACAATACAGGTGGAGTGAGGAGACATGGGTTCTAATTCTACTTCTTCCAGTGGTAGAACCTTGGACAAGTAACTTTACATATCTGGTCTATCGTCATACCTAGAAAGTGAGAGAGCTGAATTAGGTGTTTTCTAAGGTGCCTTTCAACCCCAAGATGCTAAAAAGTTATGATTCTTCCAAGTAAGAACTTCATTAGCTTATTGTTTTAATTACTATAGGAGGCCTGGAGCTTTTCTCCAGGTTCTATATAACTGGGTGAGGGTGCTTCATTTCCTCACTGCAGTGGTCCTCCCAGCCCTTTGGCCTTGATGTTCTCCATAAGCCCATCAATATTGTTTGCATACCTGCTCCTTCTCCCCCAAACCACAGCTCTTTCTGCCCCCAGGGGTCCTACCATAGTGACCCCCTTCTTCCCATGCTTGGACCTGGGAAAAATTCAATTAATGAAGGGCAGGGGAGAAGATTTTATCCAGATAATAGGATGCTTGTATCTTCCATCTTTGAAAGGTGGATGCATAGGTATCTCATTAATAAGTTAGTCAACCAACAAGCATTTGGTATTTACTTTGTGCCAAGAAATAGGATAAATTCTGTGATAACAAAGAAAAAGCAAAAAGCAACCCCAACCCTCAAAGAATTTACATTCTAATGGGATGGAGAGTAACTAGAAATTGTATACCTAGTTCAATTAATGCCTACAGCCTATTTCCTAATGTTTGGTGTGGGGATTAAATAATTGTCTGGCTTTATGACACCCTCTTTTGGAGAGTGGGACAAGCTGAAGAATAAATTGTAAATCCTTCCTCTCCAGCCCCTCACCGATACCTTACCTTGCACAATTGAATTTGCCTTGACACAAGAATTCTTAGTTATTGCCCTTTAGTTAGTACCCTAAAATTTAGGGTAACATGTCCAAGATTCCTTAAGATAATTATCCTTCACAAAAGTCAAATATTTTTTCTTCCTTTTTGCTGTTTTCTGTCTCCATTCACAAATAATGCTGAGCTAGGTCAGCCTGTTAGTTGGTCAGGCAAAGGGGGTGGAAAGATTCTAGTGGGACCTATTTGGGAGATATTTCATAAGATGTTTTCATGTGATATTTCATGAGAAAACTAGTTCCTGATTCCACCTATCATATAGGACCATTGGGGATCATTAATTCCTATTTTAAAATTAACCTCACACACCCATGGACAACTATACCTAGGCATATATGGCTGCTTTTTCTGTTGGTGGTAAGGCTTTCTACACTGCATTTCCTTGGAAAAGATGCTCAGGAATCCTTAAGTCAAGAAAGCAAATTACTTCAGTAGTTGTTACAAGAGATTTTCAAGAGTCAGAGCTCAATGCAGAATCCGTCTCCTCTAGTTGGGGGTCATTGTATTTGGAAAAAAAGACATTTGTTTTGGGTAATAAATAAAAGAGACATCAAATCTAACAGTCCATGAATGTTCCCAGTCAGCACTGAAAGACAGCAAGACCTTTTCTTTTCCTTTCCTAAGGCATAGTTAACTATAATCACCAATCGGGCAGTTCAAATCAAGAAACCATCCATGCACCGACACACTCCATTAGCTCAGCAGAACCAAATTGTTTTCAGCTGGAATAAAAATCCAAAATGTGATATAAATAGATGAGTGGAAATTGATCAGTCTAGACACTTGAAAGAGACAATGACCTTGGGCAAGTCCCTTAAATCTTAGTTTTCTTATCTGTAAAATGAGAGGTTCAGATCAGATGATGCCAGAGGAAAGCTCTGACATGCTATGATTCTGTACTACTGAATGGGGACAAAACTTGATAAGAATTTCACAAGATCTTCCATTAGCTTCTGTGGGGTGGAAGCAAATCCAATAATCTAACCTTACCCCATCCCCAACCCCACCCCAGCCTTGTTAGTTGGTTGTCGTTATGCCTTCTGGAAGGGACCAAAATGACATCGCTATGTTAGAGTCAAGGTACAGTGCGTCTGACTGTGGCTGATCAAACCAATACAAGCATAGAATGCTCTGCCACAGGTTAGGCACAGTCCATGTGAACATTTGGGGTAGACTCTAAATTTGCAATTCTGCTTTGCTCATAGAGCGTAACACCTTCTTTGATGCAGGCACACCATGCTGGGCAATCTTTTGCCAGTATCTCCCATCATGAAGTTGATTCCAAAGTTCTTCAGAGAGACCTTGAGAGTGTCCTTGTATTGCTTCTTCTGACCATCATGTGAGCCCTTGCCCTGTGTGAATTCTCCATAAAATAGTCTATTAGGCAAGCGTATGTTTGGCATTCAAACAATGTGGCCAGTTCATCAGAATTTCACTCTCTATAAAAGAGTTGGAATGTTTGGAACTTTAGTTAGAGACAAGACCTCAGTGTCTGGTACCTTATCCTGCCAGGTGAACTTCAGAATCTTCCTAAGACAATTCAAAAGGAAGCAATTCAGTTTCTTGGCATGGCGCTGGTATACTGTCCAAATTTCAACAATGAGGTTGGCACAATGGCTCTGTAGACCTTCAGTTTGGTAATCGGTTTCATACCTCTTCTCTTCAACACTTTCCTTTGGAGCCTCCCAAACACTGAGCTAGTTCTGGAAATGCATGTGTCAACCTCACTATCGGCGTGTACATCCCTGGAAAGTATGTTGTCAAAGTAAATAAACTTATCCATAGTATTTGAAACTTCTCCATTTGTTGTAACTGATGGTTCCACTTATGGATGGTGTGGTGCTGGCTAGCCTTGTTATTATCAAACTACTAAAGTATTATCCATTAACAAGACCATTATTTATACAAATTGATTAGAGGAAACCAATGTATGGATTTCAAGTGGGAAGGGGAAAGAAAGCATTTATATAGCACCAACTATATGCCAGGCACTATGCTCAGTGCTTTACAAATATTTTCTCATTTGATCCTCAACACAACCTTACAAAGTCAGTGCTGTTTTATTCTCATTTTACATTGAAGAAACTGAGGCAGAGGTTAAGTGAATTGCCCTGTCACACAGCTAGTAAATGTCTGAGATCAAATTTGAACTCGGGTCTTCCTGACTCTAAGCTTAGAGTTCTAATCATTACATGACCTACTTGATCCCAGATCTCAAGTGGTATTTCTGCTATCCATTACCAAGTGACAGAAATAAAGAACCAAAATAATTACAGCTCATTGAGGAATCTTTGGATCAATGAGTCATCTAGAAGGGAATATGTCTGCTATGCAGCTAGTCAAAGTGTGAGTCCCAAAATTTGTGTTAAACAATATTGGCCACAGAGTATCCCACAGCTCAGTACAAGATTTAATACTGTCATGGGTAAAAACTTACTATAATCAAATTACTGATGCTCAATTTTTTTGCTGTCCTTTCAGAATTGTCAGGACCTTAAGAGGTGACTGAAGGTAGTCTCACAACATTGTACTATCTCTGAAGAAGGTTCAGCAATTAAAAAAAAGAACCATTTCCTCATTGAGTAGTATAACAATCAATGCTCCTTTGTAAATGACACAGGTGACATTTAAGTTTTGATTGGTCTCTAAATCTATAAGCCTACAATCTCTATAATCAACCAGTCAAAATACCGATTCTTGCTACCTTGGATTTGCCAATTTGGATGTTGGACTAAAACTTTTTTTAAATACTACTTTTTAAAATTTTTCTGATAGTTAAGGAAAGTAAATGGGCAATCCTGCTGCATGCAAATAAGTGTGGAATAATGTCACATCATGAAATATCGCTGTCATGATGAGCTTCCTATTTCTTTAGGTATGATTAAGAGAATCAACTCATTCTCTACTGGAGAAACTCTTTGGATTCTCTATTTTGCAATATGTGATTCCAAAGGTTTTTTTCCCTAGTTTGTGTCTGCATGTCTTAGTCTGAATGCATTGTTTCGTTATGTAAGAATTTAAAATGGTGGCCATCTCTGGGGGATGGAGGAGGAAAGAAAAAAAAAATTTACGTGATGACTTTGTTGTATATTTGAAAGGAATAGCAAGTTGTACATAGTAGATATGCAGTTTTACGTGCAATCATCTTTTTTATTATACTATATTATGGAGATGCTTATTTTGATCCATAAATTAAAAATAAAATAAAATTTTAAAATTCTCATGTGGTCATATTCATGTATTCTGACTTGCATAATCACTTGTAAGTCATGGTTTGTTAAGCAGACATACCCTCTCCACAAGGGTGGAGAAGATAGATTTTTCCTTTATTTTTTCAAACAATGTTTAAAATAATTGAGTGATCACTTTTCGAAATACCTCTGAGAGAAGAATATCCCAAAAGAAAGATGAAATTAACATCCAAGAAAAAGATGTGGAGAAAACATCAATACTATCTACTTATCTTATAAAAACTAGATAGAAACGATCTGCACACATATCGATGGCATGCTGGATGAAAACATGAAATATGAAAAGTCACAAATTGACTGAAATATACAAGCTTAGTTAGCTAATCTTATTGTTTATTGATTTTTTTAAATATGTGATATAGTAGAATAAACATAACCCTAAAAATTCTTCTCCAAGGAAGAGTCATGTGTTCAGATCATGCAGCAAGCATAAGTTAAGATAAAAAAAGGATTTCTCTCTAAGTCCAAACACAGAGATAATTCTAGTCAATGACTCCCTGATTTTTGTAAAACAAGGTCGAAAGCAGGGACATGTGTGCTCAACACAAATGTTTGCTCCTCTCACTGAGGAGACCCTACCCATTGGTCCTGATGGAAGGCGAACTCCTCGTAGATGGTGTGGTCCTCCAGATGTTCCTCTTGATTAAAGATATTGCGCTGCATGTGTCAAATCCCGGAATGTTATCTAGCCTTCCTAATCAGATCCTTGATGATTTTAAAAAACAAAAAGTGGAAAGGGAAGGGAAGGGAAAAGGAAAAGGAAAGGGAAAGCGAAAGGGAAACGGAAAGAAGAAAGGGAATTTCTAACCGTCTATATAGAAAAGATTAAAAGGAAGAAAAATACTTGGTGTCCAGATGATAATATGCATTTAGATGATTGAATCCATTGAATTAGCACATCAGCCCCTAGGTTTACATCCTTGGTACCATCCTCAACTCTTCCCTCTCCCTCTTCTCACATATCTAGTCAGCTGACAAATGTTGCAGTTTCTTTCTCTCCAGTATCTTTCACAGCTCATCCCTTTTCTCTAGTCACGTGGCTTCCATCTTATCTCAGGCCCTCATCATCTCTGGCTTGGACTATTACAATTGTTAGCTTCTGCCTCAAGTAGCTCCCCATTGTAATCAATGGGCCATGTAGTTGCCAAAGCAATTTTCCTTAAGTGCACATCTGACCATGTCTCTGCCCTGCTCAATAAAATTAAGTGTATTTTTATTGCCTTTGGGTTAAAGGATAATTCCACAGTTTGGTCTTTAAAATCCTTCACAAGTTGGCCTCCATCTACCTTTACAGTTTTGTTATATGTTCCTCACTATTCTGTACTCTATAATTTGGTCAAACCAGCCTTCTTGCCATCCTCCACACCCAGTACCACATTTCCTGATTCCATGCCTTTGTCCTGGCCATCCCTGGGATATATTCCCACATTCCTTCAGCTTCATGTTATCTCTTACTTCCTTCAAAGTTCAATTCAAAAACTACCTCCTATTTAAAACTGTCTACCTACCTAGTGACTTCCCTTCCTAAATTCTTTTGTATTTCATGTTCCTTTATTCTGTACATGTGTGTGTATTTGGGGGCAGCTAAATGGTGCAGTGAATAGAGTGAAGGACCTGGAGTCAGGAAGATGGCTTCCTAAGTTCAAATCCAGACACAGACCCTTCTTAGCTGTGTGACCCTGGGCAAGTCACTTAACCCTATTTACCTCAATTTCCTCACCTGTAAAATGAGCTGGAGATGGAAATGGCAAACTATTCCAGTATCTTTGCTAAGAAAACCCCAAATGGAGTTATGAAGAGTTGAACATGACTGGAACAACTGAACAACATGTATATATTTACATGTTATCTCTCTGGGGGGGGGGGAATACAAGCTACTTAAAAACAAGGGTTACCTTATTTTTTCATTTTCAACCTCAGGGCCTACCACAGTACTTGTAGTAGTAGGCTGTTTGTTATGCTTCTTGATTGATTGATTGAGTCATTCATTCATTCATTAGAATCAGAAAGAAGAGGGCAGTCCATACTGTATTGTGGATACCCCACAATGCTTTCAGCATCCCAAGCTGTTCTCTGTCACAAAAATCCATCTTTTTAGAAATACGCGTTCTCTTGAAGATACTGTGTATTTGTGAGTCTCAGAGTACCATTATCTCTGAGGAACAAGGGTCTCACATGACCCCCATGCCAATGTAAAGGATGCATTCTAGCCATAAGTAGGCAGCAATATGTTTCCAATAACCTAAGTACATGAAATGGTCTAAGGGGCATCATCTCGAAAGCCTATGATAAGACAGAGAGATGGGCCAATCACCTTTTAAGAATTAAGGACAACCTGCTCTGATATTCATAAAATATAACAAACAAACCATAGAGAAAACTCTCAACTACGTTGAGTAGGTCCTTTGTAGGAGATCTCTGGGAAAACATGGATAAGAATTTCACAGGATAAGAAATAGTTTGGTTATGGTTTCTGAACAGTTTGCTTGTTCTTTCCCCTATGAGAATGTAAGGTTCTTAAGGTCAAATAAAGTTTTGCTTCCATCTGCAGTGCCTGACACACAATAGGTACTTAATAAAATTGACTCGATTGGTTGATTCCACAATGTAGGGGTATCCAATGACATCACCATAAATATTGAAGTAATCACAAGTTTTATTTTCACACTCCAAGATCAGAAAATACTTTATATTTACATATATACATATATGTATACATACATACATGTGCATATATACATACATATGTGTGGGTGTATGTATATATGTATGTAAATATATATATGTATGTAAATATATAAAAATCCCATTTGATCCTCCCCCGTAGGGTAATACCAATTTTCAGCTGGAGAACTAATTACCAGACCAGTTAAGTGACATTAGAAGGAAATGATCTCCAAAGATAAATAACTTCACATGTCTTGTGTGCACTTAGTTATTTGTAGGTTGTCTTCATTAGAATGCAAGCTATTTGATTTTTTAAAAACATGTGTCAAGAAGAATCCCCCATACTCAATTATTGCAGAAACCGAAGATAATAGCGTCCACCAAAAAGTCACCTCTCTCCTGATATCAAACTCTCAGCTACTTCCAGTCAGCCAACCTTTATCAAACATTTACTGTATGCCAAGCTAAATTCTTGGGATACAAAGAAAAAAAAAACATAGTCCTTAACCTTAAGGAGTTCGCATTCTAATGAAGGAGAGAACCTGCAAACAACTATATATAGTGTAAGTGGAAGGGAAGGATGAGAGAGAAGGGATTGGATGGCGGAAGGCATAGAGAAGGCCTCTTGAAGGAGGAGGGATTTCAAATGAGCCTTGAAAGAAGCCGGAAAGGTTAGGAGTCAGATATGAGGAGGAAGAACATTCCACTTCAACATTTTGCTTATCCAGCTTAACCAAATTCTGCCTCTTCTGTAATTGTCCACAATTTCTTTCAAAGAATTACTACTCAGATTTCCACAAGGATTTATTTACTTAGTACTAAGATAACATTTGTTTATACTAGTAAGGACTGCAACAGCACATTCTTGCTTGGGACCTTGGGCTGCAAAAATGATCAGGAGGGAAAACTGCCGATCAAATACTGCCTTCTTTAAGTAAAAGAGGACCTTACCTGGCTGCCATGAACTCTACCATGACTAAAATGTGGCTAGTCTGCCTATGTGCAGTAACTTCAAGGCTTCAGGGAAAATGTCTTCCATCTGATAGCTTGAAGTTTTATTGTAAGAGATGCATTTTTTTAAGACTGAAGAATGTGCTCCCCCATTAAACACACAAATACTCTAGAAAAGAATCACTGTAAAATAGTAGCCATTTAAGGTTTACAAAATATATTATATGCATTATCTTTTTTGATTCCATTGATAACCCTATGAGGTAGATATTGTTCCCATTTTGCAGATGGCAAAACTAAGACACAGAAAAGATAAATGAATTGCCAACAACGCATAGCTAGTGAATGGTAAAGCCCACATTTTAAAATAGGTCTTTGAGCTCATGGTTAAGAATTTCAAGGTAAATCATGTAGGACCCCTAGCATTATGTCTCAAAACATACTATGAAGTAGTATAGTAATATTTATACCAACAAAACTATTTGTTACTGATTTTAAAATGTATCATCTTAATAAATACCCCTTTCTAAAAGGTATTGAGGCTGACTGACTAAATGGTACTCAGCTGAGAATTTGGTGAATGGAACGATGAGGGCTTGAACCAATGGAATTAGAAGTTGACCTCACCTCCTTAGAGGTACCCCTGGAACTGAGCTGAAGATGTAACTACATTCTAGGGACTTGACTCATCATGGAATAAGGATCCTCTGACCTTACATGGGCTTCAAAAAAAAACTTGTGGTTGGACTAGATAATCTCTAGGTTTGATTCTGTTTCTAAATATATGATTCTCTGATAGCACAGAGACCAAGAAAAGCATGAGGATGATATATTACAGTTGGGGAGAGGGCAGAAGGGGAGGGAAGGTATACAGAGGGTGCCCTTAAGAAACGAAAAGGATTTAAAATGAAGAACATGTGTGGGGATGGGGGTACTCAAGAGAAATATCAAAATTTTGCATTGGACTTGTCCCAATATCAAAGTAATTACTTCTAATTATTCAAAACAACTTCACAAATATGGACCACCTTAAGTATATTGGAATCTATTTGAATGTCCAATAAAGTTGCACACAGAGTCCCCACATAGGCCTAAATGATCACTCAAACTTCACTCTTCTTTTGACTTCAGAGTATGATAAAAAATGCAGCTTTAAATGATTTTTACCTTTCTGAAATGCTCTGAATAATGCCTGAGGGTATAATATAAAAGAAGCACAGACTTCTATCACTACCCATAGAGGAAAGACTAAACAACTTCTCTATCTACAATCAAAATTATTGGAGAGAATCAACATTTCAAAACTGTCTGCTCATGTAATTTCCACCTGGAGATGTTGCCTTTTCAATCAGTCTAACAAGGTGGTAGTCCTGAGCCTGACAAAATTCAAATGGAAGTTGAATAATTAGATCAATAGAAGTGAAATATTTTCTCTAGTATTGTAATTGGAAAATAAATCTTTGCTCTTATACACAGGATTAAAAAAGAGGTTTTGGTTCTTCTACCCTACTTGACCTAATATATTAATGAAAGGGGGGAAAGATTGTCTACTTCCAACAAATACTTGGGAAAGTGGCAATCTCATGCATGAAGTCCCCTTATGAATGAGAATAAAATGAGTTTACTACCCAAATGCTTAGTAAAGAGAAACTGTATTAAGTCAGGGTTTATGCACTAGGAGTTATTATTATTATTATTAAGTGAATCCAATTTCATTAGCCAACCACAATCCTTTCCACTATAAAGTGAGAAAATGAAGGTTTAGTGTGAACTCTCTCTCTCTCTTTCTCTCTCTCTCTCTCTCTCTCTCTCTCTCTCTCTCTCTCTCTCTCTCTCTCTCTCTCTCTCTCTCTTTTTCCCCCGCCCGGCAATGATTGGGCCACAGCAGAATCTGACCATTTGGCAATGTAGCAACTTTTGCAAATCACCCCATCATCCATCTGGACACAAACAATAATCCAAATGGTGGCGATGAATCGCAGCATATGGACCACTGTCTGATTTGCTTATTGTTCCTTTGCCTGCAGCACCCATTACTTCTTAAATGCCCATAGGTTACTTGTTTTTAATGTAAAAAGGATGACTATATTGTATATGATTCATTAAAATCATACTTTTCTTACACACTAAGAAAATAATTTAGATTCTTGTGACTTCATAATTTTATGCTAAACTTTCAATGAAGAAATCTATCTTTTGCAAGTAATTAAAATGAGTTTGTGTATCCTTCCCCTCTGATCTAAAATGACATTCTTTAAGATCATTCTCAAGATAACTATTATTAGTACATGAATCAGATAGGACACATTCAAGATAATAGATCACTCTGAGATCACTGAATGTATAGGATGATAAACAATCCTTAGGATGATACATAATTTAGAGAACAGGGCCTCAGAATATAGGTTTCTCATGGGTGGGAAGGCAGGTAGTGAGGAGGAAGAAAAAGTTAGAGCTTAAGAATTCCATAGGCTTGGTGGAAGTATGCACTTCACCTGGAAGTATCTAAGGGAGACTTGGCAGTTTTTATGTTCTCTCCACTTGCTATCCATTTGAACATCTAGATCAGGGGTGGGGAACCTGTGACCTTGAGGCCACATGTGGTCCTCCAGGTCCCCAAGTAGGGCCCTTGGATTCTGTCAAGGGACCACACTTGAGGACCTAGAGGGCCACATGTGGAGGCCACAAGTTCCCTATCCCCGAATTCTAGAACATGTCAATCAATAAGTCCCACTGGAACATATGGAAATTGTGTATTGGATTTGGCCTTTCACCTGTTAGTAGTGTGGAGGTTCTCTTTACCACATAACTATCCATTTAGAGAGCATCTCTGACAAATGTTAGGGAATGAATAGGAGAGCCTGAATCATCTCTTCAACCTTTGGAAATAATTCCTTGGACCTAGGAAAAGCTTTATTTATTTATTTATCAGGTAATATTACATATCGTAGTTATATGTGTTTCTGTCTTATCCCTTTATTAGACTACAAGTTAAAGGATGTCCAGGCACTATATTTTGCCTACACTGTGTATCTTCTCTCACACAGCATATTTTGCTGTACACTACAGAAACTCAATAAATGTTGAATTGGAATGTTGAGTGAATCTTACAAAAATCTGGTCATTTAATGCTCTTGACAACCTTGTGAGGTAGATAGGATCATTATTATTACCCCTTTTTTACATATTAGGAAATAGTAAGAAGTACATATGAGGAATATGAGGCTGAGAGAGGTCGAATGATTTTTATGTGGTTACCTGGCTAGACAGTGGCAGATCTAAGTCTCAAAACTTGGGGGTTTTTTGGCTTTTAGATGTCTCTACTATGCTATGCTGTCTCTGTCCTCCGGATGCTGCAAAATATTCCTCCCGTGTGAAATTCAGTTGTTCATTTTTATCTAAAACATAGCATCAGCCTGGTTCTCATGCTTATCATATGGGAAAGAGCTTTTACACTGCCGGTAAGGGTATTGGCTAAACTAATTGTGGTACATGACTATAATGGATTATTTCTACGCTGTAAGATGTGGTGAATACAGAGTAGCATACTGAATGCTGAATTGATGCAAAATGAAGTAAATAGAGCCAGGAAAACAATGTGTGAAATGGCTACAGCAATAGAAATGAAAATAACAACCACCACAATTAAATCAAATGACCACAAAACAATCAGAACTGAATGTTGTGAAAATAGAAAGACCAAGCTTAGCCCCAAAGACGAGCTCTCAGAAGTCATCTCTCCCTGCTCTGTTGCAAACATCCACGCAGGTGGTACGTTGTCTATGAGGTCAGATTGTTTCCATGTGTTGATCAGTTATTGTGGGATTTTTTTTATTCTCTACTTCTTTTTCTTTTCTTTAAAAAAAGGTTCTTTGGTATAAGGGAGGGCTTTCCAAGAAGGGGAGGAGAAGAATACAAGGGGAAATCTAAAAGATATAAAAATAAAATATATCAATAAAATATGTTTTAAAAACAAGGTTAGTGGGTGTTGGGAATGTGAACTCTCAGGCAGGGGAGTCAGTGATGATGGACGCTATACAGAAAACAGAAGGTCCAGATGAGGGACATGAAGAATATATAAACCAAATAACTCACAACTGGGGAGGAGAGGATGTTATGTGGAATGGAGGCAACTGTTCCAGAGGAGACTAGAATAACAAATTCGTATCCACTGCGAGTCAGCCCGTGTGACATCTCTGGGACATATATTATAGCTTATGAATCCCTCCTCTAAAAAGTAGGATGATTTCTCTTTTGTTCCTAAGGCTCACAATCACAGATAGCAAGACACAAAGCATTTTCTCCAGCATCTTTGCCCTTTAAATTTCCTTCCCCTTACACGAAAATGATGCTAAAATCCATTGACAACTAATATTTATTTTATGTAAAGTCCATGTTCCTTTTCCAATGTTTAAATGCACATGGTTAAAATTCTGAGTAGCTGTTCTCTATGTTTAGGTTTTGTTATGTATATAGATGCATGAAACTTTAAATATAAAGCTAAAGGGTATTGCCGCCTGCTGCTGGGTTCTGAGTTCACAGTGAGGTGGTTGATTGAACTCACAGTAGCCTATGAACTTCCAAGTTGATTGGTTTAGCCCACTGGTGGAGGTGGCTGATATGTCATTCTTCTGCTCTAGGGATCCTTAAAATAAATTACACCAAATCGGAGTCACTATTTTTGGAAATCAGATAAGAGAAATATTCATAGTCTCACTATAGGGACCAGATAATTCTTCGGCAGGGAGGGCTCTGTATGTAAGAGACCATAGAGGAGGTCATCAGGCCAAACTCCTTCATGAGGAAACTGAGGCCTAGTGAGGGGAAGGGATTTTTGTTTCTTTTCATAGTGTCTTAACCCAAAGTTATTTGAGTTGTGAGCCATGATTTAAAACCAGTTCCTCTCAACTCTAAAGTCAATGCATATTCTCTTATCTGTGGTCTCCCTTAATTTATGACAGAATAATTTCATAATACAAATTATGATGGCAAGAACTGTCTTTGGTTTCTTTTTGTATCCCCGGCACTTAACACAGTGCCTGGCACATAGTAGGTGCTTAAAAATGTTTACTGATTGATTGCTGACAACTTCTATCATTTGACAAGGTTGTCTCAGATAGCATACCAGGGAATGACTAGGATACTCAACCCTATGCAGGTGCTTCTATCTCTGCATTCCTGACTCAAATCATATCATTTTTCTCCCCAGGGTCCCTTTTCCCTTATTAAATTCAATGCAATGCGATCCAACAAACATCTGCATGCTTTAATCTGTAGTACTCCTTTGTGTACTTGCTGTATTATGAATGCAAATAAACTATCCTACAATTTCTGGGTGAGGGAAAGGCGGAGAGGGCCCAGTAAAAGGGACAGGGTCTCCTAGGCGACAACAGGAGTGAGTCTGAGAACTAGAATTGTCACTATAAACTCTGTATTTGCCTTTCATATGTGGGGGTGACTGGCTCATTCTGTGGTTTCATTGGGTTTGTGGTGATTAGGGTCAGCTGTTTCTGGCTTCAAAAGGACTTTCCCTTTTCTGTTATTAGCCGTACTTCCCTTATTCCCTACGCTTTCCACTAAGGGAAAGAAAAAGACACAGTGGCCGGTTCATAGGATCATAGGCCTGCGGAAATGGAAGTGAACCTTCAAACTCCTCTAATCCCACGCACAAGGCCCACGACAGTTAATTGACTTTCCCAAAGTTACACAACCAACAAGTGGAGGAGTTGGGACTCAATCCAAATGCCTGCTCTTTCCACAGCACCATGAAATGTGTATGAATGAATGTGATGGCCTTACTCAGGGCTCTGAGGGGATTGGCTATTCTGTTGAGAGACCAAACACAATTTCCTACAGGATATAGATAAATTTCCCAGGTGAGAAAGGATAGGAGAGGGGTATAGAAAGAGACTTTTCTGATCCAAAACACTTTACTAAAATGAAGAAAAGAACATAAGAGAAAGGTCAGGCCAGCTTTTTACCCAGGGCTATTAAGTTGATCGTACAATTTCCTTATTTAAGCCTTACTTAAGATGCCATGATCTCAAATCATCTTTTCCCATCTCACCTTATTCAAAATAATTTTAATTTCTTCAGTGGCCTGGCCTCAGCTATGAAGAAGAAAGTGACCTGAACAGCAAAAAGCAAAATTTCTTCCTAGGAAAATTTGTGTTTTTAAAAAAAGTTTTACAAGAAAACACAAAAGGCTTCATCTATAGTGGTAGCATTTTAGAGGGAAGAAGGAAGCAATGAGAGAATTATCCTTGATCCTTAAATTTTTCCTGATGGCCTTTAAACTGTATCAGAGAGACAAACACAATCCCTGGCGCTTAATTAAAGCTTGTTAAATTAAGTTAAATTGAATCACCAACTTGTACCCTGTCTCATTTCCTCTTTCCATGATCCTGACTCAGAGGCCTTCGAGAGAACTGGACCAGAACTCCAGTATACAGCAGAATTAGAGCAAGGCCCCACTTCCTGTTTCCATTTTGTTGTTGCTCCTTCAAGGTTCTGATACTCTATGTACATTTTAGGGACAGCATCCTTACTCCTGCTCAGCATGGTGATAGGAATACCTTCATATCTGGAATGTTCCTAAATTTTTTACATTCCAGTTTGAATCTAGGGATAATAACAAAGCCGTGTGTGTGTGTGTGTGTGTGTGTGTGTGTGTGTGTGTGTGTGTGTGTAAGCTAACAATCAGAGAGAAGGAGTGTATTTTGTTTGACCAAGAAGACATACTATTAAAAGCAACATGACTGGGAGTCTTAGCAAAGGTAAGAAAACTATCTCCTCAAAAGGATGAAGTTGAAGATATAATTATCATATCTTAACCACACCTTCCAGCATAATATCTGACTCAGTTACCATCTTCATCAACATAGGTGTTTTCTCACTGAAGAGATACAGAAAACAATATGGGAAAAATCTTATAAGGAAAAGAACAATCATAACAAAAAGGAAAAAAATCCTACATCAGAAATCAAACTGCTCCAGATAGAATAGAGAACTTCAAAAATTCAGATATGCTTGGGAAAACGAAGGATCATTTTGAGAAGACCAGGGATGAAACCTATTTCCTTCCATACAGAAGCAGTGGCCTACCCTTGTAGAACGATCTAGCCATGATCACAAATTGTTGGTACGTTGGCTTATTTTGCTTAATTACTTCTCATTGTTACAAGAGGGACTTCTTTTGGCATGGAGAACATTGGGAAATGATGGTGATATAAAAAGGTAAATAAAATATTTTAGTCTTTTTTTATTTAATTAAAAGTTGTAACAGCTTGACTTCAAATGATGGAATATAAAATGCAGAACTGGACTAAAGCAAGGAAAGCCAAATGAAAATTGAGCTAAAATCCTATTAATCCAAAGGAGAAGCCTACTGGTTTTTTTTAATAGACTATTAAAATGGTCTGAACACTTTAGTTCATGTTGGGGTTACATATTTAGATGTAATGTTATTTTTAAAAATCTCATTATAAGATCAAATGAAAAATTAAAATATCACCAAGGGTGGGGTGAAGATTTTGGAAGCTCCAAAAGTAATTGTTATTCTAGCCTTCACTCACCTTTTCCTGATTACACATTCCAGGAGTGTGTGCACAGTTAATGAAGCCGTATATCATTTTTTTGAGAGAGAGAGAGTATGTGTGTGTCTGTGTGTGTATGTGCGTGTGTTAGAGAGACAGAGAGAGACAGAGACAGAGAGCCAGAGAGAGAGAGAGAGAGAGAGGGAAGAGAGGGAAAGGCATGATTTTAGAGGTATGGGAGACTTGGTCTCATAGAAACTAAAAAAAAAAAAGTCCCAGTAATCACAATAACCTTGCTGGGATGAATCTTTCCAATTAAAACACACACACACACACACACACACACATGCAAATTAGCCTTATAAGTCTATATGGAGATTCCCTGTTTGACAATAACCCAATATATAAAAGTCAAAACATAGGACAGATCTACTAGGGAGACTGTGGTAACATTATAATAGGATTCCCCCAAAAGAGACAAGTTTACTAATGTCTTCAGGATTTACAACTTTAGGGAATACATGTTTGTAAAGTCAGGATCATTAGCAGTTTTAAGTAGGTATGAATCAAAGACATTTTTTATTTTTGATTTCTCAATTAGACAAATGCTGATTAGGCCAACAATGAGGCAAAGTGGAAAGAATGCTTGATTTTGGATTAAAGGAATTTGGTTTGAATCTTGGTTGTCACTGCTGGCTGTGTAACCATAAGCAAGTCATTCAACATCTCTAAATCTCAGTTTCCCGGTCTGTAAAATGAGGAAGTTAGGCTCAGTGATCAATAGGTTCTCTTCTAACTCTAAAACTCCAATCCAAATATTATTGACAGTCTATTAGCGTTTATTAAGCACCTACTATGTACCAAGCATTGAAGACAGAAAGAAAGACAGACTCTGATGTGTGATTAGTAAGCCTCTTCCCTACGGAGGAGGGTTGAACCACTATCAGCCAGGTCTTTCATAAGGAAATTCTTTAACTGAGCTCTTTTCCACAGGCCCACCTGCTAGTCTGTCTGCTATTCACTGGAGATTCTGTGACTAACAAGTCTCTCCATTTCAGGGGAAGACAGCAATTACTTCAGCCTATGGCTGTGAACCACTTTTCCTCAGCCAGGCTGTCAAAAGAAAGCAGATGTCTAATCTATGATCATATCAGCTATTTGAACTACTCTTTCCTCTACTGAGTCTTCTGATTCCTTCAATTCATTTCTTACCAGACTTGCTTTCAGAAACCCATTTTAATTCTTTGTTTTTATCATACTCCCTCTGGTGGGGTAAGTATCTCCAAAGTTCCACTTCCTCAAAGGGCAAAAGAACACAATAAAACTTTGGTGAGGAATTCTTTTCAACCTTCTATAAGGCCAATCAATAAGTCAAAGATCTTTCCCATCCACTAAGTAGGTCTCAGGTGTGGCCAACAAAGGGAGGCCTGATTGGAGGCAGGCCCACACCCTTTCACTAACTAGGTATGAGGCTCCAGCCTCCACACCTTTTTTGCTAAGTAGGCTCTGAGCCCTCAGGGTCCTGAACAGGGTATAAGAGTTCTGAGGTTGGCATTTTGCCTTTGGGGGCACACTCATTGAAAGAGTATTGGTGACGAGACTCTGGGTAAGCTGTTGAAGCAGCCCCTCCAGCTTTGAAAACCCAGATGTTGATACTTCTCTGGTAACTATGTATTGTGATTTGGATAGGCAGAAATGCTGATCTGTTTGTATTATCTCTGTTTGTAATTTCTGTTTGTATTTGCTCTGAAGTTCAGGGTGCTGGCTTTTACCCCGAACTAAGTGAATTATACATACATACATATATATATATATATATATATATATATATATATATATATATATATATATATATATATATATATATATATATACATATATATATATTTATATTTATATACACATATACATATACATATATATATATATATATATATATCTTTAATTAAAGTAAGATCATTAATCCTTTAAAGTTGCTTTCCTTAGAAAAGCAGATCAAGGAATCTGTGCTAGCAGCCTTCCTGTGTGCTGGTGTTACTGGTCTTACATCCCCACGGCAGCTGCTAGCAACATTGTTGTTACACCTTCCCACATCATGATGCTCTGTTCTGTGCATATCATAAGAAAGAGGTTCATGATTTTTTGGCCTACTAGGACCTAGCAAAAAAAAAAAATACAACCTGTTCTATATCTGATCTCCCCACATTAGTAATAGTAAGCAAACTATTTTCATCATTAATGACAATGGAGCTACCGCATTTGAACATTTAAAATATCAGTCTTCAATGTGCTATATGAAGAAGTAGTTGTGGCTCTAAAGAAAACCAAGTTGGGAAGAATAGGTAGTTCAGATCGAGTATACACAGAGGATGTCTATGCTAGAGACAATACAATTTCAAGCAAAATTCATCTTTTTACCACCACTGTTTCTTTGTAATGCTGTAGGAATATCAACCATGGAATACAAAAATGTCTGGGGATAGTCCATCCAAAAGGCTATTGAAAGACATGCAGTGGGCTTAAATAGGCCATAGCTTATCATCAATGACAACTTGTGAACAAGAAGCAGGGTAAAATATTTCATGAAATGATATGTGAACAAAAAAAATGGCAGGCTGGCCACAAGAATACTGCCACATTCTGTATTGGTACTCAAATAATATTATAAATTGGTCTAGAGGGAAGTCCTTGATAAATTAGGTGCAACTTTTATGGGAGATTGATGAGAGAGCATGAAAAAAGAGTCATTTAGGATAATAAGGCCCATATGGTTCTCCCTCTTCCACTCTTGCTATTGACCTGTTTTCCTTTAAGATCCAACTAAAATTTCACTTCCTACATGAAGCATTTCCCCAACTTCTCTTAATTCCAGCGCTTTCCCTCTGTTAATTATTTTCTGTGTATATAGTATATAGTTTGCTTTGTATTTTTTGTTTGCCTATTGTCTACTCCATTAATTTGTAAGCTCCTTAAAGGCAAAGACCATCTTTTGCCTCTTTTGTATCCCCAGGGTTTAACACTGTGCCTGGCACATCATAGGCACTTAATCAATGTTTATGGAATTGAATTAAATATGGTTATGATCTGCACTGTTCAAAAGAGAACCCACATCTTTGAATTCACAGATCCATTGGAGCGGTAGTGTCAAATTCAAATAGAATCAGGCCACTAAACCATGCATAAGGATCCCTGTAGGCTGAATATTGCCTTAGAATACCACATATTAACATCATTTCTTATTGTATTTTTATTTGTTTTGATAAATATTTCCCAATTATATTTTAATCTGGTTTGAGCCTTACTTGGGAGCCATGTGTTTAAACTTCTGCATTTGAAGGATCGAGATATATTTGAACTACCAAAACGCATAAAAATAAAAAAGATATAGCCAGATCATAGAGGACTTGGAATATTAATTAATTTTTCCATAAATCTTTACAGAGAGCATAAAACATTTTCGTCTTAACAACATTATAAAATAGGTAGCACACATATTATTTTACAGATGGGGAAATTGAGGTTCACAAAGGTAAGATAACTTGGTTATAGTAACCCCATTAATAAGTATAGGAGCTGGTGTTCAAATCCAGGGTTTTTGATGCCAGATCCAAAGCTTTCCCCCCTATATCTCACTATCCTCTTTTGTGTGGTTCGAATTTAAACCAATAAGCAATAGGGAGCCACTGTAGGTCCTGAAGCAAAGAGTGATGATAAAACAATAAAGCTCTGGGCAATTCCTGCTGACAAAAAAAAAGGGGGGTATGGAATTGGTTTTCTGGTGCTTGATGTTCTAGAATCACTATTTGTGAGCTGCCTAAGTGAATTACGCATGTAAAGTACCTTTCTGGGTTAGTGTCCTTGTCTCCAAACCAGGATAATATCTTATCTACTCTCACAGGGTGTTGTGTGAATTAATATGTAGAGTATACTTTGAGAAACATAATTGAGAAGTGCTACATGGCTGTGAAGGATTACCTGTGCTATTTTAGACTCTAACTGCATCTGAATGACTTATTTAATCCTTGATTATAGTATGCTTTTCATTTGCATCAGTTCTTTCATCTTAAAGTACATGATAAACACTATGTAAGCCTCCCCACAACCTTTTAAGGGAGATGCTATTATCACTACTACTTAGAAAGGAGGACTTATTTTTGTCGTCTTGTAACCAGGGAGATAACTGATGATTGTTTGATGTTAATTTAGTAACAAATATGATTGGGAATGAAGATTAAGAAATCATTAGAGTTCCTCTAAATTGCCTGAAATGTATTCAGTTAAACAGTGGTTAAGTGCCTACTGTATGCAAATCACTGTACTAGACACTGGGGAACACAGGGACAGCAAGAACAATGTATAATTCATCCCCTCAAGAACCGTACCTTTGAATGGAAGGGAAAAAAGTTTCCTTTCTACTTAGCTCTTTTTCACTCTCTAGATCTTTCACTCCCCAGAATTGTTGCTCTTAAAAAAATTTGCTTCCAAAGTCTTACAGGTGAAACCAAGGAGGTCAAGCAAACATCCTTTCAGATATGAATCAAACAAGACTGGCTTTGGTATTTTCATGAAAACAATGAACTTGAACAATGCTGTAGGCCCTTCCTTGTTTTAATTTATCTACATAAGCAAATAGTTTTTAATCTGATACAAATGAACTCTTTGCCCTTATATGAAAAGTATAGGTTATTAACAAGCATGTTGTAATTTTTTCCTCTGGAAAAATAATTTAGATAAAATCTAAGGACTCATTCCTCACTCTGCAACATCAGGTTCTTCATACTGAATGTTCAGTGAAGATGAGGAGTAAAACAAATCTGATTTAAAAGTATACAAATAGTATTGCTTAAGCAAACTGCTTTGGGAATTTAAGAAGAGCGCTTCTGTCTTTTTTTTTTTTTCCCCACTCCCTACATCACCACTGTCCATCCCTTCCATACCAGTCTACAGGAAAATGTGTTCACATGGAGAATATGGTTCTCATTAGAGGATTTGAGGGAGAGGAAAAATTCGAATAAGGATAAGAGGAGAGATTGAATTATTTGCCCTTCCTACCTTGAATAATTTATCTTAGGTTAGCCATATCCTAAAAATATGTTGCATTTCTACACTGCAGAGTCCTTATTCCAGTTCTCATGTTGGCAAGTTGGAGCCCTAGAGGTCAGCTACATGTCCCCTTCAAGGTCCTAGAGGTGACCCTCAAGGACTATGACCATTTCATTAAATATGCATTTTCCCCCCTGAAGGATTATGCCCAGTTTTGCTAGGTAAATTATTCTTGGTTGTAAGTCTGGCCCATTTGCCTTTCAGAATATTATATTCCAAACCCCCTGATCCTTTAATGTAAAAGCTGCTAAATCTTGTGTTATCCTAACTGTGGCTCCATGGTGGTTTTAATTATTTTTTTCTAGCTGCTTATGATATTTTCTTCTCAAGCTAGGAGCTCTGGAATTTGAGTATAATCCTGGGAATTTTCATTTTAGTATCTCTTTCAGGAAGTGATAAGTGGTTTCTTTCAATTTCTATTTTGCTCCTGGGTTCTAAGTAGGTAGTTTTCCTTTAAAATACCTCGAAATGTGATGTCTAAGGATCTTTATGTTTTTAATCATGGCTTTGAGGTAGTCTAATAATTCTTAAATTATCTCTCCTCAATCTATTTTTCCAGGTCAGTTGTTTTTTTCTGATGAGACGTTTCACATTTTCTTCTATTTTTTTCACTCTTTCAACTTCATATTATTATTTTTTGATGTCTCACAGAGTCATTAGCTTCCACTTAACCAATTCTAATTTTAAGGAGCTATTTTCCTCCATATTTTGGTATCTCTTTTACCAATCTGTTAATTATCTTTTAATAATTTTCTTGCCTTCTTATCTCTTTTCCCAATTTTTCCTCTACCAGTCTTATTCAATTTTTAATTTCTTCTTTTTTTATTTTTTATTTGTTTATTTCCAATTTATGGAATAAAACAAGCATTTCCATAACATAGTATAATAAAAAAGATAATTGCTTACGAAACTGCAAATCTATTATGTACAACTCAAGATTCCTTTTAAATACGTAATAAAGTTATCATGTAAATTTTCCCCTTTTTTTCCTTCCTTCCATCCCCCCACCCTAGAGATGGCTACCATTAGATATAAATATATGTAAAGTTGTTCTATATATGCTTCTATTTATGAGTTTTTTCTCTGGATGCAGATAGCATCTTTCTTCATATGTCCTTTATAGTTAATTTGTGTGTTTATAATTGTCAAAATCACTTAGTTGCTTATAGTCATTCTTAAAACAATATGCTGTTACTACATACAATGTTCTTATAGTTCTGTTCATTTTACTCTTCATTATTTCATGTGAGTCTTTCTAAAATCATTGAGCTTATCATTTCTTATAGCACAGTAGTATTCCATCATAATCATGTACCACAACTTGTTCAGATATTCCCCAATTGATGGGCATCTCCACACTTTCCAGTTCTTTGCCACCACAAGAGCTGCTATAAATATAGACTATATAGGTTATTTTCCTTTTTCTCTAATTATCTTTGGAAATAGACCTACCGGTGGTATTGCCAGGCTAAAAGGAATAGGCAGTTTAATACTCTTTTGGGCATAATTCCAGATTGCTCTCCAACATGGTTGAATCAGTTCACAATTCCACCAACAATGAATTAATGTCCCGATTTTTCCACATCCCCTCCAACATTTGTCACTTTCCTATTTTTAGTCAATCAGATAGGTGTAAAATTATATCTCAAGGTTGTTTTAATTTGCATTTTTCTAATGAATAATGACTTAGAGCATTTTTTTCATATGACTATAAATTGTTTTGATTTCTTCAATGGAAAACTGCCTGTTCACATCCTTTGACCATTTATCAATTGGGGAATGACTCGTATTCTTATAATTTGACAAAGTTCTTTATATATTTGAGTATGAGACCTTTATTTGAGAAACCATTTAATTTTTAATTTTTTTTTGTTTTAAAAAATTCCTTTCTTTAGCTCTTCTAGTAATTCTTATTGGATTTGTGTTTAATTTGCATTTTTTTTCCTCTGAGCTTTTGCTTGTAGATGTTTTCAAGCCATTGCCTTCTTCTGAGTTTGTGTCTTGAACTGCCCTATCTTCTTTTGTTGTTTGTTCATTCTTCCAGCCTATTTCCTGATTCTGAACTTTATGCTATAGTTGGGCTCTGCTCACCTCCAGGGGTATTAATAGCCTGGGCTTCTGCTGTTCAGTTGGGGAGCCTAATGGTTTTCAGTTCTTTTAAAGTGGTATGGTCCAGGGAGAGTTCTGATCACTGTCCTGCTGGTCTTTGCTCTGCTCTTTACCCAGGCAGAGCCCCTGCTCCCTCAGGACTACAACTGAGTAATGAGAGAAAACTGCCAAATGGTGCCTACCCAGTTCTGTGCTCAGTGCTAGCATGGGAGTCCCCTGTAATCTCTTTTTGATCTGGTGCTCAGTCTCCTTAGCCCCTCTGGGTGCTGCTGCTGCTGTTGCAGTCATTGCTGCCTCTAAGCCCCACAGCCAATGTTGCTACCACCATGCCATGCTTCAGTTCAGCCTCTACCCCAGTGTCTGCATACCTCTTTTTCTGTTCTCCTAAGCTGTCCTGGGCTATAAAAATGACTCGCTGTGACTTGGTTATCCTACTCAGATACACTTTCTTGGTTATTCTACTCAGAATTCAGTTTGGCATGCTTTGAAAAAGTGGTTTAGAAGATTGGTTTGGAGAGTTCAGTGGGAATTTTCACTTCACTCCTACATATTGCCTCTGATACTCCCAGGGTCTATGGATGTCTTGATGCTATCATTTTGAACCCACATTTGGGTATGTTTCCCCACTATTAATTGTCTAGTATCAGCTAATGTCAGAGATATCCTTAATTAGCACCTTGGTCTCTCTTTTATATAATTGATAATCAATTAAAATCAATTAGCCTTTACAAAGAGATATTTATCAAGAAGATATAGCAAGAACAGAAGTGCAGAGATATTATTTGCCTTCCAACATAATGGCACACTCTATTCTCTACCACCACAGTCCCTAAGGAAAGTGAGATCAAACTAACAGCACATACCCACCACTAATTTCACTTCCAGGTATAGCACAGCCAATGGACTAGTACCTTGTTTTGTGACATGGAATTTCAGCTATTCAGCTAATATATTACTGGGCTAGAACACAAGTCTGCACTCCTCATTGGGTTCAATTGCTAGCAAACTCTTACATAGACTCTTGTACAGGAACTTTGCAAGGTCTCACAAGGCCTTTTACCAAAGGAAAGAAGACACAAACAGGAAGAAGCCCCATCTCAGACAGAGGCTTGCTTAGGAAGCCATACCCTCACCAGTAGACCTGATGTGAAAAAGGGTGCCCATCCCTCAGGCCCTCTGGAATTCAGAAGGTTTCTTTTGTACCTTGTGGCCAGCAGGAAGGGGAAAAAACACCTCAGTTTTATCCATTGAAATAATTTTTATGTACCCTCATTTCCTGCTTAATATCCAATCTAAAGGTCCCTCTTTATCACACAATAAGCTAACAGGAAAAAAAATGACAGATACCTATTCGGGCCTCTCCACATACATGCCTGGAAGTCGATTCATTCAGCCTCTACCTTGGGGATTACATCTAGCAGGTGCCTTACACATGTTCCTAAGGAGTAGGCTCTCATCAGTCAGTCCCCTGTTACACCCAACTTACAAAAAAGTATGTCTATAGCCAAATAGGATTTGGTCAAAAGATTTATAAGGTTTTGCTTCACTATTGACTATCTTTATAGTTTATCTGGAAACACCAGCTCTGTTACTCAAAAGACTGCTTTAACAAGTTATGAATTAGACTGGTCAGACCTGTGTGTCACCTTCAGCTGTGTTTCAGTCTTAAATATCACCAAACAGAAATGAAGAACTCAAGCAATTAATCAGAATGATTCTGGTCAAATAAAAAGCCTGATCTATTATAGTGGAAGGATTTGGTCTTGAATTTACTACTTATTTGCACTACTTCTCTACTTTGCCCTATTCATGTAGATGTAGCCAAAGGAAAGTGAAAAGATTATTAGCATGGATAGAGCAAATAATGGGAGGGAAATAGTCTGGAACAACATAATGATAGGTGAGTCTTTGCTTCACATATCCAAGATTTGGTTTTCCTTAGCTATTCTCAGGCCTCTGGACGTTTAAGCCATAAGTTCTTCCACTTTTGTAAATAATAAATGTGAATTATTATTATTATTATTGTTTTATTAATATCATCACCTACCTAATCACATATCAAACCCACATCAATGAATCAATCACTAAGGTCAGAGAACACCCAATTTAAGTTTGCAATAAATTAAAATAATTAATAGGACACAATATGCTATGAAAATGCTAGCAAGATATTCTGGTCATCAATTTGTGATTCTCTAATCCTAAAGCTCTCTCTTATTTTCACCTCTGAGTTGTGGTATAAATAAATGCACCCAAGCCACTGAAGTTTCTTTAGCAGGTAAATCATATGGTCTGATCTGATTTTTAAGATTTTAGTGATATTGATTTGGAAGTTGTGTGGGAGATGTATTGGTGAGAGACTTGAACCAGAGGAACCAGTTAGAAAGCTATTGTACTACAATGTCTAGGGAATGAGTGATGAGGGCCTGCACTTGGGGGGTGACTGTGATGGGGGAAGATATAGATTTAAGAGATGTTGTGGAGGTAAAATTAATAGAACTTGGCCATTTATTGGCCATAACAATTGGAGTAGAGTATAAAAGAGGATAACAACAAGGTTGCAAACTTGGGTGACTTGGAAAATGAGACCCTCAGAACACACAGGAAAAAAAGGATTTGGGCAAGTTTTGTTGCCAATAAATTTATCTTTGTAAACATAATACATTTATAATCAGCAATACTTTGGCTTCAGGCTGTGGTGCCCAAGACTCAGATTCAGAATAATTTTGAAGTAGAAGAGACTGCACTTTCCAACTCGGGAGGTATGTGGCCTTCTAGGTCCTTGGGTGCAGCCTTTCGACTGAAGTTTTACAGAACAAATCCTTTTATTAAGGGGATTTGTTCTGTGAAGTTTGGATTCAAGGCTGCACTTGAGGACCTAGAGGGCCACATGTGCCCTCTAGGCTGCAGGTTCCCCAACCCTGGTCCAATTCCTTAATTTTTCAAATAAAATGCTTAAGTCTCAGAGAGGTTATGTGAACTTTCTATGGTCACAGAGCTAGTTAGTGACAGGGCCAGGTCTAAAATGTATTTCTTCCAGACCAGTGTACTTTCCATTATACTGTCTCCCTTAAATAACACTCCAGTATAATGGAGCCAGACTGCCTGCATTGCCCAACACTTCAATACAGTGAGCTTTGGTTCCCTAAAGTCTCCAATTCTGACTGGTATTTATTGCCTTCAAAGAAGTCAGCATATTTAACTCATGGGAGGAATAATAATAACATTGTCTAAGGCTTTGAAGGGTGTGGACATGGTGTTTTTGCATTTTTTTGTTGATCACAAACATTTGCTGCTGCTCATTATGAAGCCTCATGTGAGTAACATGAATGAGGAAATGTTGCCCCTGGCCCTATTCGTCTGTGCATCTAAAGTCCAGGCAGAATGACCAAGCATAAAGCACTGGAAAGCCAGCAAAGAAAAATGTCAGATCAAAATAATGTGATTCTTTTTACCTGCCCTCTGTTTCATATGCAAATCTGCCTTTGCAGTCTATTTGGAATTTCTTTTTGGCTGCAGCCAAATGTTTGAAGGGAAGCTCATGTTGGAGCAGAGCCCACTCCTGGCTGTTTGTTGTTCCATTCAGTATGTTCTGAAAATCTGCTTTGTATTTTTTTTTCTCTGAGATGTCATATTCCATGAACCTGGGCTGGGAAATGCTGTCATTGCCAATGAGGTGTGTGTGTGTGTGTGTGTGTGTGTGTGTGTGTGTAACTTCTTGAGAAAAGGGACCGCAGACACACTTGCCTGAGACTAACTTAGTAGTAGCAATAGCAAATGCTAGGTAGTGAATTAAAATGCACCTTAATTTGGGGGAGAAAAAGTCTTTCAATTTGGTGCAGGCTAAGGAAGCTTTGAAGAGTAATTAATCTGTTCTCTGATCTTGAAGGAATGTTTGACTCCTTTAGTTTCTCTGGCAAAGAAACAGCCCTTTCTGCCATTCAGGCTCACACCTTCCCTTAGATGAGATGGTTGTGTGGTTAGCTGTCCCTTAAAGAAACAGTCTGAAACATATGAGTATAATGCTTTTGTTAAGGTAGTGAACTCAAGTGATGGGATACTTAAAGAGACCACAAGAGATTTGTACCTAATGTGCTATGAAAAATGACTATGCTCCTAGAAAAATAGAAGACCCTCATTAAATGCTTACAGTTAGGAGACCTAATGGAAATGGCTAGAGAGTCAAGTCCTTTGGAAAGAAGTAGAGAAATTAAGAAATGAGGCCATAACTATACACTCCCAATGCTCATGAACCCATTACCACCACTAGTAATGGAATAAGCACTGAACCTAGAATAAGACATCTGGGTTCTAGTCTCAGCTTTTCCACTGAGGTACAGTACTAAAGCAAATCATTTAATTCTTTCACTTAACCTCAGTTTTGTTATCTGCAAAATGGGGGAGGTGAACTATGGGTGGTATGGTGGGAAAAAAACCCACCACCACCACTACCTGATTTTTAAGTCGGAAAACTGGGTCCAAATCCTGAATCTGCTTCTAATTAGCTCTGGGACCTTGGGCGAGTCATTCTGGTCCTCATCCATTAAATAAGAGTGTTGGTCCACATGTCCTCCTAGGTTTCTACCACCTCTAAATCTACGATTTATGAACTAGAAGGTGATCTCCAAGGTTCCTTCCCGTTGTAATATTCTGTGAGTTTCAGACAGCTAATAATGAGATATTTTGACACTTCAGGGGATCTGTGACTTTATCAATGTCTTTTTTTTTCCTCCAGTTGTACAGACTACTATCGAGACATATTTTATCATCCTGGATTACTTTTATCCATGCTCTTCCATAAATCTTCCAGAAAATATACTGGAGGAGGCTTATTCTAGGTCTCTTGTCATGGTGTGGATACTAATGCATCACCAGGGCTGTCTAACCAGCCCTCACTCTCACTACATCATCTTTTCTGGTCATACATCTCTGATGATGTCCTTTACCTCATTTCTCCTGTCCAGTTGTCTTCTGATAGTCCTAGCAACCTATTCCCACCCGCCATTAGGTTCTTCAGTTCCTTTTAGGTAACCTGGAACTTTGATTCTTCAGACATAGTGATCTTCTGTAACAGTCAAAAATGGAATATTAATTTTTGTTAAATAGGCCTATGTTTCAGGGAGTCATTCAGTCAGTTAATCAATACTATGTGTACTATGTCTCAGGTACTGTACTAAGCACTAAGGCTACAAAGAAAGATAAAAGATGGTCCTTCCTCTCAAGGAACTCATAGACTGTTGTGGGACATAATATGCAAAAAAAAAAAAGCCTATGTAAAAAACTAGCTACACACAGCATAAATTGGAAATAATCAAGAGAGGAGGCACTAGAATTAAAAGGGATCGGAAAAAGCTTCCTCTAAAAGGTAGAATTTTAGTTGGGTCCAGAAGGAAGCCAACGAAGCCAGTAAGCAGAGATGAAGGAGAGCATTCCAGGCATGGGAGACAGCCAGTGAAAAGATCTGGAGTCAGGGGCTGGACTGTCTTAATCACAGACTAGCAGGGAGGCCAATGTCAATGGATCACTGGAGGGAAGGGCTTGAAGTTCTGTGGGGGAGGTGGGGAAGGGAGGGCAAGTGATGAAGGGCCTTGAACACCAAACAGGGGATTTCATATTTGATCCTAGAGATGAGAGGGAGCCACCAGAGTCTACTGAGCAGGAATAAGGGGAGTGAAATGGTCATACCTATGCTTTAGGAAGATCTCTTTGACAGCTGAGTGGAAGATGGACTATAGTGGGTAAAGGCTGTGACAAGAACACCAGCGAGGAGCCTATTTCAATAGTCCAGGCATGAGGTGATGAGGGCCTGCACCAGGGTGGTGGCATTGTCAGAGAAGAGAAGGAGGTGTATGTGAGAAACAATGTGAAAGTAAAATCTATAGACCTTGGCAACAGATTGAAGGGGGGTGGTGAGAGAGAGTGAGAAACTGAGGATGACAACTACATTTTGACGTTAGGTAACTGGGAGGATGGTGTATGATCAATAGTTATAGGGAAGTTAGAAAGAGGGGAAAAGATAATGAGTTAGGTTTCAGTATACTTTGACTTTAAGTTGTCTACAGTAAGCCAGTTTGAGATTTCCAGTAGTGAGTTGGAAACCTGAGGCTAGCTGCCAGCAGAGAGATTAGATGAGTAGAATCATCAGAATAGAGATGAAAATTGTATCTATGGAAGCTGATAAGCTCAGCAAGTGAAACAGCACAGAGGGAGAAAAGAAGAGGGACCAGGACAGAGCCCTTTGGGACTCGCACATTATGAATACACAGCAAAGGAGACTGAGAAGGAGCACTCTGATAGGTTGAAGGACAGCCAGAAGAGACTACGGTCATGAAAACCTAGAGAGAAAAGAGTATCAAGGGGAAGAGGGTGATTAACCATGTCAAAAGCTGCAGAGAGGACAAGAAGGATGAGGACTGAGGAAAGGACTTTATATTTGGCAGTTAAGAGAGGGAGAAGCTTCAAATTTTGAAAAGCACTTTTCAGTTTCCCGAAGACACTCTAGTCTACTCTCCTTTTATTCAATTGAGCTTCCAGTTTACCATCCATGAATAATGTCTGCCCAAAATATATGAACCAATCGACCAACCTAATAGATTGTTCATCTGACTGAATAGCATAGTCTGAAAAAACAGGAATTCTTCAACCCACTTGGAATGTTACTGTGTGAATAGTTAGATCCAATTCCTTTGAGTGTTTACATTTCTCATTTGAGAAGTTCTATAGCATCCCTGAACTTGAGGCAACACAGTGTGATCCATCCACAAGGAACAACAAATTGGAGGGGGATGGTGAAAGAGAGTGAGAAATCAAGGATGACAACTCCATTTTGAGGTTAGGTGGCTGGGAGGATGGTGGTATGATCAATAGTTATAGGGATTCTGGGCTGGACCTACTTCCTGAGAGCGGTTCATATTTTGGCGAACAGAAGACTCCTAATTTTATGCCTCTCTTTGCATTAATTATCAGGGATGGAGACATTGAATAAAGTTATCTTTGTTGTTATATCTCTCAAGGAATCTCCTGTTTGGAGATGAAGATTTAAGGTGATGTTTTTGCTTTGTTGAATCAATTGTTTGTTTGCTTTTTTTATAGTCACTAATGAATGAGCAGAATGGGATTTATTTGATATTCTCTATACTCAGAATAACATTAGCAAAGTTCTACCTATTCCAGTCCTCACATTTTTTTTTATCAAAGATACCTTCTATGTGTGTGCAGATTATTCTTATAAAAGTTTTTGTAGTAATGGGGAAGTATGCATATAGATTTGTAGTTGCTGATAATTTTTCAATTTTTTTTTAAATTTTGGTAATAAGATCCAAGATGTTTTCCCCAAACATTTAGTATCCTCTTCCCTTCTTTGGGATATTTTGAGAATCGTCTCTCAATGCCCATCTTTGATTATTGCTGAATAAATACTTCCTTGTTGCATAATTACAGAGATCTTCATCCCCCTTCCTATTCTCTCTGCCTTTTTTCCAGGCTCTGAGGAAGAGGTGCTTCTTCTTGCCAAGACCATGTTCTCCTCTGCCCTTGATCCCATTCCTACCTGTCTCTTTATAAAGCTTGGCACTTTGATCATTCCCTCTCTTTCTCTTATCCCCATTCTCTCCTTACCCATTGACTTTTTCCTTGTTGTTTATAAAAATGCCTAGATCTCTCATCTTTAAAAAACATTTTCATTTAACTCTGTTATTCCTTCAAGCTCTCATCCTATCCCATCTCCCTTCCCCAGACAAGCTCCTATAAAGGATTTCCTACTCTCATTGTTTCAATTTTCCCACATCTGGACCATTCAATTTGTCGCCTGACCTAATTATTCAGCTGACACTGTTCTTTCCAAGACTGCCTGTGTACTGTTATCTGCAAAATCTATTATCCTTTCTTAATCCAGTCCTCCTAGACCTCCCTGCGATGTCTGATCACTCACTCTTTCTGGAATCTTCCTCCTCCCTGGTGACTCTTCTCTTTCCTGATTCTCCTTTCTGCCCTGAACCCTGAAGCTAAGTCTTCTTTACTTTATCATCATCCATATCCAGCCCCTATTTGTGAGTGTATCCCAGGTTTCTGTACTAGACCCTCTTTCTTTTTTTCTATACTTTTTCTTTGGTGATCTCCTACATATAGGAGATCATTTCCCTCATTTCTTCCTCATTTCTCTCCAGAGCATCATCTCCTGAATAACCAACTGTTGGCTAGGCATATACACCTAAATGTGCCACAGTCATCTCAAACTATGGCAACATATCCAAAACCAAATTCGTTTTCTTTCTTATAAAATTCACCCTTTTCTTGAGTTCCACATTTCTGTTAAGAGCCTTCTTGTAGTTGCCTAGAACCTTAACCTCAGATACCTCCTTGACCCCTTTACTCTCTCTCACTCCTTGTCCCATTTCTAACCTGTTGCCAAATCTTGATTTTCTCTCTACAATATCTTATTTTATCCTTCCCTTCTCCCTATTTACATAGCCACTACCTTAGTCCAGGACCTTATTACTTTTCACTGAAACGATTTCAATGGCCATTAAAAATATTTTTGTTGTTGTTTTGAAGTTTTCAGTATGCCAAAAAAAAACCCCAAACCATGAAAGATGCTTATATAAGAAGCTCTGACTTTCTGTTAAATAGATTATATATACAAATATATGTGTGTGCGTGTGTAGATATACATACAGATATACATACAAATACATATGTATATGCATGTATACGTGTGCATATATATTAAGAACATATACATATATTTGTAATACAAGTAACAAAATAATCCATTTTGTTTGTTCTCTCTTATTTTCTCCTTAGCATTTAAAAAATGCTTCGTTTATCCCCTTTACTCCATCATTCATTAACATAGTCACCTCCACTTCAAGTAGTAACCCTTCCTTATAACAAATATGCATGATCCAGGATAACCGATCAGGACATCAGCTGTGCCTGAGAAAGTCCAATCCCATTCAAGCATCTCTAGTCCATTGCTTCTGTTTCATTATTGGTCCCATCCTCTCTAATCCATCTCCATAAAGTTGCCAAACTAACATTCCTAAACCATAGGTTTGAACTTGTCACTTCTCTGTCCAAGAACCTTCAGGGGCTCCCTATTTTCTGTGGATAAAATATAAACTCCTTTGTTTGGCATTTAAAGCCCTTCACAATCTTGCTTAAACTGGCATTTTCAAGCTGATTTCACTGATTTCACAAATCACTAGAGCTCATACACTCTGTATTTCAGTCAATCTGTCTGATGTTGTTCTGTTCTATTACAACATCCAATCTACTGCCTTCCTTTTTTGCCAAGCTTTCTTGCCTCCAAAAAAACTCCCATTTGAATGGGAGAGACAACAGAAGAAGAAAGAGAAGATGAAAGAAGAGGAGGAGGAGGAGAAGAGTATGTGTCTATTTGATTGTTATAAAGGATGACTCTAAAAGAAGGGGGGATATATTAGTAAATGCATATGATATAAAAAAAAACAAAAAATGTTTACTAACATATTTTAAAGATAGATAGTTGACTGGGTAACCTTATATGTTTCACTTTTTATAAAATTTATATATAGTTTTTCTCTTTCTTTGGTAGGGAGTGGGATAGGGTGGCATTAGATCAGTATTGCTCAATCAACCAAAGAAAACTGAGAACATGAATATGAATAATTTTCATCACGCTAAAGAGCATGTTATCATTGTTATCTTTAATATAATTATTATTTTATTATTGTATAGAGTTTCCAACCTTTCTTGATGAGGATCTGATTTTTTATTTTCTTGAACTCCTATAATTGTCAAAAAGGGGAGTTTGGGATTGATTGGGGATGAGAAAGACAATAGTATGATGAATAGAATGGTGCGGTGGGAGTACAGCGAACAGCTCAAACAGACTTTCTACTGGGTTGCTGATATTTCTCCTTTCACACCAGGTCACACCGATCAGATGGCATGTATGGCAACACGGCACTGGGACATGAAAAAGAGCCAAAGGATAAGGAAGCACGCACTCAGACACTGAAAGTATTGCTCAAGTCTGCTTACCTAATTTGGAACACTGTTGCTCAGTTGTTTCAGTCCTTTGCAACTCTTCATGACCCCATTTGGGATTTTCTTGGCAAAGATACTAGAGTGGTTTGCCATTTCCTTCTCGGGCTCATTTTACATATGAGGAAGGGTTAAGTGACTTGTCCAGGGTCACACAGCCAGTAAGTGTCTGAGGCCAGATTTGAACTCAGAAAAAATGAGTCTTCCTGACTCCAGGCCTGGAACTCTATCCATTGCACCATCTAGCTGCCCCAAATTTGGAATATAGTATGATTAAAATAACTTTCTGAAGACATGGAAGACTATGATGCTTGGACCTGTTCCCTGCTGTCCAGTAGAGTGGGAGTGATGTCTTTGGAATCCACTCTAACTGCTGGACATCAGTATGATATCATACATAACAAACAGTAAACACTGACTCAGTATGTATCTGTCCAATATCACATAACTAATTAATGAAGTAAATTCTACCCCCCAAAATCATTCAAACCGGCTCTTTAGCATCCTGTTAACCTAACAATCAGTTCATCTCATTTGTTAAAGTGAGGTTTTGGCAGTATGTTGATATAATCTTATTCTGTGATTTAGGATTTAGGAATAAGGATGGTATCCAAGAAATATTTAATAATATTTGTTACTGGGGAAACAAAATGGTTTTAAGTTTTACTTCAAAAAGAAGAATTTTCCTCTCTGCTACAAGTGTTCCGTCAGAGATCTTTCCTTAACATCTGGCCTCAGCCTTCCAACCATTCCTTTTATATGGTGACCAAAAGGGAAGCTCCCTCATTTATGACAACCAGTTGTTCATTCCTCCCCACTGCCATTGTTTCCTCCTATGCCAGCTAAATGTCTTACCTCTGATACAAATGGGGTGACTCTATATGGGCAATCTAGGAATAATATCTGAAGAATAGAACAACTGCAACTAGCTACAGCAGAAGATGTGCAGAGGGGAAAAGGAATATGCATTTTAATGCCTAGAAAACATAAAATGATTTAAAGGCATTGTATTTTTTAAATAAGTAGCTATCCCATGACATTTAGAAAATAAGGTATGGGAAAGGTACCCTCAATCATATCCGAGAACGGGAGATATAGCCCAGGTAACCATGCGTTAATAATAAGCCCACAGCTTATTATTATTTTCATATTTTTAGATTGATATGTTAATATTATTATGCCATATTATAGAGTGATTTTGCTGGTAAATGCAAGCTCCTTATCATCTCCAGCATCCTTTCTTCTCCTTGATTAAATATTCCTAGAGGTTGTTATCTTTCAGTCTAATGCTAGGGGCACTGAGATTGGGAAGAAGATCTGGCTAATACCTGGGTCCTCCCTTCTTTTAAAGTTGCGTGGAAGTTGGGTTAAGTTCAGGGAGGGTCGAAGAACTTAATTCTGCCCAGGAGTAGCCCAAGGTGGCTCTAGATGATGCTGTACCATTAAGGACCCTCATATCTGCCCTTTGATTGGCCCTGGAAGGAACCGAACCTCTTGGGTTTTATAAAGTCCTAATTAGCACAACTGCACATCAGGCAAAATCAGTTGTGAAGCATGGGGAAGGAAGGACTGTGATGCAGTTATAGGGAAATGGGTCAATTCCTCCTTCAGATCTTGAAGTCTCAGGAGTCCTCTGGGGGCAGGTATGGAGGGAAGAAGGTATTTTTATCCCCATTTGTGGATTGGAAAACCAAGTCAGGGAAAGGTTAAGCAATTTACCCATAGTCACACAGCAAATAACTTTCTTAAGCAGTATTTGAACCCATGGCTTCTTGACTCTATTGTCAGTCATACTGCCTTAGGCCTAAGTCACAATAAGGAAAAGGCAGTAAGTGGTAAAGAAAGACTTTTCTCTCCTCCACACCCCATTGGGTGTGTTTCTAGCATCTTCCTGGAATTACAAGAAAGAATTAGACTCTCCCTATATTTTCCTGTTGGAACAGGAAGAGAAACAGGTCCTGTAAATACCAAAATCAGGTTATAAAAGTGAGCTAGGCAAAGAAAGCATAATCTACAACATGGACAAGAGAGGACATTTAGTGGTTAGTAGCATCATGAAATGTGAAGGCTCATCAGTGGTGTATTAGCAAGAAATTAGCAAATATATTAGCAAAGGAAATGAAAAAACAAGACACACACAGATGGATGCTTTGTATCCACAGATTGTCCTTGAACTTTTATCACCTAAATCTTCATTATTATTATTTTTGAAATTTATCGAGCCCCTAATGTGTGCAAGATATGCCAGCAGCACGTGAGAGGAAAATCAGTTTGCTTTGGGGGAAGAGTTATGAATGGGATTCTGACTTGGGAGTTCTGAAGTCTCTCCTTAGATAAGCCTCAGACCCATTCTGAGACCTTGGGCCAAAAATGCACTCCCCCTATGCTTCAATTACTCTGTGGAATAGAAAGAGGGTGATTTAGAGTCAGCCTTGGCAAAATGTTGAAGTGGGCACAGATTCTTTTCAGAAGATAAAGTGCCTGGGCTTCTTTTCAGGATCCTCCCGGCCTTTCATGATCCTCTCCCTGCTACAGTGCCCCAGGTCCTCATGAAGACACCTGCCTGCTCAGTGCTACCCCAGAATGACTCCTGTTGCCAAGATCTTCCCTAGTCCTATTCTCTCAAATGGTGTCCCATGATATAAACCTATCCCTCCTCTTCTCTCTGGTTTTCTCCTATCTTCTCCCATTCCCACGGTCTTTGTTGTTGTACTAAGTTGACAATCTGACAATTGCTTTTTTTTTCCCCACAGTTTGAATAGCTGAATGAGTTACTCTTTCCAGACACAAAGATTCTCAGAGTCACAAAATGTAGAGGTTAAAAGGACTTTTGACATCATTTAGCACCACCTCCTTAAATTAAAGATGAAGAAATAGAGGTTCAGACATTAAAAAAAAACCTTGCCAAATGGCACAGAACTAATAGGTAACAGAACCTGACTTCAAACCCAGTTCTTCTGACTCAAGTCCAGTGTTCTTTTTGCTACATACTTATATATAGTCATATATACGTTTGATTTGAGGAGCATCAAGAAAGGTTGACCCTTCCCTGCCCCATTCTCGCTTCCATTGTGAAATCTTAATTAAAATTAAACTATATCCTGAGAGAGGCAACACATTCAGTTATTATCTGATATATAATTTGTCCCCACCCCACCTTTCTGGAAATCCCTGTGGGATTTTCCTGTGTGGCAACTCCCTCTACCAAAACGTATTGGGAAGCCCTACGTAGATTATGGTCCTACAGAGCTACTTCCTTGAGCCGTGGGAGTCTAAGTGGCTTGGTCATACAGCCAATGTATGCCAGCAGTAGGATCTGAACCCAGGCCTTACTGATTCCAAGGTCCTCTGTCCACCAGCCTTACTGCCTCTCATTAATCCCTTAGCTTAATATAATTGATCAGGTAGGTAAATTGTATCAAGTGACAAAGGGGAAAATAAGATAAAGAAAATATTAAGACCCTTAAGAAGTATGGAATAGAAGGAAAAATGTAAAACCACCCAGCCCAGTGCCCGGAACACAGTAAGTACTTAATAAATGCTTATGGATTAATTAAATAAGGAAAAATAAATAAAAGAAAGTAACTGCACATTTATTTACTTCATAATTCTGTTACTTTCAATGGATACCTATTTTATTTTAATAGGACCTTCCAGGGCCTTAATATAAAGGAAAAGCTACTGGTAGAATTCAAGGCACCTGTGGCAGGTTAGTGGGGATATTATTTTAACATAGATAGGTCTTTTGGTGCCATTCAAGTTACACTACATAAGTGACTGTCTAGTATCTGCTACCTTACTGCTCCACCAATAGGGAACTTGAGTCAAAGCTGTTTGTCTGTCTAGCACAGGGGTGGGGAACTTGTGGCCTTCTAGGTCCTTGGGTGCAGCTTTTTGACTGAGTCCAAGTTTTACAGAACAAATCCTTTTATTAAAGGGATTTGTTCTGTGAAGTTAGACTCTAGTAGGTGCTAATAAGACTGCATAAAGAAGTTTTCCTTCCCAAGATCTTCTCTATTTGCTTGGACACCAGTGGAGAAGGTCTCTAATTCTACTCCTGGAAATCTATTGAGCCATCAAGAGGTCAGCAATGGAGTCACTACCCATTCATAGCATCGTCCCTACTACACCCCATCTGTGCTTTGGGCTGTGTGGGCAGGGCAATGGATAGATAGAGTACTCCCATACCAAACCTCTTTGCTCAGATGTCTGTGGGTGGGGAAACTAAGCTAGTCTCTGTGCCCTACATTGGGTTCTCCCCTTCTCTCTACCTCTTACCACTTTAGAAATTACTCTAGCTAGAAAATGAGTTTAAGGAAATTTCCATGTATATACATGAACATAATAACAAGAAATAAGTCATCATATAATTGGTATATTAATGACACTTTTCTGAGGCCAGGACCTAAAGATGTCCTGAATGTGAAATAGGAAAGGATGATGACTCCCAGACATCCAATTGTCTCTGCAGGTCCAATTTTACGTCTCACATTATTTGGAATTGTATTGTTTAGGCTCTTCATGTTTACTTTGGCACATTTCATAGACAATTGACTCAGTAGATTGGAACATCCTCCCCCACCCACCCCACCCCACCCGTGCCCTACTAGGCTATGCCAATTCTGAATATTTCCAGACATTTCTGAATGAGAATACAATTCAATTCGTCAAAGAATTTATGTATAAAATTTTCCCATTACCCATCCCACTGGCTAAAAATGGGAAGGCAGTACTGTATTTTTCAGAGACATCTCATACCTAGAATTGATGGATATTTTGCCAAGAATTTTCCCTTATAACATTTTTAAAAGTCTGTATTTGAAGGTAAATGTTTCCCACATGTTTCTGATTCATTCTTGCTTTATTTATCAAGGGTTTTAGAAGGCATTTTTTAATCACCAATAAACTTTATGAATTTTAAAAGCATTTTTTTCCTAGAAGCAAATCACCTTTGACCAGTAATACCACTCAATATTGATTATATACGTCTGTATATATGTGTATTATGGTTTAGTTGTTTTTCAATTGCATCCAACACTTCATGACTCCTTTTGGGATTTTCTTTGGCAAGTATACTGGAATGGTTTGCCTTTTCCTTTGCCAGCTCATTTTACAGATCGGGAAACTGAAACAAACAAGGTTAAGTGACTTGCTCTGGGTCACATATCTAGTGTCTGAGGCCACATTTGAACTCAGGTCTTCCTCACTCCAGGGCTAGCACTGCACCACCTAGATGTCCTCTGTGCATGTATATCTGCATCTACATCTACATCTACATCTACATCCACATCTACATACACATAAGCATACGCATACACATACACATATACATATACATATACATATACATATACATATACATATACATGTACATGTACATATACATATGTATGTATGTGCATGAATATGTATAGGGGTATGCATAGACATACATATATACACATACACATACATCCATACACATATATATGTATATATACACACATCATCTTCTTGTGAAGTTTAAACATTTTTAGCTTTAAAACTTGAGCACTTTATATATAGGCATAATATAAATTATTTATATTTTCCTTATAATAAATAATAAATATTTCCCTCATGATAAATTGATAGGGGCTGTAGTTTTGCCAGCCATAGGATAAAGTTTACCTTCATATTTTGGTAGCATTCTCTGTTTGCCCAGGATTTTTTTGATGTTGTTGTTTACTATTTTATTTTCTCCCAATTACATGTAAAACCAATTTTTAACATTTGTTTTGAAAGCTTTGAGTCCCAAATTCTTTCCCTTACCCTCTCCTATCCCCCCTCATTGAGAAGGCAAGCAATTCAATATAGCTTATACATGTGCAGTCATGCAAAACATTTCCATGTTAGTCATGTTGCTAAGGAAAACACAGACCAAAAAAAAAAAAAAAACCCTCAAGAAAAATAAAGTAAAAAATATGCTTCAATCTGTATTCAGATACCATCAGTTCTTTCTTCGTGGATGGATAGCACTATTAGTGAGAATAGCTAAGTCATTCACAGCTGATCATCATACAGTATTACTGTTACTTTGTAGACAGCACGTTTCACTTTGCATGTGCTCATGTAAGTCTTTCCAGGTTTTTCTGAGAGCATCCTACTCATCCTTTCTTATAACATAGTAGTATGCCATCACAATCACATTGCAAAATTTGTTCCACCATTCCCCAGCTGATGGACATCCCCTCAATTTCCAATTCTTTCCCACCAGAAAAGAGCTGCTATAAATAATTTTGAACATATACGTCCTTTTCATTTTTTATCTCTTTTTGTATAGAGACCTAGTAATGGTATTGCTGGGTCAAAGGGTATGCATGGTTTTATAGCCCTTTGGGCATAGTTCCAAATTGCTCTAAAGAATGGCTGAATCAGTTCACAACTCCACCAACAATGCATTGCATTAATGTATCATTTTTCCCACATCCCCTCCAACATCTGTAACTTTCCTTTTCTATTAGCCAATCTAATAGGTATGCGGTAGTACCTCAGAATTATTTTAAATTGCATTTTTCCAATCAAGAGTGATTTAGGGCATTTTTTCATATGGCTATAGATAGTTTTGATTACTTCATCTGAAAACTGTTCATATATTTTGGTCTTTTACCAATTGGGGGAATGCCTCTTATTCTTATAAATTTGACTCAGTTCTCTATATATTTGAGAAATGAGGCCTTTATCAGAGAAACTTGCTTCAAAAACTTTTTCATAGTTAGGATTGCTAAATATATTTTCTTGCATTCTATCCTCCCACCCTGTTTATTCTATTTTCTCTCTCCTTTCACCCTGTTCCTCCTCAAAAGTGTTCTGCTTCTGCCCTCCCCCAATCTACCCTCCCATCTATCACCACCCCCCTTCTCTTATCCCCTTCCCCTCCTACTTTCCTGTAGGGTAAGATAGATTTCCATACCCCATTAAGAGTTTATGTTATTTTCTCTTTGAGCCATTTCTAATGAGAGTAAATTTCACTCACTCCCCCTCCACCTCCCATATCTTCCACTCCATTGTAAAAGCTTTCTCTTGTCTCTTTTATGTGAGGTAATTTGCCCCCTTCTACCACTCCCTTTCCCTTTCTCCCAGTGCATTCCTCTTTCTCACCCCTTAATTTTATTTTTTTAGCTAACATCCGTTCATATTCAACTCACAGCTGCCCTTCCAACTGCCCTAATAATGAGAAAATTTTTATGAGTTACAAGCATCATCTTCCCATGTAGGAATATAAACAGTTTAACCTTATTAAGTCCCTTATGATATCCCTTTCCTGTTTACCTTTTTATGCTTCTCTTGAGTCCTGTATTTGCAGCTCTGGTTTTTTTCATCAGGAAAGCTTGAAAGTCCTCTATTTCATTGAATATCTATTTTTTCCCCTGAAGGATTATGCTCAGTCTTGCTGGGTAGGTGATTCTTGTCTGTAATCCCAGATCCTCCACCCTCCACATTCCAAGACCTCTGATCCTTTATTATAGAAGCTGACAAATCTTGTGTTATACTGACTATGGCTCCATGATACTTGAATTGTTTCTTTCTGGCTGCCTGCAATACTCTCTTTCCAGCCTGGGAGCTCTGCAACCCAGCTACAATATTCCTGGGAGTTTTCATTCTGGAATCTCCCTCAGGAGGTAATCAGTGGATTCCCTCAATTTCTATTTTACCCTCCAGCTCTAGAATATCATGGCAGTTTTCCCTGACAATCCCTTGAAAGATCATGACTTTCAGGTAGTCCAACAATTTTTAAATTACCTCTCCTGGATCTATTCTCCAGGTCAGTTGCTTTTCCAATGAGATATTTCACATTGTCTTCTATTTTTTTTCATACTTTTGGTTTTGTTTTATTTTTTCTTGATTTTTCATAAAGTCATTAGTTTCCACCTGCTCAGTTCTAATCATTAAGGCATTATTTTCTTCAACGAGCTTTTGCACCTCCCCTTCTACCTGGCCAATTCTACTTTTTAAGGAGTTTTTTTTTTCCTTCAGTGAACCTTTGTGCCTCCCATTCCATTTGGCCAGTTCTGCTTTTCAAGGCATTCTTCTCCTCATTGGCTTACCTCTTTTACTATTTGGCCTATTCTGTTTTTTAAGGTGTTATTTTCTTGAGTAATTTTTTCTGTCTCCTTTATCAAGTTGTAGACTTGTTTTTCACTCTCATTTCTCTTCCCGATTTTCCTCTACTTCTTTTACTTCATTTTCAAAATTCTTTTTGAGCTCTTCCATGGCCTGAGACTAATTCATATTTTTCTTGGAGGCTTTGGATGTTGAGGTTTTGAATTTATTGTCTTGTCCTGAGTGTGTTTTGATCTTTCTTGTCATCATAGTAACTCTTTAGTCAGAATATTTTTCTGTTGTTTGCTCTTTTTTCCAGTCTATTTCTTGACTTTTAACTCTTTGTTAAAGTGGGTCTCTGCTTCCAGGGTGGAGGGCGCATTGTCCCAAGATTCAAGGGTTTTGTGCAGCTGTTTTCAGAGATACTTCTAGGGACCTGTAAGTTTTCAGTTCTTCCAAGGTAGTATGATCTAAAGAGAAGTGCATTTACTACTCTCCTGGCCATGAGAGTGAATGGGCACAAGCACCATTTTCTGCCCTGCAACTGTGATGAAGATCCCTGCTCCCCTGCAGCTATAAGCTCTGGTGTGCTAATGCTCCTCATCCTGGAATTGCCACCCAGGATTATGACCCAGATCTGAATATGGGCAAAGCAACAGAGTCCTGTCCCCAGTGCCAGCAAAGAGACCCCTGTAATCTCCTTCTCATCAGTTATGCAACCCTTTTACCATCCTTGGGCTGAGAGCTCCAGAAGTTGCTGCTACTGCTGCTGATTCAGTGGATCCTAAGACCTGCTCCTGGTTTGCTGGGGACAAGGCTGTGTTTATATGGCCTGCACTGGACTGTGCTCCACTCTTACCATGGTGCAATAGATCTTTCCTGCCAACCTTCTAAGTTGTCTTTGGCTAGAAAATTATTTCACCCCATTTTTTTGTGGGTTCTGTCATTCAAGGAATTGTTTTATGGCATTATTTAAAAGTGTTTACAAGGATTTTAAGAAGAGCTCAGGTGAGTTGCTCACTGCCTTTTCTTCACCATCTTGGCTCTGCCCTCCTGTTTTCCCAGCATTTTAAACAATCCTAGATTGCGCAGGTTATGTAATATGATTTTCCTAAACTTTCCTTTGGATTCCATTCATGGATCTTTTTATTCTATCATACCTAAAACCTAAATTATTCAAGCTTAAAAGTTCACAAAGGTTTGCCTTCTATTTTTTTCTGTGTGACTTGGGACAAGATATTGTCTTCTCTAACCTTCCTCTATAACATTTTGATACGGTAAAAAGAGTTCTGGGTTTGGTCAGGAGGACTGGGTCTGAATCCAGCCTTTGTTACTTACTAGCTATGTGACTGTGGGCAGGTCACTGAACCTCTCTGAGGTTTACGTTCCTCATCTATGTTGTTTATCCTTCATTTTCAAAGAGGACCAATGATTTCACAGGCTGATGTCTTGACTCGTGTGTGAATTGGATTTTTAAGTGAGGCGGAGCTGCGCAAAGTTTCGCTCTTTCTTACGGTGATCAAAATCCAGTGCCAAGACAAAAATCATGACAAATGGCGATGGTCCAGGATGTGGTGGATGACCTTGCTGTTTTTGACATCTGACTGAGATCTCAGCACTCCACAGCACCTGCTTCAGCCACCTTCATGGCTGTTAGAACAAATTGTTCTCATCTGCCCATTCCACTGGAGGAAATCTTCACACATTTAGGGTAGACATCCCCCTAACTCACTTTGGGTAGACATCCTCCTTCTCACCGACAGGCTTCACACCTGTTGGTTATCATCAACCTGGTTTAGCCCATCTGCAGAAACAACTTACTGGAACGTGGCCACTGTGCATGCTGCAGCTTCCCAGAGCCACAGATGAGAGTTGGGTGAATCAGGTGGACACCAAAGGTGATGAGCAGCCCTGAAAAAGGCTCAGCAAACCCTCACACCAGAGGCATTAGTCCTTTGGAATACTGCATACACCCCATAAAACTGAGATCATAATAGCTCTTATTCCAAGAGGATTATTGTGAAGATGAAATTATATGAAGCATGAATAGCACTCCTCAAATCTTAAAACACCATAGACATTTTTGTTTGCCACCAGTAAGAATAAGAGTGGGTACTATGGTGATGATAGTAGGAGTGGTAGTACCAGTGACAGAAGGAGAAGAAAGAGGAGGAAGAGGATAAGAAGTAAAAGGAGGAAAATGGAAAAAAGAAAGAAGAGGAGGAGGAGGACAAGGAGGAGGCAAAGAGGAGGAAAAGGAGAAGGAATGATGGTGGCAGTTGCATAAAGAGCTAGAAAATTCTCTGTGATCCTGAGCTCCAGTTTCAAAATCTGTAATATGAGAATATTAACACTTCCACTTTCATGGGGTTCTTTTAGAGAAAGTTATTTTGAAATTCTCAACCATTATAGATGTCTGAGCTATCATTATTACCATTATCCTTAGGGAAGAAAGGGGACTGAAGTAAACACATAGAAGATTGAGATCCTGGCTCCTTTTGCTGAGCCATTTACATACACAGTGCCACCATCCTAAACCTTGACAGAAATCTGTCTCTGGAACCCCAGAAAGAGCTTACTCTGAGGAAAGTGTGGGTGAGCATTGAATATACTTGCCAGGGTATACTTTCTTGGTCAGAGGGTTTTCCTGTCATTCTCTTTACCACTCTTAGAGCACTGTGGGAGAGCTATTCACAGGCCGCAGGCCACCATTAAAAGTGGGGGCAAAGGGAGGGGAGAAAAAGGAAGGGCTTTATCCTCTCTGGCCTATAAAGTGTCCCCAGGCATAGGAGCAGAATCATGTTCACAGAAGACTTCCTGAAAAAGCTGTGGTAACTTGACTTACATGCCATAAACTTTAGAAGATGTCCTGAACACAGGAGAATAATAAATCTAGAGCTAAAAGGGACCTGAGTCCAACCCATTTATTTTACAAATGAGGAGACAGAGATCCAAGGAAGTTAAGTGAGCAGCTTAGAGTCACACAATTAATGAGTGGAAGAACTAAGATTCCAGTTCAGGTCCCATGGCCCTGATTTCAGCATCCTTTCCACTCTCCCATGATGTCTCAGATTAGAATAATGTGACCTCATTTCAGTTAAGTCTAATGGGATTTATTTATGTAAATATGACGAACTGGAGGAAGTGGGAAAGATGCCAGTATATTTACATTTTCCTTTTGCATTGCATGCCTCCCAGGAGTGAGGAAAGTACCTTGGAAGCCTTAAAGCCCTTAGAAGCATGAACATTCATTATTATCATTATAATTCTTTGATCCAAAGAAAGCATTTCCATAGTGCCATACAAATGAAGTTGGTGGAGTTCACACATGGCAGTCAGCGTGTGTCTGTGGCTTGTTCATACTCTTGTAGCTTTATTTGCAATGCCAAAGGAGAGAGTGTGAAACTCTCCAGAGTCCTTTAGTGGCCATCTCCTGCTCTCAGTCAGTATTCTGTAGAGGTGAATTGTTTAAAAAAAAAAAAAGCCTAACCTTCGAACAAACTTTCTTTTCGCCAGGACTTTGGTGGCTTTCTTTTCTAGAGAGCCAAACTTTGAGAAATGGAGGTCCACGTTCTATTCAACAGAATGCCAAAAATATCTTCACAATGACAGTCGAGTGTGTTGCAGCCAGCTCTCAAGATGCCAATGAGATTTTCAGTATGAGCATTGTACTTTGGAAATCAGCAAATGCTACAAATCAGGTCCTGAGTTATTGATTGTCTAAACTTAAGAAAGTGATGGAGAAAAAGTGAATAATACAGATGAAACTTAAAAGTGTATCTTGTGTTTTCTGAGGGCCAGGAATCAAACGCTGACTAGCACACCACTGCTTACAATATTGTCTGGTTTCCAAACACACAAGGTCAGATTTATTATCTTTGGGGAGCTCATAGATTTTCAATTTGTTCTCCTTATATGTTTTTCTTTTAATGTTGATTCAGTAATAACCTGTGAACTACTGTGGCCAACATGTGGAGGGACACAGTCGTGATCTATAAATTATCTGATTTACCAAATGTCCAAGCTACCCCAAATCTCTCATCTAGTTCCACTTCTAGAAACCCTGCTACAGCTCTGCTGCCAGGAGAGCCTTTGGGAAATAATTTGGAACTTTTGGAAAATACATGGGTTCAGAAGTAGAAGAAGAAAAGAAGTGATTAAAAAGAAGTTATAGCTGAGGGGATCCAACCTGGGGCAGGGAGTGGGGGTAGATTTATGCTATGATGGATCTGCTAAAGGATTTCCCACCATTACCTATACAACCCAAGGTATTGTACCTCATATTACCTGGAATATTTCACTTCAGTTTGATACAATGCCTGAAATGTCATGCACTGGATTGTTTTAAGATAAGAGGCATCTTTTTAAACTGCAAATACTCATTAGCTTCACTGAATGTTAGAGTTAGAAGGGTTCTAGATGGTCATCTCCTCTAACCTCTTCATGTTTGTAGATGAGGAAACTGAGGCCCAGAAAGGTTATGTGACTTGGTCAAGATCCCACAGCAGGTTAGTAGTTTCCTTTATTGTCCTCACGAACTAGGTGCTAGGTTCAGTTGTTCCTGTCATTCTGAAAGACTACAAGTGCTATCAATGCAGCCCTCTCAGTTTCAGAATCCCAGGGCAAAGCAGTAATCACCCTGCCTTAGTTGCATCTTGCCTAGATGGGTGAAGGCAGCTTAGCGTTGTGGAGAAAACAGTAGGTCCTAGTCAGGGACACTTGAGTTCACATCCCACCTCAGTTATTCGTTAGTTGTGCCGCCTTTGCCAAATCATGTAATTTCTACCTTTATTATATCATATATATGTATATGTAATGTATTTGTATTTAATATGTGTGTTATTTGTTATATAATATATCATATTTTATCACATATGTGTTATATAATACTTATATTTTATTATATATTATGTAATATTTAAATTATACGTAAGTTTTATATGCACCCATATTTCTCATACCTCTTCTCTGACAAGTCACTGTCCTGATGCAGACCCTTATCCTCACAATCTCATGCTGGATTTTTGCAATAGCCTAACTTTTTGACCTGCCTCAAGTCTTTCCCCACTCTACTCTATCCTCAATTCAACTGCCAAAGTTGTTTTCCTAAGTCACAGGTCTGATTGTGTCACTTCCCCACTCAATAATCTCCAGCACCTCCCTGTTACTGCCAAGATTCATTATAAAACCCTCTGTTTGGCCAAACATCTTGGCCCCTTCCTCCCTTTCCAAAATCCTTACCCTTTACTCCTCCCCATATACTCTATGATTGAAATGATGCCCTTTCACCAGCTCTCCCCCATGCCCAGAATGCTCTCCTTACTCATCTCCACCTTGTCTTGGATTCCTTGTCTTCCTTCAAGACTTAGCTCAAATCCCACAATCTGCAAGAACCTCAGTTTCCCTCTCTCCTTCCTATAATGCTAGAGTCTTCCCTTTGACATTGCCTCCAATTTAACTTGTATCTATCTTGTTCAGTCTGAGCTGTTTGCAAGTTTTCTCTCCCGTTAGAATGGGAGATCCTTAAGGGTACAGACAGCTTTTGCCTTTCTTTACATCCCCAGAGGATTACAGTGAGGGCTTGCTGACTTGATTACATCAAGCCTCTCACAGTCACAGTTTCCTCATTTATAAAATGGGGGAAATAGCTGTGCCTACCTCAAAGAGTAATTAGAAAGATGAAATCAGATACCATTTAAAATACTTTTCAAACCTTAAAGTGCAATATCAATTTTAGCTATTATGTTTAGATGAATCTCAGAGTTGAATTGCTGGGAGGCAAAGTCAAGAAAAAGGCACCAAGAAGACATTTCAGTTGACTGGAATGGATAAGTAAAAGGGCAAAAAAAAAAAAGATAAACTCACACACTCAGTATAGAGAAGGACAGTCAGATGCAGAATTTCATGATCAAGAATGTGTAGCCAGTTATGCAGAGCTGGTGTTTTATAGCAAAGATTATAGAGAGGACTATGTAGAGGAAGATGACATGATCATAGTGTACTCAAGAAACATGATTTTTCTAGCGTGGGATCTTTAATTGATTCAAGGGTAGTAAGCCCAATCAAGATGCATGAATGTTGAGATATCCATGGGGAGAAAACTATCAAAATACATCCAAATGTGAATGGGAAACTCTCCAGGTTTTTTTTTTTTGTTCTTGTTTTGTTTCCCTTCTTCCTTTCCCCCTTTCCCTTTGGAAGGAGAAATGAATGTAAAATGATGAATTATCTGTCTTGGTGACAGCTATGGTTGTACACTGTGCTAAAACAGACCTCCTAAGGCATCTTGTCCCAGTCCCCCATTTCCTAACACTGTGCATGCAAAATGAAATGAAGAATGGAGGTCATTATGCAGATGATTCAAGGGGAAAAAAATAATCTCTAAAAAAATTTGGTGGGAGGGGAATGAAGATAGAGAAAGAGAGAGGTGGGAGAAAAATTGGTGGGAGAGTAGTGAAGAGAAAGGGAAGAAAAGAAGCAAGGTGTTGTCCTAGGTGTTGGGGACACCAGGAAGGATACACAAAGATCTTACTCTCAAAGACCTTACAATTTAATAGGGAAGCAAAGTGCACAAATTACTAAAACCATAAGGAAGAACACACTATCAGGAAAAGGACCAAGAAGAAAGACAATTTTGAGGATAAAGAAGTAATTTCATGAAGGAGCTAGATCCTAAACTTAGCTTTGAAGGAATGGAAAGACTTCAACAAACAGCGAGAAAATTCATTTCAGGGATGAGCGATGATCATGTGACCAAAGACATGGACATGGGAGAGATCAGTGCAAGCAAATTATCCATATTAGCTAGAACATAAAATGCATAAAGGTCACTAGAATGAGGTAATGATAGAAAGGTAGAGTGGAGTCAGATTGTGGGTAGATTTGAATGCCAGTTGGTGATTAGTATTAATAATGGTAGTACTTACATAGTGCTTTAAGGTTTACAAAGCACTTTACAGATATCATCTCCTTTTGTCCTCACAACAATCCAGGAGAAGTTGGTGTTATTATTGTTACTACTATAGTAGTATTCCCATTTTACAGATAAGGAAACTGAGGCAGGCAGGGGTCTTCTCCAGGGTCACTCAGTAAATATCTGAGGCCAGATTTGATTTCAAGTCTTCTTGACTTCGGCTCTATTTCTCCAGCCACTATATACATCATTTGTTAGGCTAAAGGAGCCCACCAAGTTTCTGAGTAGAGGACTAAAGTTCATAGCCAATAATCTTTCTGAAAGACACCTGTGGTTAAAAAAAAAAATACCTCTTGAACATTTCTGGATGCAGAAAACTGCTTCAAAATGACTTGAGGAAAATGCCATTGTCCACATCCTACTTCTCAGTAGCACAAACAGACCTGTACAGGCTTTTCTGGTTTAGAAGCACTAAGAATGTTGACAGAACACGCCACCCCATGATTCATGTGTCAGAGAAACATTTAAATCATCCTTCAGGAGAAGAATTTCCACGTTTACAGCTCCCCTCAAGCTATTTACGTAAGACCTACTGCTATCCCCATGGTTACCAAAATTTTTTCTTTAAGTCCCTAATACCTCCAACTTCAGCTGCCTTACATTGAGTCACGTATTAAAGAACCTAGATTAAAGCACCCTTGGCCAACAACAAGTTGTGTAGTGCGTTTTCAGGCCATAAATACGGTTTTGATTTCCCAAGACTCATTTTCTCCCCATTGAGAACCAATTCAAAGCAATATTTCATCCACCTTCAGCTTATTTCAAGTCATTAACATATTTTACACGTATGTACTGGGCGTTATTCAGCTCATGCCTTTAGCAAAATTATTAAATTTCGGATAAGCAGAGAGTTTCTCCACCTAAAAGATTTTTGTATATGGAAAAAAAGAAAGATCAGAGGAGACTGTGGCTTGAGATACAGTGTTGGAGACCCGGCTGGATGTTCTCTTCCTCCAGGCCCCACTGCTTAGGCTATTTTTAGTTATGTCAGAGAAAAAAAAAACATTCAATTGTATGTTAGGCACTCGATTTGCAAGATACAAGGAAAGAGTACTTTAGTCTGCCTAAAGCAGATAGGGGGCGGAAAATAAGTCTGGATACTTGGCCTCTTGTTAACCTAAGCTGATACATATCTACTTCAAAGTACAATGTGTCCTTATCAGGTACACAGTCACAACATCTCTTAATCAGGTACCTGGTGGAACTGGCCAAGATAGGTGGGTTGGGCTTACTGTAAGGCTGCTCAGCTGGGCTCTACTTACAAAGCCTTAGCATCCTGACAATTGAAGAGGCCCACAGAATTTGTTGTCACATAAAAAAGGAAATACCAGAAGAGTCAAAGGAGAAAGGAATTGAAGGGGCAGGGTATGTGGGCTGGAAGAACCGTCATCTTTCAGGAGGAAGCAGAGCATGTGGGAATACTGTCCAACTGCAGGGGAAGGTCAATGGACAAGGCAGTGTTTCTTCTGCTTCATATTGTGACTGGTTGGTCCGTTGACTCCTCGGCATCTGTCCATTTTCACTTAGTAGGATCATGCATTAAAAGGCAGGATAAGTCCCACCTTTGGCTAACTAATTAATTAAACCTAAGTAATAGCTGCGTTTTTTCTTTAATACTACTACCTCCTAACAAATGTAAGGGGTCCTTGATCTCGCAGGAATGGGTTTGTCCTACTTGTCGGTACTACTACTTTTTCCCTTTTTTGTATCCCCAGTGCTTAACACTGTGCCCGACTCATAATTAGCATTGACCGACTACAGAGGACATACAAAAAGATGTATTAGAGAATACGGGGTGCTATTGTCTATTGTTCCATGGGCACATATACGTGCCAAACAGGTACCTAGAACAGGGGTGGGCAACCTGCAGCTTCAAGGCCATGTGTGGCCCTGTAGGTCCTCAAATGCAGACCAAACTTCACAGAAGTTTTCAAAATTCACAAAAAGTATAGCCTCGAAGCCTGGATTCAGTCAAAGGGCCCCACTTGAGGACCTAGGGGGTCACAGATGGGCTCCAGCCTCAGGTTCCCCACCTCTGACCTAGCAGTTGGAGCTATTCTGGTTTAGCTAAAAGCAGAGGCCTGTAAATCTATCTACCTATGGTTAAAAAGCAGGGAACCTGTGAGGGATACCCAGGTCTACCAGGGTTGGGGGTAGAGAGTGGAAAAATAGAAAAGCATGGGACAATCCTCTACCTTGTCTCTGTCTCCCCTAAATCTAGGGTAGTGCTGTCTAGGAACTTCGGTTACCTTCCTTACTCCATGCTGAGCTCTGCAGAGGCTTAAGGGTTGCAACATTAACTTCCTGTATTTCTCTGGGCTTTTACTAACTTCTGGATTCCATAGTGCTGATGCAATTGCTGGGTGAGATCCAGGCTCAGAAAACATGGAGGCTGAGGGAGGAGAAGCAGAATGGCAAAGTGGTTAGAAGGCTATAGTTGAACTCAGAAAGACCTGAGTCCAAATTCAACCTCTGACACTTGTTATCTGTGTCACCCTGGGCAAGTCACTTAACTTTTGACCACCTGTAAAATGAAAGGTTTGGATTAGAGAGTTTCTACAATCCCTTCCAGCTCTAAATCATGATCTCTTGATAAGCTGGATTTATGAAGAGGAAGAGAGATTTCCATTAGTTCTTCCCCGTAGTTCAGGTGTATCCAGGCAGAGATAGGGTTCTGCTAAAGAATGCTTTGCACTTTGGGGGAGGCACAGATTCATGGAGTTAGCAGTGCACTTTAGCTGGGCTACCACTTAAGACACTTAGCTTAGAGAGTGGAACAACGGTTAAAATCTTTTGCAAATCAATGGACTAGAATTGAAGGAAAAAGGATTTCCAATTGGAATGCCCTAGAAAATTAAAAACAAAGCAAAAGCATTTAGAGTATCAGTGAGCTGCTTTGCCAAATTTGCAGTCTCTCATTCATATCACTGTAGCTCAGTGTTAAGAAAACTCATATACTGGCGGAGGCCTGAGTCCCATCCGTAACTGCAAATAGAGAATTTCCTTTATTCCCTTCAGAGTGGTTACGTAGCTTCTATGTCCTCTCAACATTTCTGGGGCACCCACACACATCTGGAGCGTTGCCTGGTATCTGGGACTCGGCCGGGTGTAATAAAAAAGGGTGAGAAGGATCAAAGATCAAGAAAAGGGGGAAAGGGGACTGGTTCCAAGTGAGGGAGAGTAGGCAAAAGAGACAGGCAAGAGGAAACAGGGAGGATGAGAAACCAGGGAGAATAGAGAATACAGTGAATGAGAGACCCGCCCCCCCCCAAAAATGAAGAAAATTGAGATTATAAAGGAAGTTCTGCTTATCAGGGCTATCTTGGCTCATGCAGAGAGCAGTAGAAGATTGAAAATCTGGTTGGAGTCTAATTGAATAAATATGCAATTTTCTCTCAATTATGTTGCATGAGAAAATTATGCGAGTGTATATATGCCAGCTAGACACTATATATCCCTACACTAACATGCAAACACATGTCTATCTAACCCTATTATGTTCCTGTGATATGTGGCTGAGCAATTTTCTAATTTGGTAATTATTTAATGAAGATCTCCATTCAAATTGCTTTCCTTTGAATTTCTTCCTATGCTCTCTTCTGTGGAGTGAAAAGTGAGAGGAAGCTTCCAAAAAAGGAAATGTATTGAAGTCTGAAATGAAACCTTGATGAGACTGTCACCCTTTAGATCTTTAAGGGATCCCTTGCAAAAGATGAATAATACTTACCATAATTACTTGCTGAAGGATTAGTATACCTTTCATAATTATAAGTTCATACAAGAAAATGTTTATGGACTTGCTCTGACAAGCCTTAGGTGAAGATGCTCTAAGAGGGGTGGGAGGAGACAAAGCTGTCCAGAAGGAAGCATTGTCCTTATCCCATAGCGTGTGATGAGAACTCTGCCTTGGCATCTACATTCATTCCTTTTATGGTTAAAAAAATGGAGGTGATTTGCATGCCTAATATGCGCCCAAATTCCCATTTGGCTAAATCAAACTTGCACACGAGCACACACCCACTTGTCACATTGACAAGACAGGAATGCCTTATTCAGATACAAAGGCTGTGTCTACAACTACAAAATGAAACAGAGAACTAGGATGATTATCTCTATTAAGCAAGAAGAATATGGCCTGAATTATCTAGATATTTTAGACCCTATTTAGACCCTAAATCTCTCTTCCTCTTCATAAATCCAACTTATCAAGGAATCACAATTTAGAGCTGGAAAGGACTGTAGAGACTCTCTAACTGTCTCAGTTCTATACCTCGCTGTATGGGTAATAACATGTGGAACATAATTTTATAACATATTCCCAAAGTCCATGTAACACAATAGGAGTGTGATTTGGAAGTTGGCAATATGGAGAAAAAGAACCTCCATCTACCATGTCAACTACATGTCATGGAAATTCTTTGTGGGGAAGAAGAGAGAGAGTCAGGCTGGTTCTGTGGTTTCTTCTGGTATAGAGAATACCTGGTGTGTAAGTTCTCTCCACAGATGCAGATTGGCAAATAGTTTAGAGAGTTGCCTAGCAAACTGAACAATTAAAAAAACTTGTCTGTGGTCACAGACCTAGTATGTGTCAGAGACAGGACTTGAACTCAGGTCTTCCTGTCATCTAACCACTTTGCCAGGCTAGCTCTACCTGGAAGCCTACATTTTCAAAATGAATTCTAGCTTGTGTAATTTTAAAAAAAAGGCAATGCTCTCTGCCTTCACAATACTGTGTATTTTAAAATTATGAACTATGATGCCAAATTCTATTCTCTATTCCATCCATCTCATGGGGAAAATCTTAACAAAAATTTTTGGTGCAAAAGTGACTTTCCAGAGAAAAGCTATATCAACCCAATGCCACATAGATACCAGCTTGGGGGAGATGAACCATTCTTCCCTTCCCTATAACCAAGAGGACATCTGACAGTTGGTTTTCATTCTATCCCAAATGGCTTTAATGAAATGTGTGATACAGAGAGGGAGCACTGGTTTTGAAATCGGAAGACAGGAGTTAAAATACGACCGACTTTAGGCAAAGAATTTTAATTTGTTGGATCTCAGTTTTCTAAAATGTAAAATAAGAGGATAGGATTAAATGACTTCCATGGCTCTTTCCTGCTTTAAGTCTGACTCTATGGGAATTTGGGCGCATATTAGGGATGCAAGGCACCTCCATTTTTTTTAACCATAAAAGGAATGAACACAGATGCCAAGGCAGAGTTCTCATCACACACTATGGGATAAGGACAATGCTTCCTTCTGGATAGCTTTGTGTGTGTGTGTTTTTCTGGAATATATACATCAAGGTTCTATTTATAAAAAGCACTAAATTGTATCATAAGAGTTGTTTGTCTGGGGTTTGAGGGAGAATAAATTTTTTTGGTGATTTGGGGTCCTCTGATTTAATATTTATGGTACTCATAGGGACCTAAGAATTCAACTTAAATCCAGCAAAGCAATATAATGTTCTGACTCAGAATTAACCTCTAGCCTGAATCATTGGCTTCTGATTCACCGTGAGGATCCTTAGATTGTTTCTGCTCCAGGAGAGACCAATATAGGGCTAATTAATAGAGAACATGTGATTAAAACTTGGTTGCATACTTTTAAATCTGCAGTTTCAATAGGCCCCAAATCATAAATAAATCATAAGGTAAGTTTAAAAACTGTGATTTCATTGTGAGTAGAAAGCTCTCTCCACCAATGCAGACTGGTAACTCCTCCATAAGTATAGTCTTAGAGAATCCCGTTGAACACTGAGACATTATATGTCTATAACCCCATGGTCATATATTCAGTATGTGCCAGGAATTGAACTCTGACTGCAATTCCTGATTCCAAAGTCAGCTCTGTCCCTACTACAACACAGAAGAGGGCTAAGAAGGTACATCTCTAATTGGGAAATGTCAAGTCATCACGCTGTGCCCCATGATCTCAACACCATTTGTCCATCAATAAACTTACTGCAGAGTTCTTACCAAATTTCCCTGAAGATTTGGGGGCAATTAAGGCCTTTTGTTCACACAGAGTCCTCCGACTTGTATTTATTTATGTAAATAAGCAAGGGTTTAAGTAGCAAATGCTAAACTCTTGTTTCTTTGCTATGTTTTCGCTTTTGTTGTTTGTTCAATTTAGTTTCTCCTTCACCCCCCTCACACGCACCTTAAAAAATTTACGATCCCACATGCGCACACACACAAGAAACATTCACATAACTATTTATCTTTTTAACCACAGAAATCTCTCATCATTGCAGTTCACTGAGTCACATTTGGGAAAGTATGAAAGTAGACATTGAGGACTTACACTCTCATTACTAAATCATTTCACCACACCATGAAGAACCCCAACCAATAATGTATTGTAATCCACCTTAATCTGTTCAGTGGTAGGGGTTTCTTTCCCCCTTCTCATCCCTTTGCTCATCCCCAGGCCTCCAGGGCCCAGAACCCTTCTAGGCCACTGAACTATTCACCCAGTCTGAATGAGATAGAAATTACCAAATCTAGTCATTCCAGTGAAATGGAGGACCACTAGCATTTGCGGAGCCCTACACTTTTCTCTAATTTAGTGATGTGACAAACCTAAGGACCTCTGGGCCTTGCCAGCCACCCAAAAGTTGCACCCTTAAAATTTCTGGACTATTCCATTAACCTGCAGTTGAACTTTCTTTTACATATTACTGCTTCAAATTAGATGGTGAATTCCTTGAGATCAGAGACCATTCTTATCTTTTGTGTTTGCATCCCCAGAACTTAAGACAATGCTTGGTACATAGTAAGCCTTCAATGATTTTTTTTAAAATCCATCCATCAAACTATCGAGTCAGTCAATCATCTAATTCCAAGCAATAAGTAAATCAAGGGTCCCATGTGTTTATGGACACCGTCCTCCTATTGATGTAAAAGTGAAATACCTAAAACTTTATTTGTACGTAGTTGACATCCACTTATGAGGAGGGGAAAAAAAATGTAATGGAAACCCAATTTTCTGGAAAAAGTAAATAAATATCTCTGAAATATTTGGAGCCTATGGAAACTGCAGACTTAAAAGTATAAAATCAAGTTTTAATCACATGTCCTCTATTAATTAGCCGCATCTCTCCCAGAGGAGACAGAGTAGTCTAAGAATCCTCACAGTGTTTCACCCTCATGTGAATCAGAAACTAATGATTCATGCTAGAGGTTAATTCTGAGTCAAAACGTTATACTGCTTTGCCTAGTTTGAATTGAATCCCTAGGTCTCTATGAGTACCATAAATATTAAGTCAAAAGACCCTAAACCATAAAAAAATTATGCTAAATATGAGGGTTTTTTTTTCCTATGAAGCCATGCCAATTCAATTTAGCAAGAAGTTATTAAGTGCCTACTGTGTGTATGGAACTATGGTAAGCACTGGGGAATGTAAAGATAAACTGAGAAATATTTCTTGCCCTCATTTGCTTACATTTTATAGGGAGGATAGACCATTTACACAGATAAGTAATAGTATAAGTATAGAAGTCTATGAGGAGCACAGCATTGAAAGTCAGAGAATAAGTCTTTCTATAGGAAGTGGCATCGAATCCAGTTTTGAAGGAAGCTAAGGATTCTAAGAGTTTGACATAAGAAATCTGAGAAAGATTAAGTTATATTACATACTAGGTATAATGTTAGAGTCTATCAAAGTCGGGGCTTAATTGTGGGGGAAATTAGGAAAGAGGTAAAGAATTATTTCTTGCCTAAAATAAATTGTGGAAATAAATTCAGTGGAGGCTGAATGCTGAACTATTTTAAAGTCTGAACAAGGACATCAACTTGTTCCAAATAAATTGAGTTGAACTCAAATTGAGGGAGAATATAAATCTCTGGAAAGTTGTGGGAAAGACAGAAGAACCCGTGGAAACTATTGGTATGCAAAGCACAAGGAGAGTTATTCGCTACATCTTGCTCGTGCCTTGTTCATTGAACATTTTAACATTCTAACATTCAAATTTTTTTTTCCCAAACTTCACTGAAAATTCAAGATGGGTTTATAGTGACCTATATAGAGAGAATCTGTTCAACCAAGGCTTATTAAAATCTAATTTTTATTTTATAGCTACAACTTGCAGTTTCATTCGGGTAACCATGGCAAAAAATACTCCCGAGACATCCTCCTTCCAGAGTGGCCTCTGTTAAAATAGTAACCCTTTACTTGGTCATGAAATATCTAGCCTAACTTAGTCTGTTAAAAAGCCATTTCCTAATGGCCTTTTCCTGGGCCAGCAATTCTGTACCAGGAAACAACAGCTTCACTATTGAAGGTGAAGTTAAGTAGGGAGTTTTTTTTTTTTGAGGGGGGAAAATAGGATGGGGTGGAGAGTCTAGAATTATGATTTTATTGGTATAGGGAACTCCTTCCATCAATTCAGCACCTCTGCTGCCAACTTAAAGTCTTAGAGCAGGAGTTCTTAAACTTTTTGTTCTTGTTTTCTTTGTTCTTTCTTTTTTGGGGGGATGGGCTTGTGTTCTTTTGTTTGGTCATGGTCCCCTTTAGAAATCTGATCAAGCCAATGGGCCCTTTCTCAGGATAAATTTTTAAAACTCATAATTTTTTAAAAAATGTTCAATTTCAATCAAGAGTTAGAAAAAATAAAGACATCCATTTTTCCCCATGACCACAGGATAAGAACCCTTGCCTTAGAGAGTTGTCTGGGGACACTGATAGGTTAAGTGTGATTTGCCCATGATCACATGGCTGGAATGTATGAGGTTGGTCATGTGGTAGAGGGGAGGGATAGAAGGTAGATTGCCAAATATTCTACTGGCAATCTTTTAATATCAGAGGAAGTCAAGGAAAAGGTCTAGAAAGGATGGAAACAGGCATTTATGAAGTGCCTGCTATATAAGTACTGTGCTAAGTGTTTACAAATACTATTATCTCATTTGACCCTCACAACAACCTTAGGAGGTGGGTGTTACTATCCCCGTTTTACAGTTGAAGAAACTGAGAGAGATAAAAGTTAAGTAACTTACCCAGGGTCACATGGCTAGTCTCTGGGATAGGATTTGAACTCATGTCCTCCTGACTCTAGGCCCAGCCCTCCATGCACTGCACTATCTAGCTGCCCAGAATATTGGGTGCCAGTCCCTTTGGCAAACTTATCAGAGGGGGTGGACAAGAGTCTCATGGGATGGGCAGGCATGGGAGAATTGGGATCCCTGTATCATTAGAGGAAACAGTCAAACCAGTGAGAGCACAGATCCATTTGAGGATTTGGATAAGTCAAGGGGAGTCAGTCGGACTTCCCCTCTTCTGGAGGGGAACATTTAGAAACAGAAGATTATGTTTTGCCTCTGATCTTTAATGGGAAACTACTATTAAACTATTATGTGTGGGTTTCAGCAATGCTGAATCAACCAGAAAACAAGACAGCTATGAGGTTTAGAGTCAATAGTTTGGTGAAGGGAGGGTTGAGTTATTCAGAGATGATATGAATGGGGCTTTAATTAGGGTAGTAGCTAAGGAGAGAGAAGAAGGGAGAAACTAAGGAGATTATTAGGGTCAAAGCTACAGAACTGAACAAAAGGCTAGATGTACAAAGCAAAGAATAGCTCCAAGTGAAACATAACCATATACTTCATTCTTCTGATGGCTGGTGATAGGAAAATTGTATTCAGGAAAGAACTGTGTGGGGTGATGGTTACTTCTGTCTTCAATGTGTTTTTGTTGAATTGAAAACAAGACAGCCTTATTCTAGGATCATAGCTTTAGACTTGAAAAGGATCTTAGAGTCAAACTTTCTCATTTTACATGGAAGGAAACTGAGGCCCAGAGAAGTTATGTGACTGAAACAAGGTCATGCAGCCCAGCATTGAAAAGAGCAGCATTTGAACCCAGGTCCTTAGCCTCAAACTCCAAAAAGTTTTCCCCTTGAATCATACTGTTTTACCTAAGCTGCTTTTCCTGTACGGATGGTTAGGCCAAACTCTTGATTGGCTTTGTGGTTGTTCAGTCAGGTCTGACTTTTCATGACCCAGTTTGAGGTTTTCTTGGCAAAGATTTACTGGAGTGGTTTGCCATTTCTTTCTCCAGCTCATTTTACAGATGAGAAAACAAAGGCAAACAGAGTTAAATGACCTGCCCAAGGTCCTATTTCTGGTGTCTCAGGCCAGATTTGAACTCAGGAAGATGGGTCTTTCTGACTCTAGTCTCAGCGCTCTATCCACTGTGCCACCTCGCTGCTTTAATTGACTACTTATTTCTTAATAAAACCTAACTATAAGAGTAGTAGATGGAGTATATAGGCTGTGGGATTTGGGAACAGATCTGAATTCTAATTCTGCATTTGAAACTTTCTAGCTGTATGTCTGTGGTAAGTCCCAAATTCCCTAAGGTTCATTTTCTTCATTTGTAATACGGAGTTAATAAAATGTCAATTATAATTTTATATTGAATCATCTTTTTGTGTTGTTCTGTATAAATGGAAGTGTCTTATTTTGTCTTTAAGTTCGAGATGAATAACTTTTTAAAAAAATGTGAATTACCTACATCATAGGTTTTAATGAGGCTAAAAAGATATATTGAATTCAAAAAGCACCTTTATAGAAAATATCAAGCATTACCATGACATAGAATATAATCTCCCTGAAATCAGAGACTGTTCCATTTTTGTATCCCTAAGACACAGCATACACTCAATAAGTGCTTGAATTAAATTGGATATGCCTTCAAAGCGGAGACTAGACACCCGAAAACTTTGATGTCAAAAGGGAAGAAAAACATAAATAAAAGAAAATTTAAAATATTAAAAATAATTTTAAATAATATAAAATATAAAAATCTACTCCATAAATTATATTATATAGATAGATGCATATATATGTATATGCATGTATAATTCTGAGGAGTGTATGGCTTCTAGAGCTAGGAAGAAAAAGGAAATATGCCCTCTTTAAATCAGTTGAGGAAAACTATTGTATTAAAATGTAACATGTATATTTTGCATAGATTGTAAGGTCCTTGAGTCTAGGGGTTGTCTTTTGACTACCTTTTGCAACCTGGTGCTTAGAACAATGCCCAGCACACAGTAGGCACTTAATAATTGTTTTGATTGACTAAGTTGAAAAGTGTTTAGGATTAATAATGCAATCTCTGTTTTGTTTGTATACCCAATGTTATCTGAAGGTAAGAAGTTAAGAAGTCATAAGGTGCAAATTAGCAAATAATAAAAGACAAAGAACATGGATGAAGGTAGGAGTGTATTGGAGTCAGCTTAGACAGGTAAGCTGATTGTCCAATTTTCATCCTGAGCATTTACCCCTCAGAAATCTGCAAATGCTATCAGGTTCTTGATTTACGATTTCATTGATTGTCTAGACTTAAGAAAATGATGAAGAAAATATTAATAATGTAGATTAATCTTTAAAGTATATAACATGTATTTCCCCCCTACACCGGGAGAATTACTTAATAAACATTTACCAGCACCTCCTTGAATAAAGGATTGAAATTAGAAGGCAGAACCACTTATGGCTTGTAATACCATTCCTGCTCATTAGGTCAGTCAATAATCATTTATTAAGCATTTACTATGTGCCAGGCACTATGCTGAGTGTTGAATTATACACGTTTGTAAAGCTGGAGTAAGAAGTTTGCATTTAGAGGTTACCAGCAGATGTGACATCAGCTATGAATAGACTCTAAGGATACTGAAACTTCCTATAAAATGAGCACATCTCAAACCCCCACTGTAGTGAAATTTCAACTAGGATCACTGTAAGTGAATGTGCAGGACTGTGAATACTATGTATTTAAATATAGGCAATGTCTTCCACTTAATGGGATGGGCTTCACCAAGACATTTCCCAGGGAGCTAAATTAAATGTAATGATAGTTAATAGTGAGGACTCTTGCTTAATTGGGACAGTCATGCCTACTTAATTGAGATGCCTCTGGGTGATTAAGTGGTATTTGAATCAGGAGACCCAGAACTTGTGGTGATCAGAAATAGATGGTGTTCTGTAGCTCTTTTAAGGGTTCTGTTAGTGCTGGTTCAGCTAGTGCTGGTTCAGCAGAGGAAACTTGGAGCAAGCAAATACTTCTCCATGAGTGAATGGCCCTTCTTTGTGAGGAAAATGGCCTCTCCCTCCAAGGAGAGCACTATTTTGTGCCCGGGAAAAGCCTATTTGCAAAATGGCACCTTTATTTCCAGAAAGAAGGTTATTCTTTTGAGGATCAGGTCCACCATTGTGATTATTTATGTTCTTTTCTTTATTAGACTATTTATTATGTTTCATGGTGTTGGGAAAGTTTCTAATGAAATGTCACTCCCACTGCCCTCATGATCTGGTGATACACACCCAAGTACAGAAAAGAAACAGGAAATGAAGTTTAAGAAAGAGGAACACACAAACACACACACACACACACACACACACACACACACACACTCACATAAACAGACACAGCCAAACAAAAAAATACAGATGGAGCCATTAGCAAGATGGAAGAAAAACATTGACAAGGTCCTACCCTGCTATTTGAAAGAGCAGCTGGTGGCACAGTGGATAGAGTGCCAGGCCTGGAGTCAGGAAAACTCATCTTCCTAAGTTCAAATCTGGCCTCAGACACTTACTAGCTGTGTGACTCTGGGCAAGCCACTTACCTCAGTTTCCTCATCTGCAAAATGAGCTGGAGGAGGAAATGTCAAACCACTCTAGTATCTTTGCCAAGAAAACCCCAAATGGAGTCACAAAGAATTGTACACGACTCAACAACAACAACAACCCTGCTATTCTCCCCACTTCCTTTAAAAAGCCAGTTGCTGGCATTTAAAACGTCTCTGCAACCAGCACTGGAGAATTGGATGAGTCTCTGATTTCCAAAGTTTTGGGCAAGAGATTCAAGGGGTCAGAGATGTCTGTCTAGCTTAGGTGTCTTTAATCAAACTGGGATTGCAATTTGGAGAAGAAGAAGAAAAAGCACAGGGTTATCCACTAATACAACTCAATATCTCTGCAAAAGAGCTACATTGAAATATATTTTTTCTTGGTAGTTAACAATAGGATTTTAGATAGGAATTAGATAGTTAACTATTGTTAGGAATGATTTATATCGTGAGGAACTTTAGTCGGGAGAATCATAGAATCACACATTTGAAGTGAGAAAAGACTTTGAACATCATCACATCCAGACCTCTCATTTCTACAGATGGGGAGTAGGACATATGGGTAGTTAATGTCAGAATGAGATTTGAACCCAGGGACTTGGACTCCATGTGCAGTATTCTTTCAAGAATGTACCACTCTGACCCACACCCCCAAGAATGTAAGTGAAAGCCCCTAAAAATTCCTTTCTGCTGAAACACATTGGAGAGACAGAAACAGAGAAAGAGAAAGAGAGACAGAGATAGAGACAGAAACAGAAAGAGAGACAGAGACAAAGACAGAGACAGAGAGACAGACAGAGAGAGATGGCAGTAAAAAGAGACAGAGACAGAAAAACAGAGAGACAGAGACAGAGAAAGAGACAGAGAGAGACGGCAACAAACAGAGACAGAGACAGAGAGTGAGAGAGACAGAGAGAGTGACAGAGATAGAGACAAAGAGACAGAGAGAAACACAGAGAGAGAGAAACAGAGACAGGGAGAGATGGAGAGATAGAGACAGACAGAGATAGAGACAGAGAGAGGGGAGGGAGAGGGGGAAGAGAAAAAGAGAGACAGACAGAGATCATTGAAAACCATGAATTGTAGAGTTTTTGGAGTTCATTTGAAAACCCTTTGACCTTATGACAACAGTAGACTGGTCCTAGAAAATACTTAAAGATTTCATGGTTGGGGATGGGGGAGATAGAAAACTACAAAGGGTCAATTTGTCCTTCATCCAAACAATCTCAAGTCACAAAGCACATTATCAGTGCAGGAGGTAACAGCATGTTCATGCTGGATACTTTAATTCTATTTTTACAGCCGGGTGGGGCTTTGGGTTAATTAGTTTAGTGAACTTTCAGGCTTGAGTTTGGTGATAAGTCTTCAATGTTTTACATTTGGGCTCAGAAATATTATAAAGCAGAGGTGCCAAACACGCAGCCGCAGCACTCCTGAGTGAATCGTGAACCAGATTAAAATGTAATTGGGAAAAATTTTTAAAAATAAATAAAAATACAATAAAGCATGGATAATGATTTAGGAAACCATTAATTCAATATGGAGCCTGTGGGGATCTTTCTGTACGGCTTAGTGGCTTCTATCTCTATTTGAATTTGACACTGCTCCAAGGGATCCTTTTCCTAGTGGAGGAGGAGAACCCTGGGTCTCTTGAGTCCTCCCCCTGCCTTTCATAGCCTCTCTTTCATTCTGTTATTAAGATATGCTGTTTTAAATTTATTGAGACAACAGATAACCTCCTCTGCTTTCTTACTTTATGGTGGTATTAAGGCTGATGAGAGCTGCTCAAAATAATGGAGAAGTAGAGGTGAGATCTCAGAACCCTGGGGAGCAACCTGGCAGAGAAAGAAAGAGGCATGCTCTAAGTCGGGGCACGTAGTCATTGTCTGACTGCCTGGCCCAGAGGCCTTGCCCCTCCCATGTTTGCTTCTCTGAGTCCTGAAGAATTGAGGGGAGGGACCCACACCAAAGCATCTCTGGGCACAGTACATTGGACATACATAGAAGGCTGCCTTTCCTTAGGACTTGAATGACGGGTAGTGTGTTCAGTCATTTTGTTTTTGCTATTAAAATCATTGACAAATGAGATTAGGAATACACATAACATGTATAAGTTATAAATATGTAACATGTAACACATGTGTTTATGAGTGTGTATGTATATGTGTGCATGTGTGTATTGTATGTATATTGGTATATATGTGTGTATATCTGTATATGTGTGGGTATATGTCTATGTGTACATGTGTGTATATACGTGTATATATGTAGGTGTATGCATGTGTGGAGAAGGGGAAGAGAGGATGATGAAGATGATGATGATGACGATGACGATGATGATTGATGATGGGCTTATAAAATGTGTTTGATAATCTTGGAGTACTGCTAAGACACTTGTGATAACTACTCACATTTAGATAGCTCTTTATGGTTTTTAAAACGCTTTTTCTCAAAGCAACCTCATCAGAAATTATGAATATTACCAGTTTAGAGAAGCATGGAAAGACAAATAATCTGACGCAAAGTGAACAATTGACTCAACGGCTGTTCTTTACTCATGTCCGACTCTCTGTGACCCTGTGAACTGTAGCACACCAATACTGTACAGGAGATTTTTTTTTGGCAAAGATATTGGAGTAGTTTGCCATTTCCTTCACCAGTGGAGTAAGGCAGAGGTCAAATGACTTCAGGATCACACAGCTAGCAAGTGTCTGAGGCCTTCCTGACTCCTTGCCCAGCACTTTATCCACTGAGCCACCTAGCTGTCTCTACACAATGACTACAACAATGCAAATAGAAAAAGCAACCACAAAACAACCAAACGTGGATGTTGCAAAATTACAAATAACAACTGTGGCTTCAAAGAAGAGAAATGAGAAAATAGGCTGACCCTTTCCCTTTGTAGAGGTGGGAGGTTGACTAGTGTGGTATATTGCATATATTTTCAGATTTTTTTTGATGTATTGATTGGTTTTGCTGATATTTTTGCTCATCTTTCTTTTTCTTTAAAATATTATTTATTAAATGGACTGGCTGTCTGGGAAGGGAGAAGGAAACAAATATTGGGAGAAATTCTGGTGTAGCAAAAAACAAAACACACACACACACACACACACATATATATATATATATACACACACACACACACACACACACACACACACATATATACATATATTTAAAGAGAGTGCTGATCTAAGAATAATAAAACTGGAGAAGCAAGTCCCAAATCTGCCACTAATCATCCATGACCTTAGACAGAGCATCCAAATTCTTAGGGCCTCAGTTTCCTCATTTAAAAGAAGAAAGGGTTGGCCAAAATCAAGGGTTCTTAACTGGAGGTCCATGGATAAATTTCAAGGGGTCCATGAACTTGGATGGAGACTTTTCTGAGAAGGCAAATATACTTTGGGATTACTAAACAAGCAATTTCCTTCTCATTGAAACCACATTGTCTGAATGACTCACTATAAAAGTGGAGATTGGGGGGAGGTGACACATTAGTAAACACTTATAAAATGCGTTTTGATTGATTGATTTACTGGAGACAACTTAAAAGCCCGATGCTGCCCAGAAATTTTTCCTTCACTATCTAGAGGCTAGATTTGGGGATAATTCTGCCTAAGTACTCAAAATCTTCCTTCTCCCTCAAACCACTCCCCACCTCCAGGCAGTTTCTAAATGTGGATATTGACCCATTGATTTCCTCCTCTGGTCATGTTGATGAGCAAAAGTATACTTCTGCTATGACCAACTGACTCACTAAATGAAGCAATTATTAATTTATAAAGTTGATTACTAGGTGTTAGATACTATGTTAAGTGATGGGAATCCAAACCCCAATTAAGGCAGTTCCTTGCCCTGAAATAACCTACATTCTAGCAGTGGAAGACAAGACATAGAGGGTAGTGGTGGGCAGAGAAGGGTAAAGTCATAGCAACAGTGGCAAGGAGCCACAGGGCATTTAGTTTTTGATGCGTCTTTTCTAGATTGCGTTTATTCCTCTTCCTGGAGCAAGAGGTGAGAAATGGACCTGGGAATGGTGTGTGTCAAAAGGTGTCTGCATAAGCATGATAGGAAGATGTAGATGTTGTGGCAGAAGCGGAAGCTGGTCGGCACAGTGGGTAGCTAGAGTTGGCTATATGTGGTGAGTTTTCACCAATCAGCGCAGCCCTGAGAAGGTGCCAGAGGTCCAGTTGGGGGGGAGCTCTGTGATTCTATAGGAACTTTTGCTATTGACCTGACTACTCTTGGACTGGAAAATTCCCCTCTCAGGGTCTCCTGTCAATCCATCAATCACATCTGCTTTTGCCAGGTATTCCTGAAGAAACTTGATCATTGCTCCAGCCCCATTGCTTGGGCTCAGATCTACTCTGGGATTTCCAGTCCTCTGACTTAGGTTCAGAAAACTGTGGCAGAATATATATAACAGAGGAAATGTGCTTCTACCGCAAGGTCACCAATAACAGTGCCTGAGGAAAGAAGACTTTTGACACCAGGTCCCCTCCATTCCAGCCTAAAACAAAGATCTGTTCTGCTGTGTGCCAGTCTGTCCTCTGGACAAGAAATGAAATGGGCTGAGCAAGTCTCTTAGTTTTGTAAACCAATACCAAGGAGATAGGTGCTTCAATGAGTTCTTTTCTTACCCATAATCCTGGCCAATTATCTTGGGGGCAGCCTTAGTCACTGGAAACGAGTTCAGAGTTGTTCCCTATCCTCTCAACAATATGCCAATGGACATACTACATTCTTCAAGGATGGGTGCCTATAAGATGCCCCCAAACAAAGACTCATGCCCTGTACTGTACCAAATCCTGAGGAATGATTGAAAATGAATGAAAAATAATTTCTTAACCAATTATTTTTTACCAAACACTGTTCTAAGTGCTAAGGAAAGAATAAATACAAAAAAAGGAAGTCTTTGCCCTCAAGTAGCTTATATTCTAGTAGAAGCCAGCACACACAAGGAAGGGGAAGTGATGACCAGGGAGACTTATTTGGGTTACAAATCTGGAAAGCTGGAGGGAAGAGAGGAAGTACAGAATGAGGGTGGGATGATATGACAGGGTGGCTTCCAAGGAATGTCCAGGGAGTAAAGTGAAACATGACTAGAGATATCCTAGCTTAATATAGTGGAACATGGGGCCATGTGAAGCATTCACCAATTAGATAAGCTTTGAGTCCCTAGGATGCCAGTTCCAGAGATGAAAGGGTTAAGTCTTCCAGTACATTTTCTCTAGTCTAGCTAACAAGGCAGGGCAGCCATGGAAGAGATGGTTGGGGAACAAAAGTCAAGTACAAAGAAAAAGTGAGAATAACTAATGGGGAAGACAACACATATAATGCAGAATAGATATGAGGTGACCTTAAAGCATATTCACTAGCAGCTAGAAGGGGACTGTGAAAGACCTTCCTTGGAAGATGACATTTGATCTGAGGCTTGAAAGATGCCAGGGATTCTGAGAGGTAGTGGCGAAGTAGGAGAGAATGCCTGTCCTGGGGAACAGCCAGAACAAAGACAAGGAAATGGGAAATGGAACACTATGTGTGTGGAACAGCAAGGTGACCGGTATGGCTGGACCACAGGGCACACAGAAAGGAGTAATGTGTGAGAAGACTGGAGAGAGGAAGGGGCCAGGTGACAAAGAACTTTAAATTCCAAACAAGAATTGATATTTTTTCCTAGAGGAAATTATTGGAGTTTAAACTGGAGTTTATTGAGTAGGGAAATGACATAGTCAGACATCACATTTTAGAAGAATTAATTAAGCAGCTGCATGGAGGATGGATTGGAAGAGACATGAGGTAGGAAGTACAATAAATAGGGCAACGGCAGTATCTAGGCAAAAAGTGATGAGGAATTAGAAGGGTAGCTATATGAGTGGAAAGAAGGGGACACATGAGAATTGTGAAGGTAGAAACAACATTTAGAGACTGATTGGATATGTGAGGAGTCAAAGATGACACCTAAGTTCAACGGTTCAAGGTTCTTGTGTAACAAGAAGGATGGTTTGTGCCTTCAACAGTGATAGGGAAGTTTGGGATGGGGTAGAAGGAAAGATAAGTTTGGTTTTGTCATGCTGAGTTTGAGGGGTCTACAGAATCTGGTTTTTAAAGTCTAGTTGGCAGTTGGTGATGCAGGACTGGACCTTGGAGGAGAAGCTAAGTTCCACTCTCTAGATTTGGTTGTCCTATGCATAGAAATGTTGAATGAACCCCTGAGAACTGAAAAGATCACCCAATTAGAGGGTGTAGAAAGAAAAAAGAGGGCCTAGGACAAAGCCCTGGTGAACACCGACAGTTAGTGAGTGGTCAGAGCCAATAAAGAAGACAAAGAAAGATCAATCAGAATGGTAGAAAGAGAACCAAGTGAGCAGTGTCATGAAAACACAGAGAGGAGCAAGTTTTGGAAGGGTTTAATCAGGGGTGGGGAACCTGTGGCCTTGAGGCCACATGTGACCTTGGTCCTCCAGTGTGGACTTTGACCGTGGCCTCTAGGTCACAGGTTCCCCACCCCTGGTTTAGACAACAACGTCAAATGTTGAAGAGAGATGAAGTATGAGGTCTGGGGGAAAAGGTTACTAGATTTGGCGATTATGAAATCATTGCTAACTTTGGAGAAAACTATTTCAATTACATTATGAGGTCAGAAACTAGATTGAAAAGGGCCTAGAAAAGAGCAAGAAGAGAGGAAGTGTTGTTTTGTTTTCAGTGAGTTTAGCTGAGAAAGGATGGAGAGATAGGAGAGATGTAAGAGGTTAGTTAGCAGGAATGGTAGGGTTAATGGATAGGGGAGATTGGGATCTACTTGTTGGTAGCTAGACAGAAACCAGTAGAGGGGTAGAAACCAAAGATTGGGGTCGGGGAGGGATATCTATTGGGAAACAGTGGTGAGGATGGGAACATGGGTACATGAAGAGAGGTTCGTTTCAGCAAAGAGAAGGGCTTCCTCTTAAATCAGAGACGGGAATGAAGGAGAAGGGGAGAAGAGGAAACTCGTGGTGAATGACTTCAACTTCTTCTTTAAATTGAAACAAGGTCCTCAGCTGAGGGTTTGAGGGGAGAAGATGAGGTGTGATATATCTCTGTGAGGAGCAGGATAGAGAATTCTTTAGGGGCCAGCAGTGATCTGGGTTTGATAACACAGATTTTGTAGTGGACCTGATTGCCATGGCTATGTGACTTCCTCCAGCTCTGTTCAAAGTCCAGTGAGTAGACAAATCCGGGGGGGAAATGCGATTGGGGTCTGGGGAGATGTGATCAGCTTATACCTACGAATTAAAATGGAAACATTCCTGCCTATACAAAAGGACTCCTCTCCTCTCCCTCAAAACTGAAAAAAGAGGTGGTTGGTGGTTGTTCTCTCCATATCACAGGACCAGTGGCTGGAGGCATCGTGTCCAGGGTGTCACTTCCTGTTGACTTTCTAGAACTTGCTGTGGTCATTTGGATCTATTTTATCTGAGTCACCAGGGTGACATCACCTACCCCAAACTCTCTTTGGAAACAAAAGCACTGGGGAAATCAAAGATAGATGCTACTCTTCCAGTTCCTAGGGCCTAGACAATATCATTCATGGAATTAGTCACTGGTCAACAAATATTTACTATGTGCCTCCACAGCCTTCTTCTTTGGCTGGGGCAGTCCACAGACCTTAGCCATCCGTCTAGACCACTCACCCTTGTGGGTGCCCAGAGTGTATGAGCGGTCACTTGTAAAATGGATATTGATTGTTACTTCACTGCGTAATGTCAATATGAGAGCATTCACCCGCATTCCCCAAATACCTGGCAATACCAGAGTTGGTCTCAAACATGAGCATCATCTCAGCAAATAACTATTATTCATTGAATCCTGAACATTTATTCAACCTAATAAAATATTGCTTCTTTTTTTTTAGCATCTATTATGAATATTATTCAGATCGTCACTCTCACATTTAGGTTCTAAAATCCCCATCTTCCATGTGTAGCTCAGGTGGAACTTCCCACAGGAGACCATCTCTGACCACCCCCCCCAACCTCCCTCCCCAATTATTCTCCCCCTCTTGACATTACTAATAGCTAACAATAGTAGCTAATGCTTACTAGCACTTAATACTATGCCATTCACAATGCTGCTCAGTGCTTTACAGCTATTATCTCATTAGATCTTCACAACAATCCTGGGAGGGAGGTGCTATTGTTATCCTCATTTTGCAGATATGGAAACTGAGGTCAATAGAGGTGAAATGACTCACCTGGGGTCACACAGCTAGTTATATATCTTAGGTGTGACTTGAATTCAGGTCTTCCAGGCCAGCCTCTCAATCCACTTTGGATTACTGGGTTTATACTTTGTATTTACTTATCTGTGCATAGGAGAATGTAAACTCCCTGAAGGCAGGGACTGTTGTTTGTTGTTTGTTTTTGTCTTCAGATTTCTGGCGCATAGCAAAGTGTGCCTTGCCTGGTAGGTGCTCTAGAACTTGAACTGAACCGAGTTAACAAACACTCTTTTAGGTTCTTCACAATGTAAAGCAGAATACTGAAACAATTAACTCAAATTTCTGAAAAAACAAAATCCCCAGAATACTATTAGAGAAATAACAGGGTTACTCCTTCAGTTCTGAGTCATCCAGTTTGGATGTTCGTCACATCAGTGCATCACTGCTCATTTTTCCTGTTTGCTCCTATGGCCACAGTCATAGTGGCATATTTCAAATAGGCTGGTTAGGTTACACTGAGACGATAACTTGCTAGGGAGCAAGCACTGTTAATCCTGCCTTTCTCTCAACTTCTATTACACTTTCTACCCGTACCATGTATTTGGGCACTCGATCATCTCCGACTTTTGTGGTTCTTTAGCTGATTCCTGTGCACCTGGTCTATTTCCCTGCCCTAGACTGTAAGCTCCTTGTGGGAAGTGTTACTGTATATTTAATCCTATCGCAAGTAGAACTGGAGAAATACGAGCTGCTCAGTTGTTGCACCTGAATTGAAGCAACAAAATTAAATGAGAATGCAACCATCATTATGGAAACACAGTGTAAGAGAATAATTAAGGCACCTTATAAATGCTCCTTTACTGTACTGAAAAACAGGTTAAACCACTAGATTTTTGAAAGCACAAAACCATACAAAACCTATCCTAAGGTGTTATAAAAAAGTTGTTTTCTACCTCTATATAAGAACTGAGGTGTAACAAAAAAAAAGAGGAGAAGCAAATGGCTCACAATAAACTTTCAAGAGAAATAATGGAACTTATTTACTTTAGTTGGTTGGTTTCGAGTTCCATTTATCTCTCTCTCAGAGCTGAGCTCTTACAAGAAAAATAATGATTTAGCCTTGTGACCTTCATCAGAGTCACTTGTGAACACTCTTCCATAAAGTAAAAGAATTAAACTTGAAATGAACTAAATAAAATGTAATTATTTTTCTTGACAGAAAGTATGTGCCTGAATAACAATTTCAATTTGCTTTCAACTGTCAAAGATGCAATTTTGTTTTGTTTTTAATGAAGTCTTATTGGAAGAAGATAAAGTAACAATAAAAAGCAATCAGAATGACCTTGAATTCCCAAAATACTAGCAAGATTAATACTCCTATTCATAGCTCACGCAACCTAGAAACTATGCAATCCAGAATTTAATATTATTCGCAACTTCTTGCTATTTTTCAAATCCTTAGTCTATTGTAAATCTTCTCCACAGGTAATTATTTATAATTATGGTTTTCTCCAAAAAAAATGTGATATGTTATACATTCTCTATCACTGACAAAAGTTTACTTCGGACAAAAAAAAATCAATGACTTTTTTTTACAACTCCACACCTACATGTCCCCACCTTCCAAAATTCTTGATCAAGTGGCATCTTAGAAATTTTGACAGTAATGCTCAGAGGATAACAAAGCCCACCTCCAATTCCCCAAGAAACAGTCTGAGAATCTTCTAACAACAAAAATATAAATTCACCATGGCATTAGATAGTGAATGACATTACATGGCATTACATGCCCTCCACAATCTAGCCCTTCCCTACCTTATGCACTTATCCGTTACCATCAAACTGGTCCATGATAGCATTTCCTCATACAAGACATCCCATCTCTCATCTCTGGGCCTTTACACAATTGTGCTTTCTATCTAGTATATGTTCCTTCCTAGAAGAATCATTGACTTCCTTCAAAGTAAAGTTCAGGTGGCAACTCCTACATAGATTCCCTAACTATTAACACTCTCTTCCTCTTGATTTTGTATGAATTTTTATTGAGTTGTGTTTGTATCTCCCTCTTACCTCTCTCCACATCTCTAATTATGTTCCTTGACAGTAGGGATTGTTTAATATTCCTCTTTTTATCCCCAACGCTTTGTATGCGGTGTTGTTGTTCAGTCATTTCAGTCATATCTGACTCTTCATGACCCTATTTGGAGCTTTCTTGGCAAAGATACTGAAATGGTTTTCCATTTCCTTCTCCAGCTCATTTTATAGGTGAGGAAACTGAGGCAAACAGGGTCAAGTGACTTGCCCAAAGTTACACAGCTAATAAAGTGTCTGAGGCAGGATTTGAGCTCAGCTCTTCCTGACTCCAGGCCCAGAGTTCTGTCCACTGCATCACCTAGCTGCCCCTTATATGTAGTAGAAACCTTATAAATAATCGAGGGAGCTATGTGGTGTAGTGGATAGAATGCCAGACCAGAGGAAAGATAGATTTGAGTTCAAATCTGGTCTCAGGCACTTACTAGCTGTGTCATCCTAGGCAAGTCAGTTAACCTTAGTTTCCTCATCTGAAAACTGGAGGTAATAATAACACCTATCTCCTAGAGTTGTTATGAGATAATAATTGTAAAGCACTTAGCATAGTGTTTGACACATAGTAAGTGCTATATAAATATTAGCTTTTTTCTGCTGCTTTGTCATTTGTTATTATTTGTTGAATCAAATTGAACAGAACCAAATAAGCCAGCTGCTTAAAGGACCAGACATACCTAGCACCAATACATTAGAGCTCATAATAAAAGTAGGTAGCAAGCTCTGATAAAGCTTCAACAGGAAGAATAGTATCAGAAAGGACTGAAAATAATAATTGTGAAGGAACCCTGAAGTAGAATCATCTTTATTCCAAATAAAAATACCTGTCACAGAATCTTGGGAACTTGAACATTTCACCTTACCCATTTCTGTCACCATAGGCATGACCATACTTAAACTATCCCAGAGTTATGAGAATACAGCCTTTAAAAAAAATCCTCTAGTGAAGGGAAATCTACAAAACATCCATTCTAATATTTAATATCTCTTACTGTGAGGAAGATTGATCTAAATCCCTTAAACTGAACGATAAGTCTATTTTATCTTGTTCTTTTCTCAGTAGAGATGAATAGTAATAATACATCAATATTTTGAGAATTGGTGATTTTGCCGGTGTGGTTTCTCTCTCCCCAGATATAAATCTGGACTTCTCTTTGCCCTAGTATTTAGTCCTTGTGAACTGCTAAGATCAAATAATTCATTGCCTGGTGTCCAACTCAGGGTGATGAGTCTATCCAATTCGGCTAGACAACACCCATCAGGAAAGAGACACATTCTGAAGCTGGGGTCATACTCTAAGGCAAGGGTTCTTGACCTTTTTGGTTCATGGACTCCTTTTAGCAGTCTGGTGAAGCCTATGAATCCCTTCTCAGAATAAAGTTAATACCCAAAGTAAAATACTTAGGACAACAGTGACAATAATATTTAAATATGCAGCGTGCTCCTAAAGTCTGGACACACAGGAAATGTGGAGTTATTGCATCAAGTTCATGTGAATCTTGCAAAGCACATCAACCTTTGCATCACAAATGGTGGAAATCATATTGAAGATGTTATTTGTTAATATTCCAATTAAATTAAATGTTGTTGAAAATTTCATTCATTTCACTTCTTGAAAATATGCATTTTGCCTATGTGTCCAGACTTTAGGAACACCCTGTAGTTAAAACACTTTTGTTTGATTTAAAGTTCACAGGTCACAGGCTAAGAAACCCTGTTCTAAGCCTTTCCAGCTGACCCTCTCTTGGCGTAGCCTTGAGCACAGGTTCATGGGGTTCTCATTGCTAAACATTTAGCCCCAGTAAGGTCGATGATAAACAAATCATGGTGTATTAATCTGACGGAAAGTTAGGATGCCGTAAGCAACCCTGAAGATGAGGAATTTAGAGCTAAGACTGTAGATTAAGAGCTGGACAGGCCCTTGGAGGTCAAGAGTCCACTGCTCTTATTTTACAGGGTGAGGATACCGACTTACTCGGGGTGACACAGTTAATCCATATCTGAGCCAAGATTTGTACTCCGCTCTTCCTAAACTCCAAGTCCAACACTCTACCTATGTCATCTGACTGCCTGATGCAGAATGAAGTAAAGGAAAGCAGAACCAGGAGAGCTAATCACAATGACTACCATGATAAGAACGAAAATAACAACAAAACTGAAACTAAATGCTATAAAATTATAAGGACATGGCTTAGCCCCAAAGAAGGAGAGCGCACCTTCCTGCTTTGGGTATTTCACTGAGTGTGCTTGAATCATTGCATTTCATGTTGGACATGGTGACTATAACAGCTTTACTGAGGAGCAGCTCTCTGGGAGGGGGAGACTATAGGATTACATGGTTGTAGATTTAGAGCTAAAAGGCACCTCGGAGGCCACCCAATCCAACCTCCTCATGTTATAGTTGAAGAAACCAAGGCCAAGGGAAGTTAAGTGACTTGTCCACACAGGTAATAAATGTCAGAAATAAGATTTGAACCTTGGTTTTCTACCCTCAGAGACAGGGTTCTTTCCATCATATGCTGTCTATATGGGGAAATATAGATTGCGCAAAAAAAAATTTTTTTTAACTAAAAACAAAAGAATGCAGAGTTATCTCCACGTAACCAAGAGATGCTGGATTAGGTAGGACATTAGCAGAGAGGCTAAAATTAATAACAGACTTAGATAGTATTTTGCACCTTTTCTCACAACAACCCTATAAAGTAGGCAGTACAATATTATTATCCCTGTTGTACAAATGAAGAAACTGAGATTCAGAAGGGGAAAATGACTTCATGCTGCCTTACAGGGACTCCACTATGTCTTTTGACTCCAAATCCAATGCTCTTCCAAATCCACTACCCATGTTATCCATGCCTCTCCATGGATTACAGTTGGTCAGCATCATTTATGTGAAAGACTTTCTTAAATTTGAAAATTTTTACTAAAATTACCCATGAATCCTTCCCCCCCAAGATGAATAATTTCACTTCCTTTAACCTTGTCTCAAAGGTCATCATTTCAACCTAGTTAGTCATCTGTAACGTAAAAGAGTGCTGTTTCCAAAATCAAATGAACTGGTCTTCTAGTCCCATCTCCACCATTAGCAAGTTATACGACCTTTAGGTAAACCATTTCACCTGGATTCTATCTAAGATCTCTGCCAGCTGTTAAATTACATCAGTCCATCTGACTGCCTTCTAAATTCTCTACATCCTGCTTTAGTTAGGGAACTCAGAACCGGGTAGAATATTCTAGAATAGCCCAATGACTGCTAAGGATAAACATTTTCTGACATGTTCTTCCATTTCTGTGTGCTGGTTTTTGCTGTTGTGCTGTTGGTGGTGGTGGTGATGGTGGTGTTTTAACTACAGGGCTTATAGTGACACTTTACAACTTGTTATTCACTAGGATCATAAGATCTAGGTGCTGCTCTCCTACCCATCATTCCTAGCACTGAATATTTGTTCAGTTTGGCTTTCAGGTCAACCATCCTAAGACATACCATATTTGAGCCCATTCTATTTGCTTCACTAGAATTCAGTGTAGTTGTTCAAACCCTGATCCTTTCCTCCAAGCTTCCTCCCTCAGCTTAGTGCCATTTGTAACCTTAATTACCATTCTCTCTATTTCATCATCCAACTCATGGAACAAAATGAAAAAAAAAATAAAAATAAAAAAGGCCAGAGGCCAACGTGATCCAGAGAAGCTTCCACTTACGTTCTTCTAGGCCGGAGGTTCTTGACTTTGTGTGTATGTTTGTGTGTGTGTGTGTGTGTGTGTGTGTGTGTGTGTGTTGTATGTGTGAGATCATGGACCCCTTTGGCCTTCTGGTGAAGCCTATGGGCTCATCAGAGTAATGTTCTTAAATGTATAAAATAAAAGACAGGATTACAAAGGAAACCAATAAATTTCAAATACAATCATCAAAATATTTTTTAAAAGACAAATTCATGAATCCTGGGTTAAGACCTGCTTTAGGCTTTTGCTTGAGGCACAGCTTTGTACCATATGTGTAGCAACCATGAGTTATATCATTTATTCCAGTGCCTGGCACATAGCAGGCACTTAATAAATATGTATTAATTGATAGACTAGATTTTTCCCAGTTATATTTAACCTATTTCTCCATTTATTTTATTTCTTGTAACTACAGTACTTGGATTGAACCATGATCCCATCAACTATGTTTTGGTGGATGGGTAGGTGGGTGGGATGATCTAGACCTTTTTATTTCATTGGCATATGAGACTCCCATTATGGAAATTCCCTCTATAGATGAATATTTGCAATTGTTTTCCACTTATGGTCTTAAAGAATTACCTGAGGCGCTGAGTACCCAACTTCTTATAGTAAGTATGCATGGGCAGGGCTTGAACCCAGTTCTTTCTGTCCAATATTCCCATTTATTTTATTCTTTTTCTCTTATAATGTATTTCATTCTTGGGTTAAACTGTGATACCACCTGATCCCATAAGTCAGTTTTTGAGCTGATTATGGTCCATGGCTGTAACTTCATTGATATTTGGAAACTTACCCTGTTAATGCAGATTAGCAAATCTTCTGTAATTTTTAATCTTAGAGAATTGCTCAGGGACACTGAGAATTCAAGAGATTATTCTGTGGTCACACAGTCAACATACTCTGAGACATGACTTAAAACTGACACCTTGGAGTCAAGCCCAGCTCTTTATCCACTAGATATTCTGACCTCAGAGACAGTGTCTCTGAATTTCAGTTCCTTTATTTGCATAATGGGGTAATAATACTTATGCTGGCTATTTTACAGGGTTATTGTGAGAAATGGTGCAAAGTATTATCTAAATCTGTTATTAATTTTAGTCTCTCTACTAATGTCCCATCCCTTGGTTACATGGAGATGACCTTGTTTTCTTTTTTTAATTTTAAAAAGTTCTTTTTTTCTTTTAATAACCTACATTTTCCAACATAGATGGTATGGAATGATGTAAAGAACTCTGTCTCTGAGGTCAGAAATCTGAGCAAAAATTACACGCAAAAATCTCATCAGGAACATAATTATATCAGAAACTGCTAGACACTGATGAACAGTCCCTTTTCTCAGGAGGAAGGCTATTTTTTGAGTCAGTTGGTCTTGTCTTTTTGTGGAATATCAAAAATTAGATAAAACATACATACAAATGCCTTATTGCTTGGCCAAGTGAACAGAACACACAGCTATATTCCTATAGAATTGTCCCCAGAGTATGGGAAAACATGGTTATCATACTGGGCCTCATGTCTTGAAGAACCTCAGCTGCCGCAGGAGGCATTTGATTGATCATCTGGGAGGATATCAGCAAGAGGAAAAGAGGTTGCTAGCAAGAGGCTGAAAACAAACAAACAAACAAAAAACCTTGAGAATTTTATGCATACGTTTTGTTGGAACTATCCCTTCCCCTTTGTAGACTCATAGGCCTCAGGCTTATATTGCCCTTTTGTGATTGATTTTCTCCTTCAAGGTTGGCCTTGGTGTGCATTTTATCCATATTTCACATAAATAAAAATGCTACCTTGTTTGGGAAGGACCCATATAATTAAATGTCACAGGCTCTATGCCAACTTGGAATTTCCCTGTTTTCATGACTTGGTAAAGGTCCAATTGAGGCTAATTACATTTTAGTCACTTACACTTCTCATATCTTAATGCATTTATGCAATAGCTATTTTACAATATTAAAGAGACACAATGTTCAATTCAGGAATGTATCATCACAGGGTATGCTTGGGATGGTGGAAAGTGGACTAGCCTTGGAGTTAAAGAACATGGGCTCAAATCCCAGCTCTGTTACTTTCTACATCTATGACCTTGGGAAATTCACTTAATTCTCTGAGACTCAGATTCCTTATCTATAAAATAAAGGAGTTAGACTAGAGGACCTTTAATAACCTTCATTTTTTCTTTGTAGTAATGTGGTCTTTAGGTAGTGGAATAAAAAGAAGCACATCAAGGACTAGGAATTACATTTTGAAGGCATTTCTCTGTTTTTTATTTTAAAAATATAAATAGTATTCTATTTTTTTCCAATTACATGTAACAATAGTTTTCAACATTCATTTTTATAAGATTTTGAGTTCCAAACTTTTCTCCCTCCCCATGCCCAAGGCAGCAAGCAATCTGATATAGGTTATATATGTGCAGTCATGTTAAACATATTTCCATATTAGTCATGTTGTGAAAGAAGAAACAGAACAAAAGGGGAGGAAATGGGGAAAAAAAAGAAAGTGAAAGTAGTATGCTTGGATCTGACTCCATAGTTCTTTCTCTGGGTATGGATAATATTTTCCATTATGGGATTTTCTTGGATAATTGTATTGCTGAGAAAAGCTGACTCTATCGTAGCTGATCAGAGCACAGTTTTGCTGTTACTGTGTATAATGTTCTCCTGATTCTGTTCACTTCACTCATCATCAGTTCATGTAAGTCTTTCCAGATTGTTCTGAAATCTGCCTGCTCATCATTTCTTATGATTTCTCAGATTTTTAGATCAACTTGGCTCACACTGCTTCTGTGACCCCTCAATTTGTTTCTGTTTTTGTTTTTCTTGAGCTGGAGCAATTATTCTAGCTTCTACTCAAAAGGAAGATCTGGATTGACACTCTTTCCTATTCTCATGAAATTTTCCTCTCTCCTTCCTTCCTTCCTTCCATTTAAATAAGCATTTATTAAATTAAGTTAATAATCATTTATTAAATATTTACTAAATGCCAGTACTAAGTGTTGCGTATACAAAAAAAAAGAGAAAAACAAGCCTTGTTCTCAAGGAACTCAGAGTCTGGGGGGAGGAGGGGAGAGATAACATACAAATAACGATATTCCAAGAAGATTATGTATACACACACGTATAAATATATATATATATATATACACACACATATACATATATACATATATATATATAAAATACACACACACATATGTATATACACACATACATACAGGATAAATTGGATATAATCTCAGAGATAAGACCCTAGGCATGTAGGAGATTCATGAAAAGTTTCTTGTAGAAGATAGGATTGTAATTGAGACTTGAAGGCATTCCAGGGATGGGGGTGATACATGGATGTGTGGAGTTGGGCAATGGATTATATTGTGTAAGACACAGCAAGAAGGCTAGAATCACTGGATGATAGCATACATGGAGGCGAGTAAGGTGTCAAGAAGACTATAAAGGAAGGAAGGCACCAGGTTATGAAGGACTTTAAAAGGCAAAGCAAAGATTTTATATTTGATCCTGGATGTCATAAGAAGCCTCTGGAGTTTATTGAATGTGGGAGCGATTTGGTCAGACCTGAACTTTAGGGAAATCAATGTGGCAAATGAGTAGAGAATGGACTGAAATAAAGAGAGACTTGAGGCCAAAACAGACCAGAAGGTCATTACAAAAGTCTGGGGATAAGATAATGAGGGAGTGCGTCAAGAGAGGGGTAGTATCAGAGGAGAAAATGGGACAGGTACAAGAAACGTCATAAAGGTATAATCAACAGGACTTGGCAACAAATTGGTATGGGGGAAGGGTTGTAAGAGAGAGTGAGGAGGTGAGGATGACACATGAGGTAGAGCCCTGGCCAGTAATAGGGAAATTAGGGAGAGAGAAAGGTTTGGGGGAGGGAGGAGGAAAGTTAAGGAGTTCAGTTTTCAGTACATTGGGTTTAAAATGTCGGCAGTTTGAGTTCTTCCAGGGACCAAGAGACTGGAGGTCAGGAGACAGATTAGGGCTGGATTAATAGATCAGAGAGTCATCTATATAGACTGATGAGATCACTAAGCTAAATAGTGGGAGAAGACAACCCAAGAAAGAACCTTGGGGGACACCCACCTAGATGTACCTGGTACTAGGATTGCTCTAGAGAAACAAAAACAAAAGCCATCCCTGCCTTCAGGGCACTTATATCTGCTGAGAGGAAAAAAACATTTATACAGATTAATGAATATTAAACATATACAAGGTAAAGCAGCTTGACAGGTAAATGAAAGAAAAACATTTATTAAGTGTTTTCTATGTGTTAATCACTGTGCTAAGTTATGGGGATGCAAATTAAAAAAATGGAAACCCTCTCTGCTGTCAAGGAATTCACACTTTAATTAGGGGAGAAACTAAGAAAATCAGGTGTTGGGTGAGTAGGAAAGCCGGGAAGTCCCAAGGGTACGTCACCAGGTCAGATGAGAGTGCCTGGGGCTAAGGCTTGAGTCCAGATGGGGCTCAGAGGATTTTAGGACACAATGGTAGGGCTAGGCTTGGTGGGCCTTTATCTCTACAGAAGGATTAGTGGTAGTGCATAATCAGGTCTGGAATCAGTGCCCTAGGGCCACGGTGGGTGTAGAGGCTGGGCAAATGATAAGGTCCAGAGGACCTTAGGACACAGTGTTAGTCCAAGGCTTGGTGGTCCTCTATCTCATATGGAGGATAAGTGTTAGTGACTCAGGGCTCATACAAACAGTGTGAGCAGAAATGTGGTTCTTCCCACTCTATAGCCCTGGGGGAGGGGGAAAGGGAAGGAAGGTGGAAAGGCATTTTGTTAGATGTCTAGCTCATTTTCCTGAACTGGAAACGTTCTTTTGACTTCTAATTCAAAACAAGATATGAGTTAGCACTCCTTTCCAATCTTGTGAAATTTTTTCATTCAGTTGTTCATTCATTCATTCATTCATTCATACATACTGTCATCAAAGAAGCATGAAAGAAGCATTTATTAAGTGTCTACTATCTTCCCTACACCATGCTAATAATAATAGTAATAACTAACATTTATATAAAATTACTATGTTCCAGGCACTGTTCACTATAATCTTTACAACTATAATCTCATTTGATCCTCACAAAAACCTTGGGAGGTAGGTGCTAATACAGTTCTCATTTTACAAATAAGGAAACTGAGGCAAACCAAGGTTGAGTGACTTGCCCGGGATCACACCACTGCTAAGTAAGGCCATATTGGAACTCAAGTCTTCCTGACTCCAGGCCCAGGGCTCTACCCTTAAAGAATTTTACAATCTACTGAAAAGTTGTGTGTAAACAGGTAAGTAAATACAAGTTATATGAGAGATAAATACAAAATCATTTGGGGATTTAAAAGGAGGGGAGAAAAATAATGACTGGAGAGTTCACAAAAGGCCTCACACTTGAGAGAGGAGGCCTTTATTATTATTTTTTAAAATAGTATTTTATCTTTTCCCCAATTACATGTAAAAAGAATTTTTAACATTCATTTTTTTTTCTAAAGGTCTTAGTTCCAAATTTTATCCCTCCCTCTCTTTCCACTTCCCTGAGATGGGAAGCAATCTGATATAAGTTATACATATAAAACATTTCTGTCCTTGCCATTTTGTGGAAGAAAACAAAACAAAAGAAAAAAAGAAAAAGAAAGAAAGAAAGAAAGAAAGAAAGAAAGAAAGAAAGAAAGAAAGAAAGAAAGAAAGAAAGAAAGAAAGGAAGGAAGGAAAAAAGAAAAAGAAAGAAAGAAGGAAGAAAGCAAGGAAGGAAAGAAGGAAGAGTATGTTTCAATCTGCATTCAGATTTTATCAGTTTTTTCTCTGGATACGGATGGTATTTTTCATCGAGTCCTTTGAGATTGTCTTGGATCATTGTATTTCTGAGAATAGCTAGATTATTCACAGTTATTCATCATCCAATATTGCTGTTACTGTCTGCAATGTTCTCCTGGTTGTGCTCACATCACTCTGTATCAGTTCACGTAAGTCTTTCCAAGTTTTTCTGAAATCATCCTGCTTGTCATCTCTTAGAGCACAATAATATTCCATTACAATCATATACCACAACTTGTTCAACCATTCTCCAATTGATGAACATCCCCTCAATTTCCAATTCTTTACCACCATAAAAAGAGCTCCTGTAAGTATTTTTGTACAAGTAGGTCCTTTTCCTTTTTATTTCTTTTTTTTTTTAAATCTCCTTGGGATATAGACCTAGTAGTGGTATTGCTAGATCAAAGGATACACACAGTTTTATAGCCCTTTGGACAAGAGTTCCCAATTGCTGAGAGAGGAGTCTTGATGGGAAGCAGGGATTCTGAAAGGCTGAGTTGAGAAGAAAGAGAACATTCCATGCACAGGAGACAGACATGCTAACTGGCTCTCTCTCCTCTCCAGAGTGAATGTTGCAAGGAAAAGATAGTTCATCCCTCTTCTGGTCCTATTTTGTTCTGACTTTAATGGGAATCTCAGTGTATTTGCTGCAGGCTGGTGTTTGCAAGAAGGGAAGGAGTTTCTGGAGAAGAAGGTGTGGCTGGGAATGTCTAGGAGCCTCAGGATGAAAGTGAATGGAGACAATCCTCTTTATTCAGGTCAAGTAGCATTTTTGTGTGTTGAATAATATCTGAAAATCCTTCGTAAACCTGACAAAAATGGGAAGGGAGGACATTTGGAGGGGGTGGGGTAAGACAAAAGCAAACTTGAAAACTTCTGGGGAAGTCAATCCTCACCCAGAAAAATGTCCAGAAAGCCCAAATAATAACTTGGAAACATTTCTTCCACAAGCTTTTCAGTAAGGATAAATGGAATTTGAATCATTTTCATCAAGGATTATAAGTGAGCTGTTTTTTTTTTTTTTTTTCTGAAAGTAAAGCTAGGAAGGCCTGGGTTCAAATAGTAAGGCATTAACTGTGTGACCCACTGGCAAGTCACTTAATCTCTATTAATTACCCCTTAATTTTGGTGCCTTCCTTTTATTATCTTCAATTATTTTGTATATGAATTGTCAATACATAGTTTGTATGTTGTCTCTCTATTAGACTTCGAGTTCCTTGAAAGCCAGAACTAATTTCCTTTTTGGGGGCGTAGTGGGGTGGGGGAACTTTCTTTGCACCCCCAGCAATTAGTATAGTAGCGCACATAGTAGGCGCTTAATTGGCTGTAGGCCTCAGCTTTCTCATCTGTAGTATGAAGTGATTGAATTTGTAATTCTAAGATCTTTTGCAGCTGTAAATCAGCCTATCATCTTTCTACAGCAGCTATGCCCATCTGAGTCATGTAGTTTGTTGCTTTATTGTAGCCATTTCCTGAAATTTCAAAATGTGTTTGTATTTTTTTTCACTTGAATTTCCTTGTACTTCTCTCTGACAAATTCCCCATACCCAAAATAGTACACAATTTGGTTTTACATTGGTTTCTTCCCTTTCCTACATACTTTTCTTTCTCGCCTTCTTACCTGTTTAGGCGACATGGTGCCAATATGTGAAGGGTGCTTAGTGATCTCATCCAATATTAACTTGGCTTCTGTGCACCGAAGATGATTATTCTCATGTTGACATGTGGAGCTCCAGAGAGCAGTCCTTTGATTGATTCCAGAGTTTATGCACCGACATTGTGAAAGCACCATGGGGCATTTGCAGAGGCGGCCAGGGAACTGGACACACGAACAAAGTGTCCTGGCATAAACCTCCAAGTAAATATTTAATAAGATCAATAGCTGCATGCAATGTGCTGATGGAAGCTCTTTGCTGCAAGCTAAAATTAAGATGAATAATGTTTTTGATGCACTGAGACCTCCACATTCCTTTATAAGCACAGAGCAGTTTTTCCACATAATTTGGAGACGAGAGTTGTAATGCTTAAAACGTATTGCAACCAATTCATGGCTCAGAGAAGCACAGGTTCAGATCTCAGAGGTAAGTAGCCTTTAAGTCCATCTCCTATAGTCTGACCCCCTCCTTTTACAGATGAGGAAACTGAGGCATAGAAAAGTTAAGTGACTTGCTTACTGTCATATTCAGTGAACAGCAGAGCCAGGATTTTAACCAATATATACCAGTTCCAAGATGAGCTAGTCTGCCTTAGTTCTGTGATAATTATCTGAACTGCAGGAAGGTGCTGGATAAAAGCCAGGGTCAAATTGTGATGAGTCATTTTATTGCACCTAGGTGGCCAGGTTGAATGAGTAGACATTCAATTCACATTTACACTGAACCAGGCTTGGTCAGAATGAAAATATCTCAGGCCAAGGAGTTGTAGTCATTTCTTGGTGGGGAATTGGGACAGTAGAAGTATCTCAATGACCGAATATGCCACTGAAATAGAAGGATAAGAGATCATGTGTTTAGAAGAAAGAGTCAAGTTTGAGATATTTTTCAAATACATTAATTTCTAATTTTCCCTCAGGAAGCTAAGATTCCCAGAGATTTTGCTTTGACTTGTTTTTTAGTTATTCTGGATTTTCTTTTTGAATACTAACTGAGGAAGACATCCACTGAGTCCTTCCTCAGTGCCCTGCAATAAAAAGACACAATGATTATAATAATAATAACTAGCATTTATATAGAACTTTTACAAATATTTTCTCATTTCATCCTTATAAAAAGCCCAGGGAGGTAAAAACTATTATTACTACTGTTTTACAGATGAGGAAACTGAGGCAAACAGAGGTTAAGTGACTTACGCAGTGTCACACAACTAATTAAATGAGGCTGGATTCAAACTTATGTCTTGATGACTCTAAATGAAGAAATCAAAACTACATATAGTCATATAAAAATTCTCTAAATTATTATTGATTAGAAAAATACAAATCCCATACCTGTCAGATTGGCTCAAATAATAGAAGGGGAAAGTGACAAATGTTGGAAGGCATGTGGTAAAATTGGGACATTAATATATTGCTGGTGGAAGGCTGAACTGAGCCAATCATTTTGGAGAGCAATCTAGAATTATGCCCAAAGACTTATAAAACTGTGTATACTCTTTGACCCAGCAATACCACTATTAGATCTGTCTCCCAAGGTGATCAAGGAAATAGGAAAAGACCCAATATGTTCTAAAATACTTATAGCAGATCTCTTCATGGTGGCAAAGAACTGGAAATTGAAGGGATGTGTAGTGATTGGGGAATGGCTAAATAAGTTGTGGTATATAATGGTGTTGGAATAGTACTGTGCTGTAAGGAATGGTGAACTGGTTGATTTAAAAAAAAACATGGAAAGATTTGCATGAAATAATGAAAAGTGAAATGAGCAGAAACAAGAGAACATTGTATACAGTAACAGCAATGCTGGTCGAAGAATAATCGTGAACAACCAAGTTATTCTGAGTACTATAAATACTCAAATCATCTACAAAGGACCTATGAAGGAATATGCTATCCACGTCCACAGAAAGAACTGATAAATGGAAGTATGCATAATATGGTTTTACATGTATTTATTAACCTGTGTCAAATGGTAGCATTCTCTAGTTTGGGGTGGGGAGGGAGGGAAGGAAACAGTTCAGAATTTAAAACATAAAAAATGGTGCATGTCTTTAAATTTTATATTTCAAGTAAATTTTTTAAAAAGATGGGTTTAGTGTGAGGGAGCAACTTGGGATTAAGGTAAGCAATGTATAGTTTCCTAAATTCGTGCTAAGTCATTCTTTTCTGACTGTACAATTCTGGAACCAGCTCACTGTTTATCTGTAGAGGAATAAGCACAAACTCAATGGATTCCCTTTGCCAACATTAGGGGAAGGAGAGTATGTCTTCATTGGGGAAGATCAGTAAAGACTTCCCAGACGAGATGGCATGAACTGAGCCATGGAGGAAAAGAAGGAATCTGAAAGGCAAAGATTAGGATATGTTTATTCCAAGCATAGGAGTTAACTTAGACAAAGTTGAGGGAGTAGGTGGAAGCAGCCTGAGTATGGGGAACAACTAGAAACCTATTGTATCTGGAATGTAGAGTAAGCGACATAGACAGCTATAATTGTGGCTTTGTGAATTCTTCCTCATCCACTTGGTTTTTCCAGCTTAGATATTTAAGCAAATAGTTTTAGTCTATGGCTATCACTGAGGAAGCCCTGTAGTCACCTAGATGAAATTGGTAAACGGTGGCCTTTGGAGAATCTCATCAATAGGGAATCTCTCTTCTGTTTGGAATATAGAAAGGCCATTGTTTATAACCTTTGTTAAGCTGGTGCCTTAACTCTTTCAGGCTTTGTTTGAGATTGATAATCAAAAGCTCTTTGAGCAAAGCTATATCCATCTATGAAATCTTGTATAATCTTAGCAAATGCATGGAAAAAAACTTTCAGAAGGGAGTTTTTAAGGCTGTAATTTGCTCTAAAAAGTTAAAGGCTTTGCAGAAATCAACAGACGATAAATAAATTAGGCTATATTATATTCTTTACACCTTCCAACTAATTGTAAAGATGATTTTCATTGTGTACAACTTGCAGTGACAGTAAAGATATGGTGTACTGTGGAAAATTATCTGCAAAAGCCGGACACTCCCCTTATCATATTTTCATCAAGAGTGCTTTAGATATGTTAGTATACCATTCTCATATGTTTTTAGAAATTAGAAAGTATATATGTATATATAAATGTATATATGTATATATAAACATATATATACATATATACATATAGGTGTACATATCAGTTGCTATTGTCTTCTCATCCATTTTTGGGCATTGTATTAAGTGGCATCATTCATATACCACACGCATGAAGTGGAAATGCTTCTTAAGAGTTCAAATGTGGTGATTCCACTGTCATTGATGAGTATAATAAAGAATTGTACAAATAACGTTTATGGCAGCCCAATGAACCCACTCAAAAAGCTCATAAAAACCAAAAACTTGCTACATGAAGTAGTATTATTTTGATTGCTTAAAATCATACAGCACTCTTTTTACCCTTTACTTTTTGTTTTTCTGATCAAGATTATCAAGGATGATAAAAATTGTGTTTGATCATAACCAAAAAATGGCATGTAACATGCAAATAAGCATTGTTTGCATGGCACAATATGAGACTTTCTGCTTGAATTAGTAATAATCCCTTTCAATGATAATGGTATAAATTTGTTCACATTTCATTTGTTTAAATAATGAGGATTGAGGTTAAAAAAAAAAAGAATGAGTAAAAAATTTGCTTCTTTCTAGAATAATGGAAAAAAGAGTAATTTATTAAAGACATGTACCATAGTGGGAGTTGGGACCAAGCATCAATTAATCATTGCCTTATTACCTTAATAATGTCATACTGAAAATAAAAATGTCATTATCAAAAAAAATCAAATGAATTAAAGTTAATGTAGAAATGTTATCACTTTACTTGTCACCCAGAATAGATCTAATTAGGTAGCACAATATAATAATCACCCTCAAAAATAATCATTATCTTTAGCAGCCTCATGCCATCTTTATCATCATCATCATCATCATTTCATGCTCTCTTTCGTATATAGAGATGGTATTCTTGACACACTAGTTTATTCATTCAGGAATGAGGAAGCATTTGTGTTGATACAACCGTATCATCTCATCAGTCTCTCTAGTAACCAACCATAACATCTCTGAGACAGCTGGACAGGATTAGAAGGCAATCTGTTGTTATTGAAAATAGCATTGTGCAATGAAAACATCAGTAGATTTTGGATCAGAGGACCTGAGCCACTTATTACCTTAATGATCCTGGGCAATTTATTCAAACTCTCTGGGACTCAATTTCCTCATTTGCAAAATGAGAGGGGTGGGGTTGGACTAGAAAACTTCTAAGGTCCTTCCCAGCTCTAAGTATATGATTCATGAACTCACTCACAAGGGGGGGACTTATAATGTCAGCCTTACTGTTATCATGTTATATAATCTAAGATATTCTATGCAGATTTCCTGGAGAATGATAATTGAAAATATATAGTTTAACAACAAAAACTATTATGAAGACAAACAGTTTTGAAAACTTAAGAATGCTGGTAAATGAAATGAACAAGCACTATTCCAGAAGACTAAAGATGAAACATACTAATCACTTGACAGAAAAGTGATGGAGTCAGGGTACAGACTGATACATACACACACACACACACACACACACACACACACACACACACACATATATGTATATATACACACACACACACATATATATATACATATATATATATATACACATGCATATATGTTTGGACATAGACAATGTAGGAAATTGTTTTGCTTGACTATGCATATTTGTTGCAAGGACTTTTCAGTTAAAGGGTTGGGAGTAGGAGGAAGAGAAGTAGATTAATCAATCTATATTTTTTAAGTCACTTCTATGTGCCAGATACTGTGCTAAGCACTAAGGATGCAAAAAGAGGCAAAAAGAAGTCCCTGCCCTCAAGGAGCTGATGATCTGATGGGGGAGACAACATGCAAATAAACATATACAAATTAAGCTACATACAAGAAAAATAGAAAATAATCAGCAGAAAGAAGGCACTAGAATTAAGAGGCATTGGGAAAGGCTTCCAGTAAAAGCTTGGATTATTAGTTGAAAACCATTAAATTAAATTAAAATATCTCCTAGGATTTCCAAGGGGTAGCTCTAATAAAATGAAATAAAAATAAATCCATTTCAACAATTAAAAAAAGAAAAATATAGGTTAATAAGAATAATATCCACTTTAATTTTTTTCAAAGAAGATTTAAACTACTTATCCTAAAAAGAAAAAAATAGTACTTGGCTTAGACTTCTGGGTTTCTCACTTTCCTTTTTTCTTGTCTCACAAGACTAACAAAGCTCTATCTTTGTACCCAAAGCATAGATTTTGTAAAAACTCATTTTTAGAATATCTTGTTTTCTTTTGTAATTTCTTCTTCCCTGAAATACTTCCTTTAGCTGGCTTGTACAGAATGTACTGAAATATTGATAGAAAAATAGAAAGGGATGTTTAATGAGACAAGTTAATCATTGAGTCTCCTAATCTTATATTAATTCTGTCTTAGGTTAATCACTAATAATTATCATTTTCTGTAAGGCATTTTTTGTTTTTACACTTCAAGGCATTTTTTAAAATCAAGAATCCAAAAAGTTTAAGTTTGGGAAAGGTGGGAGTTTTTTTCAATTTTGATAACTCCCATAGAACAGCAGATTTAAATTCATTGTCTAAGTTTCCAAATATGACAGGTTAAGTTAAAATTAAAACAATGAACTAGAACAATGAGGAGGATGGTCAATAGTTATTCAACACACACACAGCTGCATCATTTCCTTTTGGTCAAAGAGAGGTCTATAAGGCCATAATGCAGCAATCAATTGTGTTAGCAGTCATCACTAAGAAAGAACCTAATGATAAAACAAAGTACTTCCTGACACAGAATAAAGTCCTGGCCACAAATGGTCTGATATAAGTCTTGCATTTAAATCCCTCCAGGATGTGGTTCCAACCTAGCATTATAAATTTACATCACATCTTTCTACTTGATACACAATATGTTGCAAACAAACTAAGCTGGTTGTTCCCCAAAATCAACTTGTTGTCTTCTACATACACCCTCCTCTCCACTCATTTCCTATACAATCTCCTCTATAACCACCTCGTTAGCCATCATCAGAGACTATGTCTCAGAGGAACTTGCATCCAGGGGCCTGCCTTTCCTGGAGCACAGTTACAAGAAAATCCCAGGTGTGCCTTATTTCATTCTCGTCTCAGGCCAACTATTTTGAAATTTCTTGGCCACCCACACTAGAGACCCCATCGTTCTCTCTCCCCCACTCTCCCACCTCCAGCTCTGGAACCATGAGCTGTAATCAAATCAACTCTGCTCTTATTCCTGGATGGGACATGTCAATTGACTTCTCTATATATTTAGCATCCCTATAACTTTCTGGAACAAAGTGCCTATTTCTGGCCATCATTCACCTATGTGACTCAGGCTCTGTGACACAGTTCAGTTTTCTTTGCTATGCTGTGCTATGATTGTTTTGCTGGGAAACATAGATTCTTGGAGACACAGTTAACAGCAAAACTGCTTTCTGGAAAGGACTCTAGGTTGTTTGTTGGCTATTTAAGAAATGAGTAATAGCTTTGTATGTAAGAACATAGTTGTTTTTACAAACCCATCCCTTCTTCAAATCTCCCCATTTCTGTTGAAGGTACCACCATCTTTTCAATCAACCAGGTTTGTGCCTCAGAATCATCCTTTACTGTTTTCCTCTGCTATTGATTCTACCTCTGCGAAATCATTTATATCCATCCTTTTCTCTGCACGCACACAGCCAATATCCAAGTTCAAGTTTTCATCACTTCTTATTTTATGCTACAGTAGCCTCCGAACAGTTCTCCCCATTTCTAATCTCTCCCTTCTCCAATTCATTTCCCACAGAGCTGCCAAAATAATCTTCCTTAATCAAAATCTAACCAAGTCAGTAGACTAATCATAAGTCTTTAGCGGACTATTGACACTAAAATCAAATCCAAACTCACCATCGGACATTTAAAACCCTTCATGACCAGGCTCCCATTTACCTCCAGTTTTACTTCAAATTACTTAATTCCTCCCATGAATTTTATATTCCGGCCACTCTGGCCTGTTATCTATTCCTTCAACTTGTGGTTCTAACTCCTCCTGGTGCCTTTGCACACTGTCTCCCATGCCTGCACTGTACTCCCTCTTCATGTATACTTCTATAAAATCATTAGCTTCCATCAGGGCTCAGCAGTAGCTGCGTTTTACATAAGGGCTTGCTTTGAATCTTCCAAAGTTCAATGCTATGTCTGCTGAAATTACTTTTCATGTATTTATTTGTGTACATACTATACTTGCCCAGCAGTAGAAAGTCAACAAAACTTTCATTTTTTGTCTTTGAAACTCCAAAGCCAAGCATAGTCCATCACACATAATAGGTATTTAATAAACATTTATTGAATTGATATTAATCCATATGATCAAGTCAGGTCGAAGAAACTACATAGAGTGAAGGCAGGAAGTTGTCTTTTGTCCTTTGTTTTCAAAGAGGACTAATGACATCATGGGGTGATGTCTATGGGTAAATTGGATTTAAGTAAGGCAGAGCTGCACAAAGATGTCAGCTTCTCTCTTCCAGAGTCATTAAAGTCTAGGGACAAGACAAAAGTCTAAATGACTGCTGATGGCTTAGGATACAGTGGATGACTTTGGCATCTGCAATGCCTGACCTAGCTCTAAGCACTTCACAGCACCTGCTACAGCTGCCTTCATGGCCTTCAATGTCCATTCCACAGGGAAGTCTTCACTTGGGATACTTTGGATAGACATCCCCTGATGGGTTTGAGTCTTATTGGTTACCCTCAACCTGGTTTAGCCTACCTGCTGAGACTGTTTTACCAGGGTGTGACTGCTGCCCATGCTACAGATCTTTAGAGCCACAGGTGAGAGTTGGGTGGCAGATGGACACCAAAGGTGGATGAGCGACCCTGAAAAGGGGTCAGCAAGAACTCATAATAGAGGTATTAGTCCTCTTTGAACACTCCAGACATCCCAGGCAGGGTATAAAATAATTAGCATATAGAATGACCAGAGTTCCTATCTCCTAAAAGGGTTTTTGCTATATTTGTGCACCAGGGCTTCTGAGTAGGTAATAAGGTCTTCAGATCTATGGACAGAACCTTAGGCAGAAAAGGTCAAATTCCATGTCCCTATGCACATCTGCACATCTAGGTCAAGTCAGATCAATTTTTCATGCTGTTTTCACTAGCACCTCTTCCACTCTCGTCACTAGCTACCCCTGACCTTTTAAATTTCTATATTGAACTCATTGTTCTTCTCAACCTCTAATGTTGCTAGTGCCTGTGATGTGGCAGTAAGAAATATAGCATATTGGAAACAGGCCTGGATTTGGAGTGAGAAGGCCTGGGGCTGAACCTCAATTCTGCTGCCTACTTCCTGTGTCACCTTGGGCAGGTCTCCTTGCCTTAGATTTTCCTCATTCATTAAGTGAAGGGGTTGGACTAGATAATATCCAAGGCCCTTTCTAATCCTAAATTCTATGACCTAACTTGGCATTTTAGAAATTCATAAAGACCTAGTAGACGGGTTAATCTTTTTTTTGCATGAGTCATGGACTCCTTGGCAGTCTGATGAAGCCCACAGACCCCTTCTCAGAATAGGGCTTTTAAATCCATAAAATACATGAGTCATCAGAAAACCAATTATGTTAAAATCCAATTTTCAAAATATTAATAAAAATAAGTTTACCCCTAGGTTTTTAACCCTAGGTGAAGAATCCTTTCTCTAGTAGAATACTCCAAGGATTCTCAGTAGTCAAAATAGATTTGACTCCAATTAGGTTAGACCCTCGTTGTGATGCAGCAGGGCAGTGGACAACTTTAAAAAAAAATAAAATCTCCAAGTCACAGAGAAATATCTCTGCAGCTCCTATTCAACAATTTAACAAATATTTATTAAGCACAGACTCTGTGCAAGCCATAATGTAGGTGCTTTCCCTGGAAGCTTCCTGGGGTCCTGAGAAAGAGAATTTTTCCAGCCTCCTGCAGGGCTGTTGGAATTTACCAGTGGCTGGATATAGGACCCAACTTTTCTAATGGTGGGGCAATGGAAGAGATTAAGAGATAGTCTTAATGAAAATTAAACCATTAATAGCAGTTTATATTTTTGTAGTTTTATACAGTTACATAGCGGTGCAACACTATCTCATTCGGTTTTTCCCTTCTTACACCACATCCTCCATGAAATGGGGGAAATCAGATTAGCCCTGTCTGGCTAGAGTGCCCAGTAGCAAACATGAGGACAAAGAGCTAGGAGACCACAGGTGCTGCCTACAGTCAACCTTTATCAAGGGGTGACAGGGAGCTTTCCCATCTCCTTACCCTAGAGTGGAACTCCTCATTTTTGGTGCTTCACTCCACAGGCTGAAACTCTATGGGGTTGTCTCCTGTATGGCAACAGGATTCTTCTTCACCCTGGGGACATTTCACTTATGAGCATTTGTCCTCTACAAAGAAGCTTACACAACCACTTCATGCCTATTCAAGAGATTGAACCACTTCCTTTACAATCCCTTCTCAGCCTATACTAACGTTTGTAAAAGAGCATGTTAAAATTCACTTCATGCTTTGCTCCACCAAATATATATATATATATATTCACACATGTATATACACACATATTTATATATACACGTATATGTATTCACACAAATCTATATAATAGATACACATATGTATGGGGCACCTAGGTGGTACAGAAGTCAGGAAGATCTGAGTTCAAATGTGGCCTCAGACACTTACTAGCTGTGTGACCTTGGGCAAGTCACTTAACCCTATTTGCCTCAGTTGCTCATCTGTAAAATAGGAACACATTAGAGATGGAAATGGCAAACCACTCCAGTATCTTTGCCAAGAAAATGCCGTGGACAAAGAACATGGGGTCATTCAGAGTCTGACAGGACTGAACAACTACAACATATGTGTATGTATCATATACAACATGCACCTATCTCATATCTATCATGTATATGTATGTGTGCCTCTTCGAGAAGTTTTTGAGAGCAAAGTGTTCCATTCGAAGGCTTTAGGATTAGTTGCTTTAACACTAACAGCTGAGGGGGGTGGTTCTCTTTATTACCACTTCTCTAAAAAATAAAAGTGATCGGCTATTTTGTAGGTTAGCTTCTATTAACAAAGAGGAAATTCGTGGTGACACCTACTCAGGAAGTTACCCAGTATCCAGGGATTCTATTTCCCACTTGTTTGTTCCGGGAGGCATGCACTTGCTGCAATTCGTAGACAGTCGGCATTATACTGGAATAATACACTACAAAGGATTTTTCTCAAACCTCGGGGGTCTGGCCTTGAAATGGATTCTAAGCAGTTCCCGTAGAGGGCGCACTGCATACAGTTTTTCAACAGGGAAGGGGACTTCGCACTCTCCCAGGCTCCATAAAAGGGGAGGAGGCGGATCAGTTTCTTTCTCTCATTGAGAAAGAACAGGATTGGAAGACGCGGCATATAAAGCCAAGCAGAAAGCGTGAAACAAAGCATTCTGATCGGAATTGCACTGGGGAAGCTAGGTTTGGAATCTAGGATATAAAACTTGTTTCAAGGAGAGTAACCTTCCATTCCACAACGCCTGTGCGCTTCAGGGGTTCTGGCTACCCTCTTAATTTATAATTTAAATTTTTTTTTTACAAAGATTTCTGTACATTTTTCTCTTAAAAGAAGATTTCTTTTTCAAGAGAAAATAAGGCAAGATCAATGAAGGAGAGAAGAGCCAGTCAGAAATTAAACAGTAAATCTATGATGGATCCTAATCAGAACGTAAAATGCAAAATAGTGGTAGTTGGAGACAGCCAGTGTGGGAAAACGGCGCTGCTTCATGTGTTTGCTAAGGACTGCTTTCCAGAGGTACGTCCAGCTTTGCTTGCCACTCTCTGGGAGGAATTCAGAGCCGCTAGAGACCCGTGGGTTTTTTTTTTATTTGATTGCTTTAATGTCCTAACCTCCTTAGTCTCCCCTCTCCTTCACCTTTCCTTGTAAGATCCCTTGAAAGGGGAAAGGAGTTGGGAAGAACGCACTGGGACTGGAAGAAGCCTGCCGATTAATCTCCTTGCCGTTAAAACTTGTCTTTCATCTGGAGAGATGTTAGGGTTAGGCTGGTGTGAGATCAGAGTGATTTTGATGGGGGGGGGGGGAGAAGAGGAGGGTCAGTCTTAGGATTTTGGTGGGGGGGAGGTGATGTGAGGGAGAGATTTGGTTCCTTTTTTTTTTAAGGGGGAGGGAGATTTTGTTGGTCCATACCTTTTACGATAACCCTGTTTGTTTGTTTTTTCCTTTCTTGGTCTGTTTCCCTGTTTCTTTCCTTTATTCTCCGTGTGTTCCTTCAGAATTACGTCCCCACAGTATTTGAAAATTACACGGCCAGTTTTGAAATTGACACACAAAGGATAGAGCTGAGCCTGTGGGACACTTCGGGTAAGCAAAGAAACCTGTGTTCAGACCGGGGCTTGTTTCTTTCACTCAGGGATTGGGGCGCTGGGTTTGAGATTGGGCAACTTCTGTACCCTAGGCAGAAGCTGGGCGAGTGCCATGGACCCCTGAGGTCAGCGCGCCCTCTGGCATTCCCCTCGCCACCACCACCACCCCCACCATCCCCCGCAAGCCACAGTGCTTCCTTTAAGTTTTTCCTCCCGGAGTAATCCCCGCGTTCCGGTCGAGATGAATTCAATTCAGCAACAAATGCCTTTTATTTCTTTGTGGGGAGGAAGATAAGGGTGGGGGGGGGGGAGGGGAGGAAGAACCGAGATCTAAGACCGAGCGCAGAAAAGAGAAATTGGAAAGAAATGATTGTAGGCTTTTAACTATCCATGCCGTAGCCAAGGCACTCTCGGACCTGCGCATAGAAATGGGCTAAGGTCTCTAATCCTAAGGCTTGGTGATCCAGCCGGGGGTGATTCCGCTAAGGTCCCCTTCCCCCACACACCCAAAGACCGGTATTGGGGGTGTGGGGGGAGTCATCATTGAACCTAGAGTGACAAACAGCAGTTAGTTCCCACTCTGTTCCCAGTTACGAACCTGGGAACACCTTTTCTATGCAACTTGGTAGCTTTCTAGGAGGGTGAGAGCGAAGGTGGTGGTGGTTGTGGGAGGAGGAAAATCCCCAAATAGGCGCGGTTACGTGCGGAATCCTAACCTACCAGAAAGTAACATGAGCGCAGGCAATCTCTGGTATTCGTGACGATGACAGGAAAGTATGTGCAGGCGGTTGTACAACAGCGAGGTGCCGGGAACCGAGTAGTGGGGGGAGGGAGAGAGAAAACTCCGAGCTGGAGGGTTCCCCTCCTTTTAGGGGCTGCTTTGCAACCTGGAATAAGGTGTAGGGCTTGAGGCCCCCTCCAGTCCCTCGGAACTCTGGACTCGGAGATGATATATACTGATACAATAATCCCTGCCAGGGCTGTGTGTGTTATCTTTAGGTTCTGTTTGGATTATTGGGGCGATTCTTTTTAAGGGGGATAATTTCAGAACTGGGCAGCTGCCTTCTCCCCCCACCCCCTTGTCATGTCTTTTAAAGTGGGGAGGGTAAATATCCAAGGTTTTGAATGAGGAGAAGCAAAAGGGTGGAAAGGACTTGGATATTAGGGGGAGGTGTCTAATGGATTCTTAGTGGGGGGACAGCGGTGGGTGATTGGCGATCTGGAGGCGGCATAGCCTGAGACCTGAGCGCTGTTTCCTGCCACCCTCCTGAGTGTTACCGCGAGTCTGAGGTTGGACTTGGGGTTTAAAAGAAAGCTGCGGACGCTTTGAGATGGGAGCAAGCGGGGGTGGAGGCCCGGGAGCAGGAAGAAATTGAACGAAATGGGGATCTGGGAGGTCGGGAATGAAACTGAGCCGCCACGAGGATCGGGCTGGGTGGGAAGCAGAAGTGAAGACTTAACTAGCAGGCTAGTGCGGGCATGTCGGATCTGCCTTGAGGGATATTTGTCGGTGCCGCCCTGAGGAGTAGGCGGAGGAGACTGCTTCTTTCTGCTGGCAGCGGTCTAGCTGTAGACCTTCTCTGTCAGTGTGGTCAGCCCTGATCCTCAGTGTGAACCAGAATATTGAGGGCAAGAAAGGGACAGAGAAAGGGGCCAGCAGAGGCTTCCAGCAGTGATAAAGCCCGCGCATGCACAGTGGGGGAGAGGAGGCAAAGTCTAGTCCCCTTTCCCTAAAAGCCTCTCTCAGCTGCAGTCCGTGCCAGACTCTGCTTTTGCTACAATCAATCCCAGCCCAGATGGGCAGCTTTTCATTTTCCACTTGGAGAGGCAGGCCCTTCACAACGCCTCACCATGTGCTGAGGGGGCCCACAGAGGGAGGGAGGGGCTGAGACCACACTGCCTTCTTTCTCCCTGGGGATTCTACTCTCTTCTTAGATAGTGAGAAAGCAGCAAGAGAAGTAGGGGTTTTCAGGTCATTAAGAGAGGGGTGTTTTTCTTTTTATCATATTTAATATCCTCTCTCAATTCCCTTTCTGGCATTTAACCCAGAAGTTCCGTTCTTGTCTTCTGAGGTTCCTACAAGGTCTTATGACCCCATGAAAATCAGAAATAGTGGATAGAGCCAAAGGCTGGGGTTTAGGACCTGCTTCAGATACATCCTTAACTTCTTTGAACTCTGTGCAGCTCACTTAAGACTGCAAGTTGCAGAAAAGGTGCCTACCTGCATTGGTAGAGGGCGGTTCCTTACAGAAAGTCACCTATACTGATGAAATGTTCTTATTCCTATGAACTTTGCTATGCCTAGTGTGTAGGAAAACCAGTGTGATGAATGATAATTAGCCTTCATAGACACCTTCACTTCTAGCCCCCATAGAATGCTAGTGTTAGAAAGGCCTTTAGAGGTTACATTCATTGGGTTTTAGTGTTGGAAAAGAAGGGATCTAATGGTCATAATTATAATAATAACTGACACAGTATTTTGAGAATATATATTATCTAATTTGATCCTGACAGTAATCTTACCAGATAGGCACTACAAATAAAATCTTTATTTTACAGAGAAAGAAATTGAGACTTAAAGTAGTTAAGTACCTTCTTCATAGTCATACAGCTTTTGAGTCAGAAATAGGATTTGAACCAAGATTCCTTACTCTAAAGTTACACTAGCAAGACCATTTTTCAAGATCTCATGGAGCTTGACCAAAAAAAAGTATTTTTATTTGTTTGCTTTTCTCTTCCTACTTACACCACTAAATAAAGTGCCCAAGTACTATTATAACAGGTCATCTCCAACCTCATCATTTTAATAGGAGACATGCCCAGGGAAGAGGAGTCAGGACTCAAATTCCTGGTACCTAGGTGTTTTCATTTCAGGTCCAATGCTTTATCCTGGGCAAACTGATTTGAGTAGTACCCATTACGATGCTCCCCTCCTCCTTTGTTCCAAGGTCACCAAGGACAATATATAAATATATATAAAACTAATAAAGAATAAGACAAAGACTAAGAAACCAGTGGAAGGTAGTTTGCAAGGCACACATGTTGGCCAGGTCTCCCTCTTCCCTGGGACAATTGCTTGGCTTCAACTTTTAGATGGAAGTTCTAGCCTTAAAAGTCAGCAGTGTGCATTGAATCAGACTCTGGGATTCTTGAGAATGCATCTAGCTTGGCTTTTTAGAAGAGGGAAAGGGGTGTATTTAAAGGCAACTGTCAATCTAAGCAGGGTCTATCTTATTCCCCAGAAACTGTCACTGTTGTTTCTTTTGGATCTATTGTAGAATGGAAGGGGGTTTTGCTTTTCTAGTTCCAAAGAGAAAGAATGAAAAAAGTGTATTTATTTCCAGGGTGCAGTGAAGACAAATAATTTTGTTGTCAGTCTTTATATTACTTCACATGTGAAGACTAATAAAATTTAGATGTGAGAATTTCCACATTTTAGACTTTTGACAAACATGCAAATTTTATGAATGTTCATATTTATGCATAGAGTCACTAAGTAGATTAGATTTCCCTGGTGTTTATTGCTACTCTGAAGCTGAATAATCAGTGCACAAAGAAACTACATTAGGTTGGCAACTTTATAAACATTGCCTTTCATTAAATTAAAGATAATCACCTGGAATGAGATCTGTATTTTTATTCAATGAAGCACAAAGCTCCTGTGTGTTTAGCTTCCTTATCAACTGAGATGAAGAAAACACCGCTTTAGGAGTTAGTAATGAAATTTTAGGTGGAATTTAGATCTACAGAAAAAAAATATTCACAAGGAGAAAATGAGATTATTCAAAACTAAAGTGTAGCATACAAGCAAAAAGTTATTTAATGACATGAAGTCACCAAGCTGTGGTGCAATTCTTTAGAATAGGCCATCCCACAAAGCAAGTTTGTCATTCATAGGTAGAATGAACACTACTATGGGTCATTGCACTCAACCTGTAATCATTGCATCAGCAAGCAGTCATATGAAGTAACTTTAGTATTTTGTATTTCCTTTCAAGCTTTTCACAACAAATGTTTGAACAGGATTATTTTGTGACAAGTGTTTGACATTTTCTTACCCACCAAGAACATTTGTTTGTTTCAGGTTATAAAAATAATTGCACATCTTTGGTGCCTCTGGATTATATTTGCTTATTACCAACTGTTGTCAATTAAAAAAAAAGCAAGCTAGGTCTATGAATACCTAAAAGTTAGGTTTGGTTATTTTAAAGCTTTTAAATTATCTCTGTATACCACTCAACTACTCTCCTTCTCCCCCAACCCCCTCCAGCCATGCATAAATACTATTTGGAAAAAGGGGAGAGAATCTGAAATGAGGAAGAAAAGAAAGTGGAAATGTAGGGTGTTTAGATTATTTTTTGTCAGAATATAAGAGTCATTAGGTCTGACCCTATCAGGAAGAAGGGAGTAAAACACCCACTGCTTTGAGGTTTATTAAATATAATGGATTTCACATTGAGTATTGAACTTACAATAATTCCATTTTTATTTGTGAGCCCTGAAAAAAGCAGTCCTATCCCAATTTGCATTTTTCTTTTAGTCAGGGCTGTCCAGTGGATCCATTTCCATTGGTAAGAAGAAAATTGTTTTCTAATTGAATTTACCACAAGAGGGAATTTACCTTTACCAGTCAGTGTCTAGTATCCTTAAAGAGCACATCCAACAGATGAACAGAACCTACTCAAAAGACCGACTGACCCATGGCTCCATGGAAACAAACAAAGCATTTTAGCAGGAGCTCTTGAAACTCATGGTACTCAGGTTTTTATTGTACAATATTTCTTTTTCACTTGGTGGTAGAGAGAGCCACCTAATTAATAGTTGATCCACAACCTAAATAATTTCTGAATTCAATTAAATTTCTAAAGGCATGGGTTTGTGCTTTAAATATGAATCTGCTTTGTAAAGCAGGGAAAGCATTGGATTTGGAACCAGAAATCCCATTAAATTTTACTCTGTGGCTTGGCCCTGTCACTTAGCTGGGTAACTTTGGGCAAATCACATCCTCCAATATCCTCTTTTCTCTCCTATAAAATGGGATTGTTAAGCCTCGCACAGGGTTGTTTTAAGGATCCAGTTGGCACTGTACAGAACAGTGCTTTGTAACTATTACTAATGTATAAGTTGTTTATTATTCTTTTTTGTGGAGTCAAGTTAGACAAGAGTTTGGCATACATTTTCCAATCCTTCTAAAGGTTTCACATTTGCTACAGTGAGCTGATTCATGGCATGTTCTAAATGCTCACTGATATAAAATAGTCATTAGAAGATCATCAGGTAACTATTTCTGAGCAACTTGTGCCAATAATATTATATATTAATTACAAGTTATTTTCTGTAGTACTTAATAACAGTTTTTAACCTAACAAAAAGTAATTCACATTTTGGTTAAGGAAGATAATTTTAAATGAAAATTATGTGTGACTACTAGGGGACCTCCAGGGCATTATCTTTTGGAAATCCTTCAAAATATTCATGTCACACAAGCTTTGTTTAGCCTATGGATGCATAAGCTAATCATTACTGCATATTTTCTGAAAATTATTAGCATTTTAAAAAACATTCTTTAAAAGTCTACACATGAGCCAATTAGGCAATTAAGTTTATTTTGCCCATTTTATTTAAGGAAAATATTCTTCAAAAAATATATGCCTGTTAGTTTACAGCCACTATTTGTAGTTTATGCATCGGATTTGAAGTATGGACTTTGTGACAAGCAGGCTAATGAAATATTTCTCAACAGGGCCAGAAATGTTACAGCAGTGCTGGGGATTAGCATATAATTAAATCCAGAAAAGCCTTAGAGGCTTCAAAACAAATTAACTTTACTGTGATTTGAACATATATGCACAATGTGTGGAACATCTGGACAAAAATGTAGCAGTGATTACCAAATCAACCAATATTTATTGAGCAGATATTATGTGCAGGGCTCTCATGAAGCATTGTGGGAAATATGAAAGTACAAGTTGCAGTCCCTTTCATAAGTGAATGAAAAGTTAACTAATATATGTAAGGAATGTTTGAGGCAGACACTATTAGATTAATTGCTATGTGAATGATAAAGACAATGAATGTGCCAAGTTCAGAGTCGAGAAGGATCACTTTGGATCTGAGTGTAGTAACATTTTATGAGGAAAAGGGATTGAACTAGTTCTTAAGAACAGGTAGGATTTGACTTGGTAGGTTGATAGGATTTTAAACTGGAGGAATCCTCACAGACCCTTCAAATAAGGAGAGTGAGAGCCAGAGACTTATCCAGTGTTACTGTAAATAATAAATAGCAGAGTCAGGATTTGAACCCAAGTTCCTGGTTTTCAGATGCAGGGAAACTTCTATATCCTTTTTCTCCCCATAAAAACCTCCTAGAAGCGCACCAATATGTAAGAATGTTTTATTTGAGATATATGGGATAAGCTATCTTCAGGAGCAACATAAAGCATGTCAGTCATCCTGCTGTATGTCATTGTTATCACAGTATAATATCTTAAGTTTTTCCAATCATATGAAAAACAAAATACTATATTTAAAATAATATTTTTGCATTGCATTTGTAATAATACATAAATAAAAGTTGGAAGGGGTCCCCCCTCCCCCATTCTACAGACAAAGAAACTAAAGTTATAGAAAGGATAACTTATTCAAAGTCACAAGGGACTGGAACCAAGGCCTTCAAGCTCTCAGTCCAGTGTTTATCCTAACACAGCACAATTATTTCAGAACCTTCTCTCCCCTCTATTGTTGTTTGTTTGTTTAGTAATGTCTGACTTTGTGACCCCATTTGGAATTTTCTTGGGAAAGATATTAGAGAGGTTTGTCATTTCCTTTCTCCAGCTCATTTTACAGATGAGGCAGTGTTAAGGGACTTGACCAGGGTCATACAGCTAGTAAATGTCTGAGGCAGTTTAAACAAAGGTCTTCCTGACCCTCCAGGCCCAGCATCCACAGCACTGTTTGTTAATGGGCAGATAAATGTGTTAAAGACTTTAGAGTTCTCCCCCTGGACATCTTCAAAATCAGGCATTATTCTCACTAAAATAAAATAATCTTGAGAGCAAGGTTAGTTTTCTGGCAGTGGGAATATGAAAGGGAAAGCATGTTTCTGGTAGTGGCAAAGAAGTATGAGAATTTATTGCATTAAATACTAGGTGTAAAATTAAAGGCACAAGCCTGGGAAAGAACTAGATATGTACAAAGGTAGGTAATGGTATGTGAAGCCTCAAGCACAAGATCAAACTTTACCCAAGGGCTTAGGTTTACTTTACCTGGCCCCATAAGTGAGGTAGGTTGAAACAGGACAGATCTCTATCTTGATGAGTTTCTACAGATTGATAGCACTTGGCTTCCCAATTAGATCTGCTAACAGATGCATCAGACCACATAAGAGGGTTTTCCCATTGAAACTATTGGTTGGCCAGGAAAGTTCAATTACACTTGCCAGACTGCACCTGTCTCTAGAGACAGATTTTTTTTTTCAGATTCATTTTTAACCCCACTTAGAACTGCATCCTTTCCTATCTATTTGTAGCAGTTGCATGCTCAAATAAGGTATCCAGATTGGCCATATTGATTCTACTTAAATTAACCAGATGTTTGCTCATTAATCCAGTTACTTTGCATGTAGATGTGACACCAAGGACCAATAGCTACCCAGATTAGTTCATGGATGTTTCATGGTGTATGTAAAAATGATACAGTTATCCCAAAGCCAGTTTGTAATGCCCTTCAGATGCCTCTGTTGCTACCACTTATTGGTAACTGTATTCACAGTCCCTGTAGAACAACCAATTCTATTGAGATGGTTCTTAAATGTCCTCAAGGTGCTCTGTTCAATGAGATGAACATATTACTTAGACAGTGTGGGGAAGTTGGGCTTGACTATAAATTCTCAAAAGGCCCTGGGGGTAGACAGCCAGGTTCTTGAAATCCATTCACTTCTCAAACTAGACTTCAAAGTGATCTGCTAAAAATTATACTGAATAGAGAAGTCCAAGGCTGGTTCCTCATTAACATGATGAGTTTTTCTTATTCCTGTTATGATGATACAGTTTCATCCCATATCTAAATGACAATTTTGTTAGGTATTTCATTAGCCAAATTGGATTGAGTTCATAAATTTTGTGCTTTGAATAAACCTACAAAATTCTATAAGAACACATCTTTTGCATTCTCTAGAAATGTGTTCAGCCCATTTTATGGTGCTATACTAGCCTCCAAAATCCTTTCAAAAGAAATCTGCACATAATTTCCATCAATCTAGTTTTATGGGGAAAAACGAACAAAAATGCTTTATTGAAAAAGCTTTAATGGTATTGCATATTTGCTTTCTTTCCTTCTTGGCACTTTTTCAAAAGTATAGACCAACTTGGTGGGGCTGAGGGAAGAGGGCAGGGGAGGAATTGAACAGAATCTTTTATTGAGCCAGATCCAAAAGATCTGGGTAGACTTAATGCACATTCTTAAGATTCTTGATAATTTGAAGCTTTCATCTAGATTAGTGATGGCATGATGAAACGGTATCTTGTAACAGGTCAAATCACAGGCACACATGTTAGCTGTTATTCAGTACAATCTAATGCAAATGCTTTCTTGTTAGTTACCCCAAACTGAAATATGCCAGTGTCCTACTTTTAGGTTTCTTACTTTAAATTCTTTAAAGTAGTTAGAAAACCACCTACTTTAAGACCCATATTATAAAAGAAATACTGAATTAAAAGAGCATTCAGTAACAACCTTTTTTAAAGTTTCAAAGTGTTTGTAACTGGTATGTAAGTGGATCCACACAGGCTCCCTTTTGGGCTGGAATCTGTGTATATATACATTTAATTATGTACATATATGGTCTGTTCTATCTTTGAGAAGCTGTGACTTAAGCAGACAGGTATGTGTCTGAAGAATTAGTTTCAGGGTGAGGCACTTTGTGACTATTCTTGGGTTGGAAATTTTGCTCTCGCCCAGAATTAATGATCTTGAAGACAAAGATGGGCAGACAAGAACTTTCAAAAGGCCTTTTCGGCTTTGCCACTTATATGTGCCAAGTTCCAAGTTCCAAGTTTTGTAACTCAGTTGACCCATGAAAGAAAAAAAATACCACTAATATGCCTATCACACCCAGGCAAATTTCTTCAGTTTATTATTATTTTTAATATTTATTCATTTTGAGAATTTACTTAACCATTTAGTATTTGAATTTCCCTGGGGGAGGGAGGGGAAGATTCTCTTTCAAAGACTCTTATAAGTTAAAATGAAAGCGTTATAGGGATGAGATTTAATTAAAAATTCAATATGTCACTCTAAGAGAAATGATAGGATGAAAAAGCTGAGCCTTTTCATTGACATGAAAGCAAGTAATAGAAAAGGGGCAAATAGAACCTCACAAGACTTTTGTAGCCCAAGACAGACCCTTGAGATGATAAAAATGGACTTTATTTCTGCTTCAAGTGTTTAGGAAACAGAACTCATGAGTCATGGTGGATTTTTTAGCTCTCTGCTGCTGTCTTTTGCTCTAAATTTATTCTAGATGCTTTTAAAAGGCAACATTAAAATTTACCAAAATCACTCTCTGTCCCCGTGCCCACCCCTAATAAGGGATTTCACATTGTTGGTGAGGTTTTCCCCCTCCTTCCCTACTGAAGGGCAGCTCTTGCAACAGTTATCTTCTGATACCTAGTTTGGTAAGGTTCTCTCCTCCAGATGTTAGTACTCACTTCACAAAAGAATTTCTGGAATTCTTAGTTTTTCTTTGCACTGTGAGTTATCTAACAAGTGTTTGGTGATTAAAGCATGCAATCTCACAGTTCTTTTGCTTCCTTTCTATAACAGCATCAACTTTCAAGGGAAATTCGAAGACTGACCTTAAAAATGATGAAAACTCAGAACACAAGATGAAACTGCCGCGGGATTTCCAAGGGAGCTTAGTTAGCTAATTGGATTTTGGGGGTTTCCTTGAACTGCTAGACTTCCTTACCTCTAACCGCTGTTATTAGGCATGGCTATATCCCGCATATACATCTGTTAACATGAAGAAATATAGAAGCAGCAGTGAAGGCGTTCTAGAATTTGTGCTATTTTTTACTGAGAAAAAGGCATGTTTTCTTAGCACAAGAAAATAGTGTTACATCATAATTTCACCTAGAATCCCTTTGGATGAGGCACACTCTGCTTCCCTGACCAAAGTTCTTTGTTTACCTGGAACACTATTACAGTCTGGATTCAGATTCTACCAAAGACACTTAACAGGTTGTCATGTGAACATACGCATTTCACACATGCATATTATCAGGGATAATAATAACTTTAGCACTTCGCCCACGAGGTCATTGTGAGGCTCAAATGAGATAAATGCATATCAAGTACTTTGTCAACCTGAATGTGCTAAAGTAAATGCAGGTTCTTATTATAACTTAAAAGCAGGTAGGTGAGGTAGATAGTAGAGGAAGACCTGAGTTCAAATCCCACTCCAGATACTAGACATAGGATCCCAGGCAAGTCACTTAACCTCTGTCTGCCTCTGTTTCCTTATCTGTTATCTGTATCTGTAGGTGCTAATAATAGCACCTACCTCACAGAGTTGTTCAGAAGATCAAATGATATTATAATTTTAAAAGTGCTTAGCACAGTGCCTGGTGTATAATAGACACTTAATTAGTGTTTATTTAAAAAAAAAAACCTTAAAGGTATATGCAAAACCTACCTAACAAACCAGGTAACCCTTCAAGATTTCTGTTTGTGGAGAGAGGGCTAGGCCAAAGCCTAAATCTTCAAAGCTCTCTGGGGGTTTACCAACACTAACAAAAAAGATTTCCTATTTGAATATAACTCTAAGTATGAGCAGGGAACCTGTAAAAAAATGTCACACAAGAGAACTCAAATTTTCTAGTTCTTAGATAGCAGGTTTGGAGAGAGAGAGATGCTTTAAACACAGAAAAGGATAAGGCCATTTGCCAGAATAGCATTACTCACAATATCATAGATATAGAGCTGGCAACACCTTCATATTACACATGAGGAATTGAGGCTGAAGAAAGAAATGGGACTTTCCTAAAGTCACAGCTCTTTTCTGACTCCAGATCTACTGCTCTTTCTCGCATAACACTGACTTAATGCTAAAGTAGGGTTTGCTGTCTACTGAAGAATTTTTTTGGGGGGGGGGAAGAGGGTAAGGAAAAGGTAGGGTTGCAATAGTTTTAATAGCCCAGAGTTTTTGAGTTAGAAAGAATGCACAGAGATCCTGTCCTTTGCGGTCAGAGCTAAAGCTAAATCTTCCTAGAGAGGTGACTGGCTTTTTCTTTTTTAATGATAGACAGGTTCAAGAAAGAGAATCCAGTAGATTTTAAAAGAGGAATTACAGAAATTGTCTGGGTAGGGAAGGTCTCTAAGAATTTTGTGAGCCTTTTGACTTTGGGGAATGTCTTAAGAGAAAGGATTATGTGTTAAGGAGGAAGGACATACTGATACTGATTTTGAAAATTTACATTTCTGCTACAAAATTTGAAATCTTATTGCAGAGCAGTTAGCAAATAATTATAATGGGAGTATTGTAAAAATTAGCTCTTAAACCCAGAAATAGGAAAAGCACAACAATTTAGAGAAAATTTGAGCCTGAAAGTCTAAATGAGGAAATGGATAGGAATGCCACAAGCTTTCGGGGCTTAATATCATGGGCCCAGCCAGGACCCTTTAGATCCCTACTTAAAACTTTCTAAATTACTGCATCATTACACTGTTATACTAATTATTATTCCCAATCATGATCTCAATAAGTATATGACTAACACCTAGTTTGAGAGGTGGTCTCATTCTTAGATGTATTATGTAAAGGAGCCCTTTGGAGTAGGCCTCTCCCCCTGCTGACCTTCAGGAGATTATTTTCATGTGTGGTAGGTGGGGGCAAAGACAAAGCATCTCCCAGCTGTCCACCCCTGCTACATCAGGTCGCTCATTCCTGACCAGAGAGTGAAGCAACTGTAGACGGTGCAAGCTGTTGGCTTGATCCCCCTTCGCTGTTCACACTTTTGTTCTTTTATCTTTGGCACATTCCTTTTCCTTTCTTCGCAGACGCACAGTTGGCCCTGCATTATCTCAGTAAAACAAATGGAATAGCTGAATCTTTCCATGTGACCCCTCAATTCAGCCAATTTATATACAGAAAGTCTTCAGATAGCAGAGGCCCTTAATAATTTTCAAGTTGGCAGTATGATGCCCCAGGGGAGACCTGGGTTCAAACCCTGCCTCTGGTTTATCACTTTTGTTGCCTTAGTTGCCCTTTTCTGTAAAATGGGGGTAAGAATATTTGTACTATTGGGGCAGCTAGGTGGTGCAGTGAGTAGAGCACCGGCCCTGGAGTCAGGAGGACCTGAATTCAAATATGGCCTCAGACACTTGACGCACGTACTAGCTGTGTGACCTTGGTCACATCACTTAACCCCAATTGCCCTGTCTTCCCCACGCCCAAAAAAAACTTTGTACTATCCACTTCGCAAGTTTGGTATGATATGAGAATGTATAAACTTTCAACTTTAATGACAACTGTTAAGTAGAATCAACCCTTGATTATTAAGTAGAATCAAGTTTACTTGGAAATTTATTTTTTAAATTGGTATTTCTAAAGATTGCAAAAACAATAAGTCACCTCATTTTTATTTTCTCTTGACCTTGACTTACTTAGCTTTTGATTCATCAGGGGCAGATTGGTTGTTCCGTGCTTAAAGAGTAATGTCAAAAGTATAGCTTGCCTTGAAACATTACAACTTGAGAAGCTTTGTGTCTTTAAAAGCCATAACATTTGAGCTTTGAATTTTCTTCCTACATGGTATGGTGCAGTCAGATTCCTATATGCTAACATTGCATTTTCAAAGTCAGTGCCATGATTTAAGATACACGTGCTTCTAAATCATCTGCAAGTCAAAACTGATAAGTAACAAATTAGAGATGTGTCATATTTAATTTTGCATTGAAAACAATTTGTAATGTTGACTCTATAGAAATTAAAATTCTTTGGGTTCTTTAAGAATATAAAAAATGGCTTTTGAGGAGTATGAGTGTTCTAGTGGTCACAATAATAAGTTGTTAATTCAGAGTGTAGCATTTTTCTGGTGTTTCTAATACAGTATGACGGTATCACATCACTTATCTCAATCAGCCTATGATACTGCTGTCTGAGACAGAATGCTGGGTGACACAGAGAGACCATTGGTCCTATCCATCATGAAATTTGTTTTTTGGTTTTTTCAGATAATATACATACCTTTAAAGGCTAAACTAAGGGTTTTCCCCCTACACTTACCCACAAATGAACTTACTTATATACTTAAATGCTCTTTAACCTCTGCGTCCCCTTTCCCTTTGGGTCCTAGAAAAGGATCTCCATCCATTCTCTATTGGCTTTTCCCTCACAGAAGCTTCTATCATACCTCCCATCCACTAGGGGCAGTAAAGAAGCCAGGTCATCTAAAACTTGTGCCACATTTTTAATATTAGCCTCTTTTAGAGGCACAGGGGAAAGCACTGTGGTATAGTAGATGTATAGTAAAAAGATAACTAGACTTGGCATTCAGAAGACCAGGATCTAAAACCGGCTTTTGTCCTTAGTTTCCAAATCCATAAAATGGGAATAATAAGCGTGCTTACATCACACAGTTGTTGTAAGGATCAAACAGCAAGACGATGCATGTCAAATACTTTGCAAACTACAAAAAGATATATAAACTTGAGCTATTATTTCAGGCACCTGTCTTTTTTAACATAAACTTTTAATACAGAGCTCTTGTCCCCACCCCCCTTGACTTCTGGAAAGAGCTATGGATTTGGAATCAGAGAACTTAATGTCAAATCCTGATGCTGCCATTTTACTACTGCCTGTATGACCATGAGAAAGTATTTGGGAGTCAGTTTCTCAATGGAAAATCAGGAGGCAGAGTGGGGAGCTTGGACTAGGTTACCTCAGTCTTTCTAGTTCTTAGTCTATTATTTTTTTAGTATTTTAAAGGATTACATATATAACTAGGAGCCTCTGCTTTAAAATTTTAAAAATTGGCTAGTGATACAGTGTGTGTGTGTGTGTGTGTGTGTGTGTGTGTGTGTGTGTGTGTGACACATTCATTTTAAATAGGATGCGGATGTGGGAGCCAGTATTAATTCTAATTTAGGAAATTGATGTTGGGTAGAAGCAAATATGATTGGACACTCAAGGGATTTACCTTACATGGGCAAAGCAAATGTATGTCTCTGAAGAGATGTCTTAAGCTCTAAATTAAAACATCTTCATTTGTCTTATAGGATCTCCTTATTATGACAACGTCCGGCCCCTTTCCTATCCTGATTCAGATGCTGTATTGATCTGTTTTGACATCAGTAGACCAGAGACTCTTGACAGTGTCCTAAAAAAGGCAAGTATTTGAAAAATTTGAGCACATTTCAGTGCCATATGACCTATTAATAGAAGTCTGACTGAACAGTTAGTACTAACACAGGTTAATATCCTGACTTAGATTTGGTAACTAGGTTTTATAGAGAATACTCTACTGGCCACACCATTACCATTAACTTTCTTTAAAGGAGACTTGCCATGTACTAGTATTACAAATGTAGATAATCTCACTACTTTAGAAAACTTTTTCATAGGATCATGAAATAGCATACATTTTTAGAAGCTTTTAAAAAAAACTTTGGCAGAAAGAGATACAAGTAAAAATAAGAATTCTTGTTGGTTGTATGTTGGTTGTATATATTTGCTATTTTCTCCTTAGTTTTCAAGTCTATAAGTTGACCACATTCAGGCATCATAGTACTTTCCGGAAAACTTTTATTGACAAAATCTGACACAACACTTTATCAGACAATTCATAACCCAAGGAAAAGATAATAGAAGAGACAATATGAGGTAAATTCTAGTCTAAAAATGGATAAAATGTCATGTACCCCAAACCATCAATAATGTTGTAAGTAGTTTGGTACAATGAAAAAAATGCTGGATTTGGAGTCAGGGTACCTGAGTACAAATCCACTTTTTTCACATATATTATGTGCATGATGTTGGGCAAGGACTTAATTTGGGAGAGGGGGGTGCCTGTCTTTTCAAACATGTAAAGAGAATTCCAGTTCTGTGATCTTAAGATACTATGAATTTGGAAGCCTTAGTGAAGAGGTTGGGTAAAATGAGCCCAGGTTACGGGTCCAGTTGGGAGCCTGTTAAATTATCAGACTCCCAATCCCAGAAGAAGCTGGTAATGAAGGAATAAAGTTACCTTTTATAGGTGGGGAAGAGATTTCTAGCAGCCTCAGCCAGAACAGCCCATTCTTCTCAGCGGTCCTCTTGTGGGGAAATATCTGAGTGTAGAAAGCATAGCCAAGCCTTCTCTCTCCTTTAGTTAACCTGAAAAGACTTAATTATCTTCAGAGGCAACCAAGTAGGTCCTCCACCTAATTTAGAACCTCTCACTCACACACAATCTTCCAATCCCTGTTTTGTCTGATACCAGAAGTTCCTTTAGCATTTATTCAACAAGTATTTATTAAGCACCTACTATGTGCCAGGCACTATACTAGCTATTGGAAAAACTTCCTACAATTAGAAATAATAAGAGGAGAGGCCTCTTTCAGTTAGAGATTAAAGCAAACAAAAAATATGTGAATGAAGTTCAGTTCAAGTGTAACCAGTCTGCACGCATACATTATTCTATCCGCAACTTTTCCTGTTGTTAGGGAAGAGGTGGCAGAAGAATGGAAGGCACTGAGTATCTGAAGTGGTAGGGAGGGGCTGCCACTGAATGGGGAAAAGAATGCAAAAAGGAAGAGACCTGGGACTGAGAAGATAAACCTTGCAGACATTAGGACTTTATCCCTGGGGGTAGTCCCTGTTTACTTTTGGCTTGGCCAAGACAAACAAACTAAGCAATGAGGTATTTTTTGCCAAGCAACTGCCAATGCAGGCAGCTTTGAACTGCATGATTTATGAAGTGTTTTTTTTTAAAGAGTGACTAATCTTGTCACTACTGCAGTACCTCACTGTGGTGTGGAGGTGACCCCGGGTTCCGGAAGGCTTTACAAGCCGGATGCCAGCTTTGACCTATCCTCTCAGGCTTGAAAGTATAGTATGGCCTATAAGATGAACTGTAGCTCTGTCACCTGGGGACCAGGCTAAGTTCTAAGAGGCTTATCACCAGAAGGTTGGCGGTTAATTTTTTTGGCCAAGGAACTCATGAAAACCATCTGCTAAGATGTGAAAGGGTTGCAGTTTGCCTCGGTTAACAAGGTATCCATGTGGATGAAATCATATCCTTGAAGTGCTGCCAAAAGTAGGAGTCCTAAATTCATAGATTAAATTATATTAATTAAATTTGAAAAAGAGCCCTAAATTTGTAAAGAGCTGAAGGGAGCCTTAAAAACCAGAAACTAAGATTCCCATTTTACAGAATGTCCAGAGACGTTCATTTGTCCTGGGTCTCACAGAAAGTCGGGGTTGAAACTTAAAAACCAGGCTTATTGATTTCTTATTCAGTGTTCTTCCCACCACACTAACAGAGTTTCATTCTTAAGTGAACTTGTTCACTGAGGCCTCACTATAAGGCATGGACTAAGAATGAGTAATTAGTTGGTCCCACAAGCTTGGGACTATCTTAATAGCCTCTGAGCCACCAAGACAGATGTCAGAGGTGAGAGATTTAATTCTATGACCTAGTTGATTCTACAATGCTTGAATCAACTCCTAAAAATTAGCTTATGATCTAGGAGGTACTGGTTTAAAATATTTGGAAATTTAGGCATCTGTAAGTACTCTTAATTCCTGCTATATCTATCTGTAATTTGATAATTTAAAAATTGTTTAATGTCTGACAAATCCTAACAATATAACTCCCACAGTGTGAGCGGATAATGAATCATGGGGAGGGAGAATAGGTAATAATATGCGTTAGCATTTTGTAATGTAATTACATCCACTTTCAAAAACAAACAATTTGAAATCTGAGGATCTGAATTCCCATCTTGGCCCTGCCAATTCCTACCCTTGTAATGTTAGACAAATAGCTTGATCTTCCTCTGTAAATGAGGGGTATGGACCATATGTTATGGCCTCTGAGGTCCTTCCCAGCCCTAATTTCATAAAGTTTAAAGTGGTACATCTAGAAACCTAAGACAAATTCATTTCCTTATCCCAAACAAAACATTTTTCTAACCGCAAGCAAAAGAGAGACTCATTTGTATGCTCTAAGTATGCCAGCACAGTCCTAATGTTCCACCCATCTCTTTTACAGTGGAAAGGTGAAATCCAGGAGTTCTGTCCAAACACCAAGATGCTGCTGGTTGGCTGCAAGTCTGATCTTCGCACAGATGTTAGTACATTAGTAGAACTTTCAAATCACAGACAAACACCAGTATCTTATGATCAGGTACGTATACTGTCCTTTTGATTGTGAATGTTGGTTAAAAATAAAGAACTGTGTATCCCCCTATGTGAATGTGGAACTACTAGGAGATGCTTCCCATTGACAGGCACCACCTCCAATCAAAATAAACCCTCCAATCCAAAGTTTAGAAGAAATGCTATGTCCTGAAGTACCTCTGTTATATGCACTCAAGTATATTAAGTATATTAAGACGCAGAGGCAGCTAAATGGCATAGTGGATAGAGTTCCGGGCCTGGAATCATGAAGACCTGAGTTCAAATTTGACCTCGTATTAAACCTTGTTTATCTTTTTGTCTTTTGACCTTGAGTAGATTTAAATGCTAGTCTTAGTAGAACCAAAGGATCACAGCTTTAGTGCTGAAAGGGATATTAGAAGCCATTGAGTATCAAGGCCACATTTTATAGATGAGGAAATGAAGGCTGAGAGGTTTTTTTTTTTTTTTAAGAGATTTGTCCAGGGTTACACAGCTAGGGAATGTCTGAGGCAGGATTTGAACTCGGATCTTTTTGATTTCAAACATAATGCTCTATCCACTTTACTACCTAGATGCCTATTTCCTCCAAAGGGAGACCTATGTTCTAGTTAGTTCTAGCACTGCTTAGTTAAATCATAGTCTTAAAGGAAAGATTTTTCCCCCATTGTATTAAAAAAAACAAACAAAGCATGAACTCATTAAAAGACCAGGGTCCTTTTGCAATGAATTCCTAAGTGATTCAAGTTAACCTTTTAAACATGCATCTCATTATTCAGGTACGTGTAACTATACACACCATAGGGCAGATGCAGAAAGAATTCAAAGATGGCATGCCACTTCATTCAGTTTGCTATCTGATATTGCATCACTGCATACATAAATAGACACCTGTATTCTTCCCCCATGAAGTACATCTGCAATTCTCACTGTGTGAGATCTGTGGATTTAAGATAGCATCCCTTCAGACTCAATAATACCCTTTAAGAGAGTTAATCTTGCTTTATAGTCAGTGGCATAATAAACTACTAAAAAGGCCTTTGCTATTAAACTAGAGCACCCCATAAAAGCCTGTTTTAGAGGATCATAATTTCCATAAGCATTCTCCCAGAGAGTGAGCTAGGAGAAGCTGTTGTAACAGTTGTTTCTTTGGGAAACTCAGGCACTAAAAAGATTTTATTTTGAAGCATCTTGAACTTTACTTAGCATTCAACACTAGAATCACTCTGTTCCACTTAGTCTTTATTTTCATGGAAGCAGATTGTGTTTCAGATTAGTAAAGCTGGAAATCTTTGAATAAGCTGTCCTGGCCATGTCTATATGTTTGCCATCTGTACACATTGGTAGGGTTGCCTACCTTTAGGTGAAGGAGACATACGTGAAGTCTCCATAGTAGTATATTCTTCCACATTGTGTTTTTGCCATTAAAAAAATTAACATCAGTTTTACCTCCCACTCTGGTTGGCATCTTTCTCCCCCATTTTATTGCTCTCGTTCTATCCCAATAAAGCAAATGGTCAGAATGAGGTGTTATGATGTGGTAGAAAGGCCAAGTCGAGTCTTAGTCTGAATCCTGGCTCTGCTAATAACTATAACCTTGGATGATCTTTGACAATTTACTTAACTGCTTTGTTTGTCTTTCCTTTCGACCATATAGTTGGGAGATTGGACTACATGATTTTTAAAGTTCTTGCTAGTTCTAACAGCCTATTAATCCAGGGGAAGTGGACAAAATATACCTTTGGTCTTAGAATAGGGAGCAGGTCTCAATTTCCAAAGTCAAAAGGAAAATTTCATCAGGAACTTGAGTGATTCAGATCACAAGTTTTTCCTTAGGATTGTCCTGGCAGTGAGGCAATGTGTCTCACTCTGTTTTGCTGTGACCTGGGAGACTTGCCACTAGTTCAATAACTATTTGCTCTTGCTGTTGATAATGATGGTGAATCACTTCCTTAGTAGTGCCCTTGCCTCTTTGAATCACCTTAGACCAAGCACTTGAGAGCTTGGTTTTAGTTACCTTAATTCATTGATGGCTCACTGCCCTAGCACAGCACTCGGTAAATATTGTTTGATTAATTGGAAATGAGAAAGGTCTCTGAATACTGTTCCTGATGATTGGCTGAAGTCTTGGTTGCAAATATTCTTAATAGCTGCAAAGAAGGTTAGTTCCAATTAGAATGATTCTTCTCCCTAGGTTATTTGACAAAAATTATTTAAATACACTATAAAATGTTTGTGATTTTGCTATTTTTTGTAGGCAGCAGAAAAGATACCATGGCTTTTCCCAAAAGTCATGCTGTTGACTGAAATGTCCTCTTTTTTCTTCCCAGGGTGCAAACATGGCCAAACAAATTGGAGCAGCTACTTATATCGAATGCTCAGCCTTACAGTCAGAAAACAGCGTAAGAGACATTTTCCACGTTGCTACCTTGGCATGTGTAAATAAGACAAATAAAAATGTTAAGCGAAACAAATCACAAAGGGCAACAAAGCGGATTTCACATATGCCTGGCAGACCAGAACTATCCACAGTTGCTACAGACTTACGAAAGGACAAAGCAAAGAGTTGCACTGTAATGTGAATGTGTTGGATTTCTGTAATGAGGACAAGAAAATCTAATGAGAAAAGGTGAAGATCGAATGGAGTGCGCAGCCAAAGTGATATATGATGGAGGCTCAGCGACCATTTTAAAGGATATTCTTCATCTTTTGTGGGATACTGTACTTAAGGGTTCAGCATGTAGACCAAGTGATGCGAAGAGAAGACTTTGAAGAGCTTGAAAATGTGACTTGGAAGATATGCCAAAAAAAAAAAAAAGGAGAGGTTCAATTGTTCTAGAAATAGATGAGGAGGGGAATGAGTACCTCCAAGAAGAAAAATCACACCCTGTCTGGTGCTTGCTTTTTTTTCTTAACAATCTATTCATGGCTATCTGCATTGATTTAATTTTTAAATGTTTTAATCTCCTTTTAAAAATATTAATACACCCTCCTCACTGGGGAACTGGCACTGTGACCTTAGAGTTTAGTTTTCCAGAGGATGTGATCTAATTTCCTACCAGCTCATCATTAAAATGGAAATTATATCAAGACCCATGGGGTATCGAGAGGAAACGCTGTATGAGGCTTTGAAATGTTGCCTTCCTGAGATAGCTGAACAAGATAGTCGTGAAGAAAGCCTTTTGCAGTTTTTCAAGGCCTGCAGACTAGCACAACAAGAGGTGGAATAGAGCAAGTAGAAAGAGTCTGCCAGTTATTATTCAGTCTTATGTTTCTGTTCATCAATGTGTGATTGTTATTTGAAAAGTGGTAATACACTGAGTTTTCTTTTTGTGCCCTGTTTAGAAAATATATTGTAGGGTTGTGCCATCATAGATGAAACTGCAAAGTTACATAAAAACTTCTGTGAGTTGTGGTTATGGAAGGATCCATGGGGGAAAAGAAATCTTAGGTAGTTTTAACCAGATTATATATGGCGTGAAGAAATGATAGCAGAAAAGCACAGATTATAAGCAAAGTTCTCTGAATTTGAATGAGTACAACTTCAAGACAACGTGGCTGGTTGTTGAATTGGTTCATGGATAATCTCCAAAATGGCCGTACTTGATGACCTTTGACTAGTCCTTATTTCATTTTCTTCCAATAGCATTCATAGGAGAAGGAGCCAGAAGTACAGTAGAGCTTTAAGGGCTCCCAAGTGGAAACTGGATATAGCATCAATCCTCCAGGACAAAGCATGTACATATCTAGAGAGTGAGCGCTGAACCGGAGGTAGCCAGATTCAGCCAAGTCCCTCTATGTCAGGTGAAAATAAATCAGCCTCTTAAACAGTTTGCAGATGTTTTCTGACCAGTTCCTCTTAGAGCTTCTTGCAAAGAAGAAGGATAGACTTGACCTGTTCGTTATTGGCGCTTGTTGAAAACAAGCATTCTTTCCAATGATGATACTTCATTTTTGAAGTGTTAAAGCTGTGTTCCCATTAAAATGTGGCAGGATAGGAGATTAAGGTAATTACAACACTTGGTTCTATGTCTTACAAGCACTTTGTTTTGTCTCTGCAAGAAAATACCATTCCAGTCATTTCCCACAAAATACAGATGTTTTACCCACATAATATGCTTTGATTGATGCAACATTATGCTTTGGGCAGTATTACAAAAATAGCTGGCAAGTGCTTTCTGTATTTAAATATTGTACAAAGAAAATAAGTTATAACTGTTATAAGACAGAACATTCATTACATTTTTTAAATGTTGAAGTCACTTTGTATGTTTGTTTGGTTAATGTTCCTGCAGTATTTATTAAGATATCATTTTTTCTTTAAATAAAAAAGTAACCATGTTTTAGCTTAATTTCGTGGTGTCATTTTTATACTACTTAACAAATATTTAGACCCACTTGTGTGTGTATACCTAAATGACTAGAAATACATGTATATATGGGTGTGTACATACATACAATACTTATATACATAACACAAGCTCTAGCCTAACTTCATTTCCTGACCTCCTGTGCTTTGGGATTTTCTTGGCAGCAGTAAGAGTTAGGTTTTTTTTTCCTTAAAAAATACATAATGTAGCTATATGGTGACCTTAAAGCACAACTGAGGCATTAAATGTCTTGCTCAAAGAAAAAAGTAAACCACAAGTTACTTAACCCTGGGGATGGTTGGTAACAATTTGAAAGCTACATGCTTTCTCAGTTCAGAAAGGAAATGACTTAACCTTAGGGCAAAGGTACATTTATCAGATAGGGCCAGTTAGGCTTCATTTCATAGTCACAGGCTTTTCCCCCTAACTAGCTGTAAATATGTGATCTTGGGTATGGGATCCAGAGCCAGGTGGAGCTACCCCCTTATGTCTCAACTGCTAGAGAAAACAGTAGCTCTTTGGACATTAAAGACAGCATATTGTTTCACCAGAGTAGGGAATTGATACCCAAAGACACACCAAGTGGTCTGAAAGAGTTAAGACAATTTTAGCACCCAGGAAAGAACTTAAACCCCTATGGAATGATTAGTTAATGGGTTAACTTTCTGGTTGACGGAGATGGTAGCGACACCTTTAGGATCCAGTGGTTTATACATGTAAAGGTGATACGATAGTATATTTTCCAAAAACTGATGATATCCACACTACATTCTTCTAGTCCCCAAAACCACTTGGTTCCTTCATTTGAATGCAAGACGTAGGGTTTGTGGCTTTTAAAATGATCTTACTTAGAAACCACTCAGGTACAATGTACAGAGACTCATGAGTCATTTGATTAAAATAACATTTCTCAAGAATGCAGAGAAAAGAAGAAACTGAAGGAGCAAATACCAGTGAGCAAATTAAACTTATTGACTGTAGGTGGTTGAGATGTTTTGGGATAATCTTGCAAAGTGACATAGAAAATGTCCTAAAATGTTTATAGTCAGACCTTGCTGTAGGAGGTACATAAAAGACATAAAAGAAATTCAATTAGTCCTCTTCACTATATGGAGGCATTGAGTAACAGGCTGGTTACAAGGCTGAATTAGCTATCTTGCAGGAAAGAATTTTCCTCAGGATCACTGGCACAGAGGGAGAGAAAAAGAAAAAGCTCATCTGAGGTTCTGCTGACCTTGGCAGTGTTAGCTAGGTTGTTCAGGAATGTTTTTCTCTGATGAATTGTTCTTATCCAACTGCTTTAATTTGTTTAACAAAAATTAGCTTTTCTCCAGCCTTAGGCATGTATATTTTTACTTTCCAATTCTGTCTTTGCTTCAGCAAACATTTATTCTGGTCATTCTGGGGAAATTCTCTTCGACTGATTAATGATTATGATTTTTAAATGCCCTTTTTAAATACCGAGAGGTTGTTTTCAAACTCTGAATATGATTTAACCACTTCTTTCCCACTGATAATCTTTTATTCCCCCAACCTGGAATCATAGTTGTGTAGGGAGTTTTCAGGAGAAGCATAAGAGTAATCGAAACAAACTTTTTTTTTTTATTAAAAGAACAGTGTAATTAGGGAAAATCTAACTAATCTCTTTGGGTGACGATCTTAAGCCAGCCTTCTTTTTTAACTCCTTCAGATACCAGCTTAGTAGTAAACATAACCAGTACTTGGCACCATATCTCATACTCCATTTATATAATAATCTAGTGTGTGGGCATGTATGTACGTATATGTATGTGGACCCAATTTAGGAAAATATGTCCCAGGATATTTCTGTAATTATTATTTGATAATTTTATTTAATATTATTTGATAATAATACAACTCTGTTGTGTCACCTCTATGCACTGTTCAAGTTAAAGTTCTTGGGGTAGTACCATAATACTTAAGCCTACATAGGTCCCTGAAGTGAAAAGTGGGACTCAATGGAACGGGAGGGGTAGCCTCTCTAGCAACTTAACAGAGTATCCATAGGTCTAGAACTGAAAGGAATCTCCATGGCCAACTTATCCAACTGTCTTACTTTGTATATGAGGAAACTGAGACCCATGGCTAGTATATGACTTGCCCACGGTCACACAGATAGTAATCATCAGAACCACCATTTGAATCCAGGTCTTCTAACTGTATAGCTACTGCTCATTCTCTTATCCCATACTAAGGAAATACACTACATCTATATAGCCTATATATAGGGCCCTGGGGGTACAGATGGGCTATGCCAAAATTTTAGGGGGTTGTCTAATAACCTCAAGTTTGCTTTGGGACTCTTCTTGTGGGACAAGATGGAACTTGTGAGACCTGTAGAACAATTTTATACCAATTTTTAATGAACTATTGTTTTCTGCATTCTGTGTATGGGATGAAATAAAGTCTGCTCGTTACCAATTTACATTGTTACCTTGAGGTCTTGGTGGGAACTGGGCTCCTTGTACCCATATCTATACTACCCTAAGAGCTTTATTTACCTCTAGCAGAAGGAAATTCCCTTGGGCTTGATAAAAAGGCAGCTCTCTTCCCACTGGATTGCACCATGTGAAAACAGAGGATGAAGGAGTACTCTGGTTTAGGCTAGGATATGAAGTAATTCTAGAGATTCTCATGGGAACCTCTAGGCAGGGGTAAAATAAGCCAAAGAAATATAATAGGAAGCAGTGTAGTATAGTAGAAAGTCCTAAATTGTAGTCAGAAGACTTGGGTCCAAATTTGGCTCTGTCAGAATATGTGACCTTGGACCAGTAACTTAATCTGTTCACTGACTTCAGTTGTCTGACTCTTCATGATCCCACTTGGGGTTTTCTTAGCAGATGCTGGAGTGGTTTGCCATTTCCTTCTCCAGTTCATTTTACAGATGAGGAAACCAAGACAAACAAGGTTAGGTGACTTGCCCAGGGTCACACAGCTAGTGTTTGAGGATAGATATGAACTCAGGAAGATGAATCTTCCGGACTCCAGGCCCAACACTCTATCCACTGTGCCACTTCTCTACTCCTCAGTTTTCTCAACTGCCAAATGAGGATATTGAATTAGATGATCTCTGAGGGCTTCTTCAGCTCAAAGTCTATGATCCTTTAAAGACTGAATCTGTTATATAAGCCAAATCTGAGGTGCTAGGTCATAGGTTAGAGATACATGCAAAGACAATATGCAGTTGAACAGAATCAGGAAGACAATTTCTACAATGACAACAATACTGTAAAGACAAACAACTCTGAAAGATTTGGGAACTCTGATCAATATGATGATCAACCATGATTCTGGAGAATTAACAATGAAACCTGCTACCCATCCCTGGATAGAGCGGTCAAAAATTCAGAGTGCAAAATGAGACATATGTACATATAAGCACACACACACACACATATACGTGTATATATGTATTCCTTTTGGACATGACAATTGTGGAAATTTGTTTTGCTTAAATATGTTTTTGTAAAGGGTTTTGTTTTTCTTTCATTTTTTTTGTTTTTCTTGCAATTTGGCAGGGGATGTGAGAGAGGGTAGATTTTTATTGATTAAAAAAATAAAACATTTACTTTTAAATAATAGTCCTAATGATTCCGGAGTTGAACACACACAGGACAGTGAAACATAGTTGATTTTGTTGCAAATAACTGAGGGATGTGTTGTACTCCCATCCTTCCCTGAAATTTACAGTCAATCGCCAAGTATACTGAAAATGTGTGAAATGAAATAAAGTATAGTAATTGAATTATGAAATTAAAATAACACTCAGGAGATTTCTGAAAATTATGAGAGCCCTACAGAATGAAGGGGAAGAGTCCATCACTTATCAATGTTAACACTATCAATCATCATACAGGAAATGAAGAGTGAGCCTTAGTAATAATTGTGAAGAAAAAAAAACATTTGTTTCTATATTCACACAATATAAAGATAATTTCTAGTAAGTGAACCTAAAACAAAAATGAGCAAGAATAGTAAAGTCAATTCACTCTTTGTTTTTTTTTTTTTGTTTTTTTTTTTCCAAAAGGAATTTTTCTCATTTTCCATGCTTGGACACTGTGATAGTTACACTGGTGCCTTATTTAAAAAAAAATAGGATAATGACATACATTTGGGGATCAGTTGGGGATATAAGTCGACAATTTCTTTCTTGTCATTCAGGATGCTATGGTGCCTTGATGTTTAAGCCTTGGGGACATTTTCTCTGACCTAACGCAGTTTCCAGGCTCCTCTTTCTTCTACCTGGAAATCTGATGTGCATCATAGGCTTCTGTTGGCATCACTAAGACCATCCTTCCTCTGTCCTGCTTATCTATATTTCAAATTTTCCTTAAGCAAAGGATGCAGGTTTTCAACTTCTCCCCAACTTTATCGTCTCTGGAATAAACATACTACCCTAACTTAGGCTATTAAAGCTTTTTTCCTGTTAGTAATCATAGGGAGATAGGAATTTTAAATAATAAGCATAAGGGGAAAGTTATAATCTTAGAAACGTATAGGAAGAAGTAAATAGCCCTGCCTTCAATGAAACATATGTGGAACTAGGTCTCATCTGCCTTAATTTTTCTCTTTCACTCACTTACCTTTAGTCTTGTTCCTAGGGTCAGTCCTACTCAAATCTTTCTGGATTGGATGCTACAGAAAGTTTTTAGTCATTTAGCCTGAGGTAGATTCTGATTGGCAAGGCCTCGAGGTCAGTCAACAATCATTTACAGAGTGCTTAAGATTTGAGGTGGTAGGATCCACTGCTACTGGGATTCTCAACCCCTTATCTGGTTTTATCTCTCTGTAAGTGGGGACTTGTGGTTGATGAATGTAGTTTCCCATCAGGCTCCCAAAGATTCTGCCACTTGACTGTGGACTTTCCTATACAGAACTTACAGCTGCTTCCTTTACTCTTCCTGGAGAGAACTTGCATCCCTTTTTTAAGGAAAATTTGAAATAGAGATAAGTAGGACAGAAAAAGGTTGGTGGCAGGGAGTTCAGTGGGAGCATGCGAAGAGCCCTGGGTTTCCAAGTAGAAGAAAAGGGAATCTAGGAACTAGAGGTATCCATAGTACTGACTTTGGAAATTCTACTCTCCCTCTTATATTCTTGGATGAGAAGGGGACTTCCCCATCTGTCCCAGGAATTCCTCTCCTGGGCATCAGGCCATCTAACAATGACCTTACTGTCACTTCCTTCTCCTTTGATGGAAGAATCTCCAGTTCAGCCCCATGGAAGTTCTATTTCACCCCTGATTCATTTCTCTCTCTACTGGTTAGTTTGCCTAAAGGAAATCAACAAGCCAGCTGTTAAGACAGGTTCTATCTTTTTAGAGAATTCTCAGCTTATTGCTTGGACTCACACTTAAGCCTAGTCATTTTGTAGTCTAATGGCTCCCCACGTCTAGCACCATCATCGCTGGATCAATCAGTTCCCTCATATCTCCGAGAACTAACTATTTTATCTTTCTGTTTCAAAGCTAAGCAGCTCTGTCATGCTTTCCAATTTTAATTCCTGCTTCCAGGTTGAAAAGCGCCTCAAGCTTTTGGTTCATTTGTAGGACTAAGGACACTCACTAACTGGTCCCAAGCTAGGTGGTAATAAATTCAGGTCACTAGCTCCACCTCTATCCCCAGGTTCTCTTTGATGAGTCATTAGTCCAGTCTCAAAGGGCCCAGAGTCATACATAACTCGGAATCTATCATTGTAATTTTAAGAAAAAAAATTCACATACAGCAATAATGGGGCAGCTAGGTGGCACAGTGGATAGAGTGCTAGGCCGAGTCAGGAAGACTCATCTTCCTGAGTTCAAATCTGGCCTCAGACACTTAGTAGCTGCATGACCCTGGGCAGGTCATTTAATCCTGTTTTCCTCAGTTTCCTCATCTGTAAAATGAATTAGAAAAGGAAATGGCAAACCATTCCAGTATCTTTGAAAGAAAACTCCAAATAGGGTCACGAAGAATTGGATTCAACTGAAACGACTGAACAGCAAAAGTAAAAATGGATTTTTACCAACAACAAGAAGAAGGTCTTTTCCACACGGAAGCAAAAATTTGATTGCTTAAAAGATGAAAACTGGGTCCCACACACGTGTATCTTATGACTATCAAAGAATATTTGCTCAGTGCTGTCACCCACATGTTAAAAGTTAAATACCACAGCGCCCTCTCATCCCTATCTTCTGGGTCTAATACACTGGGACTTGAGCCAGAGAGTGGCAAACAAAGTCATCCCTTTCCTGCCCCAGGTTTTTATCTTTCTTTGAGTGTAAAGCAGTGTGGCAGAGCAGACAAAAAGCTTCTTAGAGAAGCTTTCCTCTGAGTTTCCCTCTGAGCAGGGAAGACATGAATTCAAATCCTGCTTCTGACACACACTGGCTGTGTTATCTTGGGCAAATCACTGAACCCCTCAGTGGCCAAAAAAGGACTTATTACAGTGTTTGGTGCATAGTAGGCTCCATATACAAGTTTATTCCATTCCTTTCCCCTCACTCTTCAGGTAACTCTCTCAGATAAGTTGCAACAAAGATGCTGAGCTTAATTGATGGAGGGAATTCACTCATGCAGGAGTACCCCGTATACAAATGAAATTATTTGTCAATCCCTTATCCCCAAATCCTATCAACCCTTTGTTCTGTTCTTTATTTTCACCAGCTTCAAAGCATGCTGAGTTTTAGCATTTATAACACAATTCTCACAGAATTGTGCAGTGGCTTTCGTATTACTTGATTTTTCTTTCATCTTCTGTATATGACTTTTATAATCTTTTTCTTCCTTATCAGAATCGTCTCTGTGTCTTCAGCATTTTATTCTTGAGCGATTTCCATCCTTTCTGGGATGACTTTCCCTATATAATTTTCACCTAAGGTATCTTACCTATTCATTATCTGAATGACCTCTGAAATCTGTTCTCCTGAGATCTAAGAAGCATAGCAAAATATGTCTCTACTTTCTGTCTCCTATCACAAAATCCAAGAAGACTATGATATTGTCCAGTTGTGTCTGACTCTTTGTAACCCCGTGGACTTGTTCATGGGATTTTCTTGGCAGTGATACTGGACTGGCTTGACATTTCCTTCTCCGTTGCACCTTCATTTTACAGATGAAGAACTGGGACAAACAGAGGTTAAGTGATTTACCCAGTCACACAGGAAGTGCCTAAGACTGTATCTGAACTGAGAGCTTCCTGACTCCAGGTCTAGTACTCTATGCACTGCATCACCTAGCTTATCCAGAGACGATAGTATACTCAGATGAAAGAAGTCACTTCTGTTTTTTCTTCCATTGCTCTTCCCCCAAATGCTTTCTCCCATGCATCCTCATATTACTATATATTAATATACAGTGCTCTGCCACTCCTCTTAGTTTTTCCTATTTTATTTGAATGATTTCTACTCATTCATGGCCTGATTCCAGTCAAGGATCTCATGCTATCTAGTTGGTGATATTTAAGAGATCAGATTTGCCTCCTTGCATTTATAATGTGTGTTGTCTATACTCATCTATACACAGAAATTTGCCATCATGGGTTTTACTACTAACTTTTTTCTTGGGTTTAGAATTCTGTGAATTTCTGAGGGTCTCAAATGTACCTTTTGCTCCATTTTAACTACTCTTTATGGCTAGCTTTTTTTTTTCTTTTTACCTTTACCATCCTCTTCAGTTTAAAGCAACTTTTAAAAATTATGTTTGCAAAATATTACCATCCTTGTTAGGTGAACTCCGTTCCTGGCCTGGAGTCTGTCATTCTGATATTTTAACTCAAAAATTCAAATCCCATTGCCAAATATAATCTCTTTAACAAGTTCAGTTTCCCAATCTGATCTTCTTTTCTATATCCTTGCCATAGATGAATCCCAGTAAAGAAAATACTACGTATGTCTCCATGGTCTTCAGTTTTTTGTTTGTTTTTTGCCCAAGACTTTGTAATCTATGACAATGCTTTTCCAGGTTCCTTCTGGCAGTATCACTTACACTTACATGTATCACCAGACATGGGTATTACTAATCTGGTTTGAGAAGTCTTGAAAGGTTCTTTGTTACATCTTAGATGCGTGCAGTGGAAAGACAACAAATCTCTCTTTTCTTGTCATCAGTTTGAAAAATAGGCCTCAGAAGAGGGTCATCACTTCATCTCTTTTTCTGATTATTAGTCAATGATCTCTCACCTCTCAACACCTGTGGATGTCCTTCACTATTCCTCGGAGTTTAAGCAGCTGCTTTCTCCTCAGACTATCTACTTCCTTTATATTCAGGAAAAGATTAAAATCAGCAAAACAATCAGTTAAGCCCTGGTTTGTAGACTTTGTAGATTTCTGAAGTGTAAAATGCTCATGCTGAAAACTTAATAATCAGCTTTCCTGAGCAGTTCCAAGCTGTCTCCTCCCCGTTCCTACTTAGTGGCAACGCGATCCTAGGAAAGTCACAGAACCTCTCAGTTGCCCCAAGGGAACTGAGCCAGGGGTGGGGAACCTGCAGCCGTGAGGCCACACGTGGTCCTTTAGGTCCTCAGGTGTGGCCCTTTAACAGAATCCAATTTGTTCTATGAAGTTTGAAGCCAGTGAAAGGGTTGTACTTGAGGACCTAGAGAGCCACATGTGGCCTTGAGGCTGCAGACTCCCCACCCCTCCAAGATTATAAGTTATAGAAAAGTAAGCTAATTTGAATTGGAAGAAGGAGGTCACTACCCCACTGAAATCTTAGGCTCCTACAAAAACAACATCTTGACACCCAGACCCAACTTTCTTTAAACTCCTCTTACCTTATTAATAGTGAGTTACCTGGGACCGTATTCTTCCACACTGTATGTGAACTATTCTTGGACTAAATTAGCTGTGCTAGAAAAGAAACTGCATGAATGAACTCCAATACAGTTCAATTCTAGATGGACATCATCATTTCTTCCTCAGACCGAATTATCACTTTTTTTTAATTCCATACTTTATTATTTAATATTTTTAGTTTTCAGCATTGATTTCCACAAGATGTTAAGTTACAAATTTTCTCCCCATTTCTACCCTCTCTCCCACTCCAAGATAGCATATATTCTGATTGCTCTGTTCCCCAGTCAGCCCTCCCTTCTGTCACCCCATTACCCCTTGCTCCCTCATCCCTTCTCCCCTTACTTTCTTGTAGGGCAAGATAGAATTCTAGGCCCCATGTCTTGTATATATTATTTCCCAGGTGCATGCAAAAACAGCATTTTTTTGAGCATCTACTTTTAAAACTTTGAGTTCTAAATTTTCTCCCCTCTTCCCTCCCTACTCACTCTCCCTAAGAAAGCAAGCAATTCAACATAGGCCACACATGTATCATTACGCAAAACACTCCCATAAACAGTCATGTTGTAAAAGACTAACTATACTTCCCTCCATCCTATCCTGTCCCCCTTTCTTCAGTTTTCTCCCTTGACCCTGTCCCTTTTCAAAAGTGTTTGCTTTTGATTACTTCTTCCCCCTATCTATCGTCCCCTGTTTCTTATCCCTTTCCCCCTACTTTCATGTGGGGTAAGATACCCAATTGAGTGTGTATGTTATTCCCTCTTCAAGTCAAATCTGATGAGAGCAAGAGTCATTCATTTCCCCCTCAACTGCCCCCTCTTCCCTTCCAATGAACTGCTTTTTCTTGCCACTTTTATGTGAGGCAATTTACCCCATTCTATCTCTCCCTTTCTCCCTCTCTCAATATATTCCTCTCTCATACCTTAATTTTATTTTTTTTAGATATCATCCCTTCATATTAAACTCACCCTGAGCCCTTTGTTATTATATATATATGTATATTCCCTTGAACTACCCTAATTCTGAGAAAGGTCTCATGAATTACACATATCATCTTTCCATGTAGGAACGTAAGCAAAACAGTTCAACTTTAGTAAGTCCCTTATGATTTCTCTTTCTTGTTTACCTTTTCATGCTTCTCTTGATTCTTGTGTTTGAAAGTCAAATTTTCTATTCAGCTCTGGTCTTTTCACTGAGAAAGCTTTAAAGTCCTCTATTTTATTGAAAATCCATATTTTGCCTTGGAGCATTATACTCAGTTTTTCTGGGTAGGTGATTCTCGGTTTTAATCTTAACTCCTTTGACCTCCAGAATATCATATTCCAAGCTCTTCAATCCCTTAATGTGTTAGATCTTGTATTATCCTGATTATGTTTCCATAATACTCAAATTTTTTCTTTCTGGCTGCTTGCAGTATTTTCTCCTTGACCTGGGAATTCTGGAATTTGGTGACAATATTCCTAGGAGTTTTCTTTTTGGGATATTTTTCAAGAAGCATTTGGTAGATTCTTTCAATTTCTATTTTACCCTCTGGCTCTAGAATATCAGGGCAATTTTCCTTGATAATTTCTTGAAAGATGATGTCTAGGCTCTTTTTTTGATCATGGCTTTCAGGCAGTCCAATAATTTTCAAATTATCTCTCCTGGATCTATTTTCTAGGTCAGTGGGTTTTTCAATGAAATATTTCACATTGTCTTCCATTTTTTCATTCTTTGGTTCTATTTTATAATATCTTGATTTCTCATAAAGTCACTAGCTTCCACTTACTCCAATCTAAATTTTAAGGTAGTATTTTCTTCAGTGGTCTTTTGGACCTCCTTTTCCATCTGGCTAACTTTGCCTTTCAAGGCATTCTTCTCCTCATTGGCTTTTTAGAGCTCTTTTGCCATTTGGGTTAGTCTATTCTTTAACGTGTTATTTTCTTCAGTATTTTTTTGGGTGTCCTTTAGCAAGTCATTGACTTGTTTTTCATGGTTTTCTTGCATCTCTCTCATCTCTCTTCCCAATTTTTCCTCTACTTCTCTTACTTGCTTTTCCAAATCCTTTTTGAGCCCTTCCATGGCCTGAGATCAATTCATATTTTTCTTGGAGGCTTTTGATGTAGGCTCTTTGACTTTGTTGACTTCTTGTGGCTGTATGCTTTGCTCTTCTTTGTCACCAAAAAAAGATTCCAAAGTCTGAGTCTGAATCTGAGTCCATTTTCACTCCCTGTTCATGTTCCTAGCCAACTACTTGACCCTTGAGCTTTTCGTCAGCATATGACTGCTTGTAGAGTGCAGAGTACTCTGTCCCAAGCTTTAGGGGCTGTGCTGCTGTTTTCAGAGCTACTTCTACACAGCAAACTCTGCCACACCAGGGCTCCTCCTCCTCAAGAACCACCAACCAGGACCACAACCCAGATCCAAGCAGGATCTGCACTCCCACTCTGATCTGCCACTTAATTCCTCCCACCTGGTGGGTCTGGAGCCAGAAGCAACTGCAGCTGGAGCTCTGGCAGCAGTCCCAGAGTTACACTACTTCCACACCCCCAGGGCTAGGGCCCACCACACACTCCTTTTACTCTAATTTAGCAGTTTTTCCACTAACCTTCTCTGTTGTCTTTGGTGTTTGTGGGTTGAGAAGTCTAATAACTGCCACAGCTCAATGATTCAGGGCCCTACCACCTGTTCCACCTGGCTCCTGGTCTGGTTGGTCCTGGCATGGCCTCATGCTGGGCAGTGCTCCACTCCGCTCCCAGCTCTGTGCGATAGACCCTTCCCAGTGACCGTCTAGGCTTTCTTGGGCTGGAGCCCTGCTTCTCTCTGCTATTTCACGGGTTCTGCAGCTCTAGAATTTGTTCAGAGCCATTTTTTATAGGTTTTTGGAGGGACCTGGAGGAGAGCTTAAGCAAGTCCCTGCTTTCCAGCCACCATCTTCCTAATTATCACTTTTAACTCTTCCTGTATACTTATATTCTTCTATTCTGCATTACAGTTATTTGAATTTGGGCCATAACCCTTTGTCAACTCCATGAGCTCAGGAACCAGATCTCATTTTTCATTTTTTAAAAACATCTGCTCCATTTCTCAGGATAGGGCCCTGAATATAATAGACTTTTTATAAATGATTTTTAATTGAATTGAATTTCAAGTTACTAAATTTCTTACTTCTTAGTAAATTATTAATTCAAAGTAACTGACAGAGTTAAGATAGTTTTTACAAAGCTTAATACCATTGGTATAATTTGTGTACTGGGAGTGTTTGAATCAATATGTATAGGTAAAAAAAAATTTCTCTTCGATAAATAGCACGCTTAGTAATGAAATACAGTTGGAGTCCAGAGACCTTTTATATGCAATCTGTGGTCAGAAAGCTTTGTTGAGAGCTTTCTCTTCTTTAAGTGGGATTCTGTTTCTCTGGAAAATAAGTTTAGCCAATTTTTATTTCTTGTCTATCCCACAAACCACTTGGCTCCTGCCCTTTCATCCATTTATTGCCCAACTGGGTTATGTAACCACTTAGAGTCATTTGAACGTCTCTCTTCAAACATTATCTATGGAAAGAAATCAGAAGGCCCACCAGGAAACAGACTGAAAACACACAATGCTGGTGTGGTGTTCTATTTACATCAGCTAGTGCTGGCATTTCGTGAAGCTAGGGCAAGATGGTGCTGGGAGAGACACAAGATTAACTCGGGAAACAGCTCCTGTCCTTCCTGTTCCAGGAGGCTCTTTCACTATCCCACAAACCTAACTCTGTGAGAAACTCTCAAGAAAACAATTGTTTAAAATTTTTGTTTAGTTTAAAATATTGTTTTAAACTTTTCAGTGAGGGATACTGAAAAAAAAAACTTCCCCCAAATAATATAAAATAAAGATTCCTTTAGGAGATTACATGAAACCAGGAGTAATTTTGACCTGTTGTCTATTACCTACCATATAATCTCAGAAAATAATTGTATTTTTTTTTTGCCCTGTTCCATGATCTGATATAACTGTAATTTGTTTGATTTATTCCCTTGCAACTCTTTGCTTCCCTCTTGCTTGGAGTCCCCATACCAGACCCTGAAGCTCAGTCACCCCTCTATTCTAATCCTTGCTCCAGAGTCCTCTTTCCTGGCCCTCTCTGCTTGAATCTCTGTGGTACTAAGCACTTATTCCAAGTTATGGAGCCATGGCCAGTGCTTGTATCTAGGTTTCCCATGCTCCCATTGGCTGGCAAGTTGGGAAAGTTAGGAATGTGGGAGTCTCGGTTGTTGTTCCTGGAGTGGGGGGTTAGATGGCCTCCTGGTAATACATGGTGATTATCTGTAGTACTCTTAATTCTATAGTGCTGTTACTAGCAACAGGATATTATGGTAAAATATTTTGCAAATAACACAACCCATCCACCACCACCACCAACAGACTTGTGGTTTCATTAGGGCTAGGGAGCTCCTAGTGAGAAACTTGCTGTACCAATTTAGAGAAGGTCTCAACATGCAAGTGTGAAAAGCTAATCTGCTGATAGTCCTGGTGAGTTGCTTAGAATACTGAGAGGTTAAATGAACTTTTCCAGAATCACATAGCCAGGATCTGAAAGAGGGGGCATTTGGACTCAGGTATTCCCAACTCCGAATACAGCTTTTTATTTACTATGCTGTACCTCTGGCACAGTCTATTGTGACTTAAGTAGACTTTTTGTGGCCCGGCCTGAAAACAAGCCACCATTTATAAATGTTTCTATGGGGAAATGCAAACCCAGTTCAAAACAATTTAATTGTAAACTTTTGGAACATAAATTTTCATAAATGGGGACTGCCTGTATGTCTAATTCTCTTCTACAATTATAATGATCTCACCTAATGAGAAGTAGACTTCTATGTATTATAGGCTCTTTTCAACTTTAGGAATATCCTTCTCCTCATAGTTCCCCAAACCCCATCCCATACAAATACTTTCCTGTATAAAATCCCCTTCATCCTTCTCCTTTCCTTTATAAGATACCATTTGCATCTTATTCTGTCCTTACACACAGAGAGGTGATAGAGGAATAAGGGGAGGGAGAGAGAGAGAGACAGAGAGAGAGAGAGAGAGAGAGAGAGAGAGAGAGAGAGAGAGAGAGAAACTAAAACAAGAAAAGAGAATATAACACATATATGATAGCATTCCCTTTATCCCTTCTCCCAGCCCATTTTATCCTAAAAATTCTATGACTTCTGTCCATGCAGTAGTAGCTCTAGATTCACAATATCCATTTTGAAGATGGTCAATTGGGGATGTTCATAATGAACAGGTATTTGTAATAATTATCCATTAAATGCCTTTAGAATTTATCACACTCCAATTGCATCTATTCTCACCATTAATTTTTTTAAAAAGATAGATATGACAAAGAATCCTACATTCCAGGTGTGTGTGTGTGTGTGTGTGTGTGTGTATTTCTGTGTGTGTTGGGTTGTTCAAAATGGATCTAACTAACCTCTCAGAAATAGAACAGGCCAAAGCTCCTATGCCAATAAGAATGATAGCCAGAAGGAGATAGGGATACCCAGGCTTCTAAAAAAGAAAAAAGGAGAGGAAAGAAGAGAAGAGGAGAGGAGAGGAGTGGAGGGGAGGGGAGGGAAAGGAAAAATAAATGATCAATTGAGTTGGGGGAAAGGAGGAAGTAATATAAAGAATATCATTAAGCATGTATATGAACAGAAAAGAAAGTGGGAAATCATGTAATTGAAAGATAACTGATAACCCAGGTGGTACCCATGTACCTGCACAATATTAAGAGACTTAGAAGATCTGTGCAGGATTTAGGGAAGACTGATAACCAAGGTGGTACCCTTGTACCTGCAAAATATTAAGAGACTTAGAAGAACTCTGCAGGATTTAGGGAAAGACTGATAACCCAGGTGGTACCTGTGTACCTGCAAAATATTAAGAGCCTTAGAAGAACTGTGCAGAATTCAGGGAAAGACTGATAACCCAGGTGGTACCTGTGTATCTGCAAAATATTAAGAGACTTAGAAGAACTGTGCAGGATTTAGGGAAAGACTGATAACCAAGATGGTACCCTTGTACTTGCAAAATATTAAGAGACTTAGAAGAACTGTGCAGAATTTAGGGAAAACTGATAACCAAGGTGGTACCCTTGTACCTGCAAAATATTAAGAGACTTAGAAGAACTGTGCAGGATTTAGGGAAAGACATGGACAAGAGTTGCACAGGATGAAAAAATGGGGAAAGGTTCAGTCCATACCCACACTGATGAAACCACTGAACCAACAAGGTATTAAAGCATTTGTAAAACTGTCTTGGGAAATGGTCTATACATGTGGTTTTCTATGTATTTTTCAAATTGATTTTAAATATACTCAGTTGATTCTCAAATAATATAAGTAGGAGACTAGATTATTTTCCCCATTTGACAGCTGATGGAATATCATTAAATCCCAGAGCTGAACTGGATCTAATCCAATGACTTTTGTAGTTGGGAAGAGTGAAGTCTGTGGTCTTCTTTTTGGGGGGAGCTAGATAAGACATCAATAGTAGTTGGTGTTCTCTTGTTCATTTTCATGTGAATTAGGGACAGAGCTAAAAACTAGTAGCCTAGTGGACTGATGATTCATTCACTACTCCACCCAACTCACTTTCCTATGTAATAGATATAACTTTTATAGTTTTTTAACATTTATAAATGCTTTCTTTTAAATAGCCCTCAAGACAGTGCAAGCCTCGTGGTTTCAATTTACAAAGAATGAATCAGACTCAGGTGTCTGAGGTAACACAGGAAATCAATGGCAGATTTGGCCAGAACGTAAACCCATAGATCTCCTAGCTCCCAATCCAGAACCTTTCCAATTGTGCCATTCTTCATTTCAGTGACACAGTGTTGTCTAAAGAGAAATAGCCACAGATGACAAAAGTACCACTTGATAGAACTTGTATACATGGACTTTTCAGAAATTAGAATGTGATGCTGTTGACTGATGAGGAGATACTGTTTATTTTTCTCTGAAAGATGAATTAAGCCAACAATGTCAGCAAAGGATGTTTCTACATGGGGAGTAAATTTCACCTTCTTTCCTTTATTCTCCTATGAAACAATTCCTACCTTCAACTATCTTAAAGTGTCAGAATGAGATCCTTGGGTGGATGAGAGAAGACATGAATGCTGGTTGGCATCTACTTGTTTGCTCTTGTGCCTTCTCTCTCACATTATACTTAGCATTTCAATGGTGCTAGTTATTTTCAATATAATTTTATGTAAGCAAATTAATAATCTGATTTAATAATAAGGAATAAATAAGGTTTTGTGGTCCTACTACAAATCCATAATTGATTTGGACTAAATCTCCTATAAAGGTGACAAAATAGTCTTCCTTTCTACATGAATGGAAGAGGCAACACACCTTTAAGTGAGGGATCTTTCCTAATCTCCTGATTGTTAGAGCCCCATTTCCATATCATTTGTATGTATTTTGTTTGTATCTTGTCCTTATTTATTTGTAAGAAGAAACAAATAAGTATTTATTAAGCACCTACCACATGCCAACCACTCTGCTCAGGGCTTTATAAATATTATCTCATTTCATCCTCACAACTCTGGGAAATAGGTGCTGTCAGTGTCCCCTTTTTACAGTTGAGAAAACTGAGGTAGATAGACATTAAGTGACTTGTGTAAGATCATACAGCTAATAAGTGTTTGAGAATGGATTTAGACTTAGATCTTTCTGACGTCAGGCCCAGTGCTCTATCCATTCCACCACCTTGCTGCCTTCATAAGGTTGTAAGAGTGATAACATTCTTAAAAATTTATTTATTTATTTATTATTAGTTTTCAAATTTCACTTTTATAAGATTTTGAGCTCTAAATTTTTCTCCCTCCCCTCCACACTCCCCAAGACAGTGTGCAATCTGATGTTTAATCATATTAAACATATTTCCACATTAGTCATGTTGTGAAAGAAGAATCAGAACAAAAAGGAAAAACCACAAGAAAGCAAAAATAAAAAAGAGAGAGAAAATAGTATGCTTTGATCTTCATTCAAACTCCATAGTTCTTTCTCTGGATGTGGATGGCATTTCCCGTCACGAGTCTTTTGGAATTGTCTTAAATCACTGCATTGCTGAAAAGAGCTAAATCTAGAGTGATAGCATTTTTGAAGAAAATTGACACATGTACCAAAGATTTTAATACAGACCTTAGGAGTGACCTTAGAAGCAAAGCAGTCTAATGCAAGTTAAACATTTCTAAGGAAAAAGTTAATTGATCCCTTCTGAGGTCCAAATCCAAAGCCTCAGCTGAATGACTAGGAAAGTCAGGAAGATTCATCTTCCTGAATTCAAATCTGGCCTCAGATGCTTACTAGCTATGTGACCCTGGGCAAGTCGCTTAACTCTATTTGCCTCAGTTTCCTCGCCTGTAAAATGAGCTGGAGAAGGCAATGACAAACCACTCCACTATTTTTGCCAAGAAAACTCCAAATGGTGGGATCATGAATAGTCAGACACATCTGGAAAATGACTTAACAACAACAACAAAATGAGCTTTATTATTGTTTTTGCTTATTCTGTCCCAACAATTCTTCTTTGCAGGATATTTGTAAAGCTCATCCCAGGATCTACTAAGCCTCCTTTAGAAAGGGATTTGTTATCTTTCCACACAGCTTTAGAAAGGGAGATGGTAGAAAAGCCCTTTAATATTGATTTACTTAGAAAGAAATGGAATTTCACCACTTGTGAGTCTGAGAGAAGACAGAATATCTTCCTTTTATTCTTGCAGAGCTGTCTAGATTGATAATGTTCAATCTTCCAGATGCCCTTTGAACCCTACTGGCATTGTAGATGACCAAGTTCTCAAATCGAGCTGTCAACTTAAAGCAAACAACAATCATTCAGTGGTTCTTTCATATTTTCGATAATATTTTTTACCTTCCCAAAATAAGAAGAAAATTATTTTCCAGCAGAATATCGTAGTACCTTCATTTCAATTTCTTGACGTCAATCAATAGGAGAGAAATAAGACTGAATGGTAAAATAAGCATAACAAAGACAAACATAGGCTCAGTGATGTGGCCAAGGTCAGACAGCTACTAAGGACTGGTTCTGGTATTTAAAACCAGATCTTATTCTAAGAACAGTGTTCTTTTTACTACATCATACTATATATATACATATAAATATAGGTGTGTACATTCGTGTACACACTTATACACATTTGTCCAACAGTGTGATCTTATTGGAGTGAGAAACTCCCAGGAAGTAAACTTCTTTGACAAATCAATCAGATGAATACATGCTTAGGTAATCAATAAAATCAATTGATTAGCATTTATTAAGTACTTTTATTATAAGCATTTATTAAAATCTATTATGTACTAGTTACTGTGTAAGGAATATAAATCTAAGAATGAGATAGTTCCTGCCTTCAAGAAATTTATGTATTACTGGGAAAATATAATACCTTTTTATAGATAAATAAAGCACAAGATATAAACAAAATATATACAAATGATATGGGAGTGGGAATCCATCGACTGGGGGGATTAGTAAAGATCTTTTATTTGGGCAGATGGCAGCGGAGAAGGTGAGCATTCAAGGAATGGGGGATATCTTATTATAGACTAACAAATTAGGCCTATAGTTCAGTGGTTATTGATATCCTCTAGAACCCCAATCTTTCAAATATTCAAAGACATCTTTTACATCTTTATTGAATTTTTCCTTTCCCAGGTTAAACATGATCAGTTCCTCCTAAGATGCCCATAAGGCATGAAATTGAGGTCTTTCAGAATTCTGCCGGCCTTCTTGGATATTCTACAACTTACTAATGTCCAAATCAATCATTTTATGAATGAGAAAACTGAGGCCCAGAGCAGTTAAATTATTTAACATCACATAGGTAGCAAGTGGCAGAGCTCAGCTTGGAAGCCAGGTCCTTTGAATCCAAAGTTGGGGCCCTTTACCAAACTTTCTCTAAACAGAGTATTTCCACTGTTGTGGCAAATGTAAACCCAAGATCCGTAGCAAGATAATTAAAATAAAATAAATACATAAAATACATAAATATAAATAAGAAATAAAATAAAACAAAAACCAAAATACAATAAAAAATATTATATAATATATAAAATGTATATAATGTATATAAAATAATTATATAATGTCACAGAGCAGTTAATGCTGCTCTCAACTGGTTCCGAATTTTTAGGATGTTTTTACCTCTTGTAATATGTTGAGTTTATTAATAAAAAAGATGCCTACTAAATATGCTAATCTTTGTAGCCATGTCGTAGCACTTATAAATTCACTAAGGTTAAGTGGATGGTTGATCAGTGAAGAAGACATCTAACTCTTCTCTTAATTCAAATAGATGAGTATAACTGCCTTCAGAAAGCCACCTAATATGTCTATGTTAGAAGTGTAGAATATTTGCTGCCTATCTCTCTTTGCTTAAAATAGTATACAATAGAGAGTTAGTGGGTCTTAATTTTATAAAATTGATGATGTTGACAGCATCATCCAACACACTTTTAAATTACTGTGGAAAATAGTATGTGGAAGTTTGTACATATTCTAGTAATATTAATTTTTAATATATGTAACAATGATCCAAAATTGATCATGTAATTATATTGCTGATGAGGTATAACTACAAAGACACAAAATGAATGAAGACTTTACTTTGGCATGGAACACAAGCGAGAGTGTGTGCATGCATCTTACCTTCTAGCAAGAATCCCTTTGTGCTTAGGCATTGAGCCCTTATGGAAGTTTGGGATCAATTTGATGGTAGGTTAAAAAACTGCAAGAACCCATTGAGCTTAGTCAGAAACATCCAGAGTTTGATGTAATCTCTATATACACACCAAAATCAGTGAGCGCCTGATTGTGATGGTTTCAAATTGCTATAGAAACTCAACTATAATGCTTCAAACATGCTCATGCTTGTAGTCACAGAAGAAAAATGCATTTGCAACATAATTGGGCAATTATTTACTGCTTAACATGCCATTAAAGGATTTTTAGTATGAACCCCTTGATTCATTTTCATGAACCCCCAAAGGCTTTGTGAATCACTGTTCTAGCCATTTTAGAAAACTGTAAAATGAATATTGTTCTTTCAAAATTAAAATAATCAGTCATATACAGGAACTTAAATTAAATCTTAGCATCTTTTAATTAAGTTCACATTTCTGCCTATTTTATAAGACATAACATAATTTTGCTAATTTAAATTATCATAGAGGTTCATTTATGTTGTATATTTGCTTCTGTGACATTTTGGTCATAAGTTTTGTTTATTTGATACTAAATTCTTTGTCAGGAAAATGACAACCTCTCCCCCATTATAACATTTTTCTTATGAGAAAATATAATCTGCTTTAGGGGTCACTGTAGGAAAAACTGCAGGCTGACTTCACTATGAAAAAGGTCAATGTGACTTATGGACTAATTTTATACCCTACTCCACACCCAGTGGAGCTTATCTGACTGAGCACAGAGCATAGAGCCCTCCTTGACTTTTAAAAGAACTGTGTAAAAAGCAGAGCTGAAAGAGAAATCCAACACCCTGGGATGCTGTTCTATTACCAAGACACAAAATCCACACTTGAAACACAATTGGTGCTTCATTTTTGTTCAGAAATCTCAACAAAACAATTCCAATAGGATAGGAAAATTTTTGTTTTGGGACTATTTTCATCCAGTCATCTGGAAAGTGATACATTCATCCTTCCTTTCTTCAAAATATTCTAAGTAAATGACTCAAGATGGAAAAACTGGCCAAATAGACATCTGACTATGGAAAATTTAGTTTCAAATCCTGGAAACTAGCATTTGTCACTAGGAAAATCAGTTATTCAACTGTTTAAAATGGAAATTCATTCAGAGGTTTTGTATCTAATCTGATCACATCCTAAAATGCAGATGTGTAGGTGACACAGTGGATAGAGTGCTAGGCTTGAAGTCAGGTGATCCTGAGTTGAAATATTGATTCAAACACTTACTGGCTGTGTGACCTTGATAAGTTACTTAACCTCACTCAGGCTCAGTTTTTTCATCTGTAAAATGAGAGGGTTGGCTGGACTTGATGACCTCTATCATCCCCTCCAGCTCTGAATCTTTGATCCTTGGTAAGAAAATACAGATGCCATTCTGTGCCAGACAAAGATTTATCAAGCCCCCTGTGACCTTGGATGTAGAGATGTTGTCTGTTCGTGTTACTGTGCTATATGTGGGAATCTTCTCTGAACTAAACTATCTACCTCACCATTTCTGCTTGGTGGCTAAAATCCCCTCTGCTAGCCACAACCTTGAATTTAGGCAGGTTTTAATGTATAAATGTTATATATGGGGTTGGATTCTTGAACCATATCACTATATTCAGTGATTACCATCTGTTAATAACTTAGCTCAATTCTTTGGCAAAAAAACTCCAAATGTGGTCATGAAGAGTCAGATATGACTGAAACGACTGAAGAACAATTAGTTTGTAAGGCTGTTTTACAGAGCAAGACCCTGACGTGGATAAGTATGTTTTGATGGAGAAGCCATCAGGAGCATGAGGTGCTGGCTCAGGTAGGCAGGCACAGGGGTAGTCTGCTGCTTTGCATGCAACAGGCACTTAATAAATGTTTGCTGAATTGGACTGAATTGGATTCCCAGACGATGATGAGGAGATATGAAAGCTGCATAAATACCAACACACCAAGCAGTTAGTTTTTGTTTGTGTATTGTCTACATAGAATGCTCTTTAATGATATTTAGGTTTTTATGTAAAGAGTGACATGTCTGATTTTTAAACAAGACACCTCCAAGATGACTTAATTTTTGAATTTTTTGTTCTTATGCACCTCTCTTCAGGTGAATCCTTAACACCACTGTGAAAATTTCACTGTGAAATTTTGGCTTATTTAAATTTTTCAGTTTAAAAATATCTGCTTTTAAGAGGTTGAATTCTCAAAGATTATATCATTTTCCTTCACATGTTTCTCAGCCTCCATCACATCCTGTCATTGATGTTAGACTTCCTTGGCTCACTCCCAGAACCTCTGACAGACTTTCATCTTCACAAACACAATTGCTTCCTGTAGTGGTAACCTCCGGAAAATAAAACCGGCTCTTCTACTTGTTTGTAGGAGAAACTTGTGGAGTGGCTTAAGCATGCCTTTTTGTTGAAGACGTGATCATCCTTGTATCTTCCCACACATGAAGAGTCAGGAACCTTCCTTCACCCTCTACAACAGAGGAAAGAACTCCAACCACACAATTAGTTTCGGTTTCCCCTCACCTGTGTGGCCTTCATGTTCCTTCTCCAATTTTGTTATAATGATATTTTTACCTGCTGGGGGAAAAAAAAACAATCTATGAGTGTACAGCACTATCCCCTTGAGGTGAGCTTTCCACACATCTTCACAGGGGAATGTTATAGAATAAAACAGCTCAGAAATAAGACAGACCTGGTAAAATCGATAGATCTCAAGTTTGGAAGACTTAGGTTTGCATCTTGCCTTAGGCACTTGTTGCTATGCACTCTTCCAAAAGTCATTTAATCTCTCTGAGACTTAGGCTCCTTATCTGCAGAGTGGAGGTGGGGGGCACCAGAAATAGTATCTATTTTATCAGGCTGTTGTGAGGCTCAAATGAGATAATACTCGTAAAACACAGGAAGCCTCAAAGTACTGTATAAATATGAGATCATTTGAACAACTATAGTAAAGTAGAGGTTTAACAGTCTTCAGGTTATTTGCAATAATTATTTAATTATCTGCATTGGACAAATTAAGCAAATAATTATCTAACACAATCTACTTTGCGTTGTGCAAAAATAGTGAAACCATTCTATTATTTCCCCGTTTCCTTTGATCACCAGTTGTTTTAGTGTTAATCTGTGTCTACAAGAACTAACACACTTATTCAAATAGATCAGATACAATTCATTTCTCTGATTTTGACTCTAAGTAGCAGGTTAACCAGACTGAAGCTCTGACTTATACTCTTTGCTCTCTCATACCCACCAAAGTCAGCCGTGATCTTTTGGCATCCCTATCCTATTTTTCCTTAACCTTCTATTGTGCCCTTTAAAATCCCTATTCTATTGCTAACAAAGTACCCTTCATTTCAGACCTATGTCCTCCTCCCAGAAATTACTTTGCATATATTTTGCATTTGGTTATATATGTATGCATTCATAGAATCAAAAGTCTTAGATATAGAGCTGGAAAAGACCATAGAGATAATTCTATATATTTTAAGTGATACGGGTTAAGTCATTTGTTCAGAGACATAGATAATAAGTAGCAGAGCCAGGATGTTGTTTACCTTCAGCTAAGGTTTGAGTACTTGGTATTCAGCAGGATCCTACAATGGGATCTTCCTTATGATGAAGAAATATATTTCCTATATTCATGTACTCATCAGTTATGGAGGGATAGGACCTTAGAGATCATCTAGAGCAGATATTCTTAATCATTTTGTGTTATGAACCCCATTGGCAATCTGGTCACATCTATCAATTCCTCAAAATAATGTCTTTAATGTCTAAAATAAAATATGTAGTATTATTAAGGAAACAATTTTGAAACATACAGTTATCAAAATACATTTTAAAATAACTTCATATAATCTAGGTTAAGAACCCCAATCTAGAGTGATTTAGAAGCTTTTGCATAAAAGATAAAAGAATAGAATTAGAATTTTTGAGAAAGAATTTAAAAACAAAGAGAATAGGTGATGTAAAATAAATGGTATCACACAGTAAAATGGTGGGCTCTCTGAAAAATAGAATGGCATATACAAAAATGCAGAGGTAGAGCAAAAACTAGCAGGACAAAATCAAAAGATGGCAAAATTAGAATACTGAGGCTTCCATACACCAAAGCAACTGACCTTGGTGCCAGTGCTCGATTAAGTGGAGAATATGTAACCTTAGAATTTTCAGACCTTCCATAAAGATACAGAAAACAAAGATCCTTAACATCATATTTTAGGAAATGATACAAGAAATGTATTCTTTCCCTTTACTCTTCTCCCCTCCTACTTAATCTTTCTACTTTCTTTTGAAGATAAGCCCACACCATCTACAGCAGTTTTTTCTGACTTCTCCCTTGCCAGTTACTAGGGACTTTCTTTTTCCCCACCAAAATTCCCTGGTACCAGCATTTTGGTATATTACTAACATAAACCAGGAAGGAAAGGTGGAAAAATTCCATTTAAATTTACAATACAATTAAAAATATGAGGGGCAACTAACCAGGACATGTAAAGGGCTTATGTAAATACAAATACAAAATAATTTTAATGGAAATAAACAAACACCTAAATAATCAGAGAGATATTTCTCTTTCATTTTTGACTTTGTATCTTCAGCACCTGGCACAGTATCTGGTACACAATAGATCAAAAGAAGAAAAATAAATAAGACTTAACTGAGTCACTTTGGGCATGTTACTTACCTGACCTGTTGGCCTAGATGACCTCTGAGGTCTTTCCCAGCTCTAAGAAAATGAACACTGAGGTTAAGTATTTGGTAAAAACAAAAGAATTACGTAGGAAAAACTATTTATTCATCACAAAACTCAAGAGCCTTTGGATAAAAAATAGGTTTAGATAAATAGCTAAAACTATATTCCAAAATAAATTCCAAGTGGATAAAATGGTGAAAAATTTTAAAAGATGACATCATTTAAAAATTAGAAGAGAATAGATTATATCATTAATAATTGTGGAACAGGAGAACAACTCATATTCAGATATGGGAAAGAAGAGACTGTAAAAGGCAAAATAGATCACTTTTATTTTGTAGACTTAGAAAACTTTCATGAAATTAAAACTAGAAAAGAAGAAAAGCTTGGGGAAAGATGGGGGCGGGGAATCTAAATCAGAAAGCTTTTGCAAAACCAAAGCTAGACTTAGAAGATGCAGGAAAAGATGGGGGATTTTGTTTTGCTTTATTTTGTCTTAAAGATCTCTGACAAAATTTGGACATCTTAGATCTATATGGAATGAACATGAATCTATAAAGATAAAAGTCATCTTCCAATAGTTGAATGGTTAAACAATACAAACAGCTTTCTTTTAAAAAAAAACTACTTCTATTTTTTTTTGTTTTACTACACTAATCTGAACAACATACCCCCTTACTCCTCCTCACTCCTTTTATCCTGCTTCAACTCTTCTATTTCAGTAGCATTAATTTGTTATATCTGTTTCCAAGAAATGTTGTTTTCTTTGCATCTCCTTTCTTACTCTTTTTTTTTTTTACTTTTAGATCCTCTACACTCTATAGCCAGGAATATTAATTCTTAATGGAGCTATTAGGGTACCATACGAAAGTAAAGCGAAAGAGCACTTATTAAGGACCTACTAAGTGCCAGGTACTAAGCTAAGAACTTCACAGATAGTATTTTCGTGCTACTATTTTCAGAGTTAGTTTTGGGGGTCTATAAGTTTTCAATTCCTCTAAGGTGGTATGACTTAAGGAAAGCTGTGTTTATGACTTTCCTGGCTCATGGTCTGGTCTATGAGTGACCACAAGCACTCTTTTCTACTCTGGGACTGACACACTGTCTCTTTCTCTCTCTCTCTCTCTCTCTCTCTCTCTCTCTCTCTCTCTCTCTCTCTCTCTCTCTCTGTGTATGTATGTGTGTGTTGGTCTCTTTCTCTATCTCTCTCTTTCTGTCCCTCTTTCTCTCTGTCTCTTTCTCTGTCTCTCTCTGTCTCTCTGTTTCTCTGTCTTTTTCTCTCTTTCTCATTTCAAAAAGAGAATCTATAGTTCAACAGAGTATTTAAATTTTTGCCATTTTGTGCTCTATTTTGTGCTCATTTTACCATATTGTGCTTTAGTTTTTGCCATTTCAGTGGACTTCATGAGATTTGTTTTTAATAATTTTACCTTCCCCATGTACTTCTGCTTCATTTTCCTTTATTGTGAAATACTTTTCCTCTAAGAAGGATTTTTCCTTCAAATATTTGTTGATATTTGCACCTCAGTCTTTATTGATAATTCTGCTATTTTTAATGGTAGCTTGTGTGTGGGGCTGCTAGGTGGCACAATGGATAGAGCACAGGGACTGGAGTCAGGAAGACTAATCTTCTGGAGTTCAAAGCTGTCCTCAGATACTTGCTAGCTATGTGATCCTGGATAAGTCACTTCACCCTATTTGCCTCAGTTTCCTCATCTATAAAATGAGCTAGAGAAGGAAATGGCAAACCACTCCAGTATCTCTGCCAAGAAAACCCCAAATTGGATCACAGAGTGCTTGACACAACTGAAAATGACTGGACAACATAATATGCTTATGTGCCCATATTTCCCTTCTAATGGCTCGACACTGTTGTTCCCCTCTCTCAGTCCTCATTACCTGGTATCTGTTCTCTCAGACCATTAGAGTTTCACAAAGTCTATGACTCCTAAGGGAAGAAGGTGACCCACTGGGATGCTACTTCAGTGAGATCCTGAGTGACTACCATTAATGTCTTAGATGATACTTCTGAGATGCTACCAAGAGACTAATTTCAACAGTTGGTGCCTAAAGTTGCAAGAGCCACAAGGGACACAGACAAGATTTCCTTTACCTGCTGCTACCTGCCTTACCAGCTATAGGGAAGAGTAGGAGATTGATGGAGGGAGTACATGAATTATAGGCTAATTATTTGTTTTTTAGTAATTTTTTTCAGTAAGAATTATCTTTTGGCAAGTTATTTTGATTTTTGTCTGGCTATTCTTACAGATTTTGCTGCATTTTGGTACTCTTTACTTGTTTACTTCAGGTGACCAGGGAGAAGTGCTCACAGGTTACCTCCACTGGGCTATCTTCACAGGATACCTTCTATAAACTATTTTCAAAAGCAGAGATGAAAATTTGTACCAAACTTTTTTTTAAGTGCAAAATCATTAATTGTCAGTGAATTCAAATAAGTCTGATATATTTCATGTTGGAGAGACAAAATAGGCAAACACATTTGCTAATGTTGAAACCGTGAATTGATTGTTCTGTAAAAAAGGAATTATGTTTTAAAAAGTGACTATTATGAGTTCAGGGAAGTATGGGAAGATTTGCATGAACTGATACAGAGTGAAACAAGTGGAATGAATAAAGGGAACAATATAAAAAATAACTTCAACACTGTAAGTAAAAAGATCATGAAACAGAAGTTGAACTTTGGGTAACTGAAAGACCAATGAAATTTTCAGAAACTTTATAATGAATGACCTTCCCCATCACAGTAAAGAGGTAAGTGTGAAAGGTCATCACTATAACAAATGTTTTTGCTTATTTTTATTTCTTTCACAAGTTAGGGTTCAATGTAGATTACAGAGGAAGGTTGGAAAGGACTTTGATATTTAGACAAAAGGTATCAATAAGACATAAAAAGAGAAAGTCACTGAACATTTCCATTAAGGGATCTTATATGATCTCTATATGTGCTTGAAAGACTACCGTTTAGAAAAGAATCTGTAAAGCTGCATATCACTTTCTGGAGTCAATGTTTTTTTGTGATAACAAAACAATAAACCAAGTAAGTTCTTGTTTTGTGTATCTTTCAATCAATTGTGTATTAGAATGTGGTATTCTGTACAAAATTATTTATAAAACTATACCTCTTCCTTTTTCATTTTTTTATTAAAGAGAATGTTGAAGTGTCATAAAGATTTTATAAAAATGAGAACTTACGCAGATGGGTGTGTAGTTATTAACAGAACTATAACAAGGGCAGGGTGACCAGGGTTTTGTCCCAAGGCATTGAATTTAAAGGATGCTTACAGCAATAGAAAAATAAAACAAAGCAAACAAAAATAGAAACTAGCACCTATTTAGCAATAATAATTAGTTTAAATTTTGAAAAGCTACTAGATGGATGACTGGTTGACCTCTATCCCTTCCTTTCTTGTTCTCTACTCTCTCCCCACTCACCCATTCCATAGCAAAATAGCAGCTTTCTGAGAAGCAATGAGTGTTTTAAAGTCTTTCTCACTCTCTCTTATAATACCATTGATCCAATAGTGTAAGACAGCATTCTATCCCATTAATTTAGGGCATGATTTGTACCACCTCCCTCAGATGTAATTTGGAGTATTTGTTCCTGGCATGAAAAAGTCCTAGTTACAGTTCATTTTCGATGCTTTTTTTTAATAGTAAGATTGCTCATGATTTTCACCTCCCATTTTTAGTATTACATTTCCATCCCTGAGATACCTTATTAAATGGTCTTCCCATGCTATAGAAATTGGATCACCTCTAGCTTTATGTACTTGGTTTCATACATGGGTACTTAAGGTTTCTAACGTATGGAATTCTTCATTTAGAGTGTTTTGGGTTGGCCATTGTCTCGGTGAGAGTTATTTGATTGTGTTAGTTTGGGAGAGAGTGGTTAAGAATGCTTACTCTTACAAGTTATTACCACTGAAAGGTCCTTGGATTACATGAAACTAATATTATCAGCAATAAGTAGGTGAGGTAATCAAGTCATATTTGTATCTGTGGTACCAAGATGTCCAGATATTCTTGAAACCAGATCCTTGGTTTTAGAGCCTCCTTCCTCCAAAAATATAGTATGTAATGACTAAAGGTATGATGTGCAATTGGTGACACTAGGATTTCTTCTAGCTTTATTTCGCATGCTTTACATGAAAGAAAAGGGATTTGTTAGCTTCATCTAAACAAAACACATTAAATAATACCTAGCATTTATATAATATTTTAAGATTTACAAAGTTCTTTTGTATGTTATTTCATTTGTTTTTCACAAATGCACTCTGAAGGAGTTATTATTATCCCGATTTCACAGATGAAGAATCTGAACCTCAAGGTTTAAATGACCAAGGTTACATGGCCAGTAAGTACCTAAGGCAAGATTTGAACTCAAGTCTTCTTCAGTCTAAGTCCAGGGCTCTATCCACGTTGTCTCCTAGACTCCAATTAAACCTTGATTCCCAGTGGTTTCTACTTAAGGAAACAAGAGAAATTGCCCTCTAAGTCAGATAATATATGAATAAAAGATAAAAGGCATGTGAGAAGAGAACAAAAGAGTTTGGATCAGCTGAATATATTCTCTCTCTCTCTCTCTCTCTCTCTCTCTCTCTCTCTCTCTTTCTCTTTCTTTCCCTCTTTCTTTCTCTCTCTTAAACCACTGTTAAAACATTATATTGAGGACTTTAGTTTTTACATGCTAGTCATTTCTGCATGTGTTCACTCCCCTGACATAAACCTTATCTCATAACAAAGAAAAATTTAAAACAGTTAAGTAAATATTAATTGTCCTATAGATAACTTCTGACAATATATCCAGAATTATATGTCCATAGTCTCCTATCTCTCCAGAAAAAGAAGGAGGTGAATTTACTCATTTTTATCACAATTTGGATTGATCATTATAATTCACTTTCTAATTTGTTTTACTGTTCTTTTCATTACACCGTTGTAGTCATTGTATATATTATTTTCCTGGCTCAGCTTGCTTTTTTCCTCACCATTTCAAACAAGTCTACACTTATTCCTCTAAATTCCTCACATTCCTTATCTTTACAATGCAATAATATTCCATATTTATATACCACCATTTGCTCAGCCCTTTCCCAATTGATGGACAAGCAATCTGTTTCAAAGTCTTTGCTATCACAAAATATACTGCTATGAATATTTTGCTATATATGAGGCCTTTCTTTCTGTCTTTGACCTCCTTGGGCTAGAAGATGTCTCAGTTGGATGATTTATTCTTTCTCTTCCTTTCCCTAAAAGGATGGCTTAAATGGCCAGTCATCTGCCTGAGACTTGAGCCAAAATGGTGGTAAGCCACAAGTCTGTGACTTTGGAATTTGGACTCTCAATTTTCTTCAGGTTTCACATTGGCCCCTTTCTAGTGGCTGCCTAAGATCAGAAAAACCCCCAATGAGACAGCCGCAGAACAACTGATAATATTGTGTGTGAACTAGAATAGTTCTGCTTATATTAATAGTAAAATGAGATTTTACTATTTTAGGCCTTGTATCCTACATTTCAGTCTGCGAAGACAAAGTGGGACGGTGGCTTTGTCCCACATTGTTATCATGTTCTCTGTCCTCCTAAATTATCTTTAACTGTTGCAGACCTCAAAGTATTCTTATTCTGAGTTGATTTTTAATGTTTTTCAGTTGCTGCCAGGATTTTTTTTAAACCATAAAGAGTGCCATATGAAGGTATCATACATTTCATTAGAATAGCATGGTGTGAATAGTATCTTCTAGGATCCCTGCCATGCGGGGTGAGCTCATTTTTCCATATGGCAGGGGTAATTTTTTCTTTCAAATTATTGAAGCCATCCTTGATACAGGGGGTTAAGGCTCAAACCATTGATACAACTTCCTGGGGGCCAAAGTACAAAAACCAGAGGGCATACAGTCAGGAGCTCCCACCTTGACTCTACTAATACTGGTGCAAACCCAGAGAACCTACCACCAACCTGCACCCAATTGAATCAATTCTGTGATTTGGCTGAATACCCTTTCCCTTCTGAAGCTAAACAAGCTTCCTTTTATTAACTCCTGGATGGTCTATGAGTGTCTCATTTCTTGCCAATCCCTAACTTGAACCACCTGAACAACCTGAATCAGACCTGGCTTATGACAGGTGGGCATGTTTATTTAATTTTTAAAAGGTGACCATTTATTGAATACTCACTCATAAGGGACCTTATTTTTATTTTTCATATTAAAGGTACTAAAATTTGATTAAACTTTACTTAAAAATACAAACTTTGCAAGGAGTTCTTTTTAATTAAATTTTTACCGTAATTGTAAATTCCAGAACAACCTTTTCAGCTTCATTTTCTTAGCTAAAAAAGAAACTTCCACCTGGACCTGCTCTCCTAGCACCGTGCTTTGTCATAGTGGAGTTTAATGTCTGGTGACCAGGGATGCATCATTTTAAAATTTTAACTATTTTGTTTTGCTTCCCTGTAACCAACCCAAGACCCAAGACAAACATAAAAATCAAAATAGCCAGAGGAGTTAAAAAAATTATCTAATTGATTTTCACTGATCTGGTTGCTGCTGGACGGAGTTCCTAGACAAGGGGAGAGTCTGTGAAAGTGTGGTATAGTGGAAAGTCCATTGACTCTGGAGTCAGGGGGGCTGGGTTAGGATTGTGCTTCTGGTGCTCGCTCTCTTTATGACCTTGGATAAATCACTTAACATCCCCATGACTCAGTTTGTCCTCCTGTAAAATGAGGGAGTTGGCCTAGAGCAGTAGTGTTAAACTCAAATAGAAATGGGAGGGGACACTAATCTGTACACAAGGCTATCTATGAGCAGCATGTTTACTTAGTTTTTAAATATGATCTTATCTGTTTTATTGTATTTTTATTTATTTTGGTGGATTCTCCCAACTACATTTTAATCTGGTTCTGCTGCCTAGAGAGTGCGAATTTGACACCTCTGGTCTAGATGGTCTCAGAGGTCCCTTCCGGCTCTAAATCTATAATCTAATTATCTTGGAGATGGAAAGGAGGAGGGCAGATAACTTGATTGCTCCTTACAGGAACAATCCTCTAAACAGATGTGGCCTTGGAGCAGGTGGGGCCGAGCCATACACAGTCTGGAAGAGGGGCTCTAGATTGTGTCACTAGATGGCATCCTTCTTCCTCCCCCAACAGAGCCTCTTATTAGGCTCTGTATGGGGAGAGGCAAGGGCAAACAGGTGGGAAGTAGAAGAAGCAGGACTAGATGGAAATATGGAATAATTGAATAAATGAATGAATGAATGAAAAAAAATTATTAAGTACTCTGGGTTTTGTGCTAAGTACTGGACTACTAATACAAAAGAGTGTCCTTGCCCTCAAGGAGCTTACATTCTAGTTGGGAAGCCACAACCCATACGCGGAATGGTGAACAGGAAAGGATATTTTCTATTGGGATGTTATAGGGACAGTTAGTGTAGCCATAGAGAAATTGATGGATTCACCCTTTTGGGA